>NC_041389.1:466483673-466500758 GCF_002162155.2 Triticum dicoccoides | reverse complement strand
CATGTCTTACGGACGCATTTGTCTGAAATGTGAGGGGGAGTTATAGTTCTACCCTTGCCTATAGGCTTCTCGGCTTGGGTCTGTGTACTGAGGGTCGGGGATAGTAGAGTAACTTTGCTTCTCCCCAAATAGTGGGCGGGAGCGATTTCGGGCGAGGAGGGCGTGTTTTGAACTATAGTGGGCGCGAGCGAATTCGAGCGAGGAGAGCGTGTTTTGAAATAGTGGGCGCGAGCTATTTCGGGCGAGGAGAGCGTGTTTTGCGGACCATGGTTTATGAATTATTCGGCACATGTCATTTCGGCCGAGGAGAAGGTGCGCTTGGATGAAGTTACAAACCTACCCTCGATGTACAACGGGCCAATTGATGCGTGTCCCACATAGGACGGTAATTTCGCGTCTCCCATTTATTTTCTCGGGCGAATTCCATCGAGCAGAGAGGATGTTTAACGGTTCGTTCAAATTTTGGGAGAACGAGCATCCACGTCTACCTTACCAAGTCGATTCGAATCAAATTTTGAAATATCAGCTGGCCACTTCTTTTTTAGATGGAGAGATGATGCTCAGGAGTAATATTTTTTTACATGCTCGTTGCTAGCGATTTACTATATGACAAATAGTTGACCCACTCAAAAACGCGAATCAAACCCAAAATGAAATATCTCGATTCAATGAACTAGCTCGTTCAGTAGGTCAAAATAGTGAACTAAATCCAAAATTGAACACCTCAATCGAGTAGCATGTTGTACAGTATTATAGTACTCCATGAACATGTTGAAAGTTAAATTAATGAACTTGTTTGATATACGCATATATCCGTTCATGTGTGGATTGCAGACAACATGGTCTCCAATTTAAATATTTGAATGCAAGTTTATATCAGTCTTTGATGCATAAAACACGACCTCCCCCTCTCCCGGACTCCTGTTCTCTCTCTCTCTCTCTCTCTCTCTCTCTCTCTCTCTCACTCTCTCTCGCCGGGAATCTTCAATTCTGTCGCACGCATCTGACACAAAAACCTTGTTGGTCCCTCTCCCTTTCTCTCTCTCTCTCTCTCTGTGTGTATGTGGGGGGGGGGTCTTTCTAGTTCGCATTCGTATATACACCATCTATAGGTCTCTCTCGCACACTATGTATGATACTCTAGCTAGTCCAAGCTAGATATCTTGGGTGCACTCATCGTACGCACACAAATTCCTTGGCTCTTTGCCCGTAACTCTCTCACGCACCACTATGTTGTCTCGGAGCTCTTTCCCCCCTCTCTCAAACTCTCCATCCACTTGGGTCACACATACACATGCATATCTCACTCACACTTGATAGGCCCATCTAAAACTCAATCTGTCTCCATCGTTCTCTCTCCATCTCACACGCACACACACACACACACAGTCTCATGCCCAGCTAGCCAAGTATGATGGTCTCTCACTCAATTGTAGGCACACGCAGTCCCCCCTATATGTATATGACTAGCTAATCTCAGTCTCCATCACAAACATGTGCATGGTCTATCTCGATTTCTCTCGGGGCATCTTTCTGTCGCGCACGCACTCCCTCAATCTCCCACCCATATAGTCCCCTCACGATCTCGAGGGGATCTCTCTATCACAAACACACCCTCTCTCCCTCTCCTTGCGTCCATGCCATCCATGTGTCCCTCTCGACCTTTTTTCCTTGTTGGCCAGACCTCTATTGGACATGTGCTACAGGGGTGTCTCCCTCCATTGCAAACAATCACACACTAGATATCTTCGTGTATCTCCTTGCCTCGCTTTTCCATCTCGGAGATGCATGCGTGATATGTTTGCATAAGAAACGAAAAAACACACACTCTCTCTAATTTATCGTTTGTTGTCACTTTCTCTTTCACACACATACTATTTTTGCACACTTACTCATTCTCCTTCACACGCACTTGATCTGTCTCGACTGAGGCACTCACCTCCGTCCATAGCACATAGATTTATTGAAAAGTCAAACATCACAAAGTTTGACCATGTACCTGGAGAAAAAGAATTACATCTAGTACGGCAAACATATACCATTAGATTCACCATGAGATGTAGTTTTGTATGATGTATCTTTGGTATTGTAGATATAAATAACATTTGCGTAAACCTGATCAAAGTTTCCAAAGTTTGACTTCTAAAAAAATTACATGCACTACATCATCGAGCGGATGGAATATCTCTTTCCCCCTCTCAGCTATCTGACGCACCACACAGCCTTATTGGGGCTCCTCAATCTCTCTCAAACTTTATTGGTCAGTTTGGTTCATGACCTGACCCTCATGCCTTGATGGTCGGTACTGCCTGGTGTGGACGTGAGATGTAAAATATTTCTGCCTAGCCAGGCTTGTGTGGTGCTGAAGCGTTTGGTTCATGCCTGGGCCAGGCAAAGCATCAACGTCCCATCAATCAATCCATGCATCAATTATTTAATGCTAATATCCATCCATGTTGCTGTTAGCCTCGTGGCCACACGGCCAGGCACAGCCAGGCATTCGAAATCGGTCGCTTGGGCCAGGCTACTTGCAGTGTGTGGAGTTCAGCCATGCTAATTAAAGTGCAAGGGAACCCAGCCCAGGCGGGCTTTCTTTTTCACAGGGTAGCAACCAAACAAGCGTGCATGAAATCCAGCCACAACCCCAGGCCACGCAAAAGATGCTCACGACGCAAGCCAAACGGGCCTTATATCTCCCTAGTTCACACATACACATGTCTCGCTCGCGCTATACATATAGACCCATCCAACACTCTCTGCCCTTGTTCTCTCTCCATGTGACATGCACCCCCCTAAGTACCATAATCCCTCACTCCATCATAGGCTCTGTCTGGATCCATGGGTTAGAGTTAGTTTGGCCTAGTTTGGAGTCAACTAACCCAAAAAGATCCAAACAGGAGGGTTAGTTTAGGTTAGATGCATCTAACCCATCCAGAAAAACTAACCCATCCAAGAGGTGCTTATTTGGGTTAGTTCTTCTCGGGACCACTAATAAACACTTTTTTCTCTCGCTCTCCCCACAGCAGATCCCTCCCCACTTCCTCGAAGCTTCTCGTCCTCTCCCTCCCTCCCTCTCGCACCGCCCGTGAAGGTGCCTCGCCGTATCCGCGCTCCATCTAACCCTGCCATCCAAACACCTCTTTACTTAGAGTTAGTTCAGGGTTAGAATCTAACTCTAACCTCTAACTGAGTTAGAGTATCCAAACAGGGCCATAGGCGCAAGCACTCCCCCCTCCTAAGTGTGATTATCTCTTACTAGCCATCAGGAACACACGTATTGTCTCCTTCCATCCATATGTCTATCTCGATATCTCTCGGGGTATCTTCTATCACGCACACACCTTGTCACTCGATCTCCCACCCATGTAGTCCCATCACGATCTACAGGGGATCTCTCTATGACAAACATACACTCTCTCCTCCCCATGTCTACATTTTCTCCGTACGTCTCTCTCGACCTCTCTCCCTTGTTTGTCAGACCCCTCTTGGCCACGTGCTAGGGGTCTTCCTCTCTCGGTTCCAAACAACCACACACTATCTCCTCACCTTGCCTCCGTTGTCGAAGATGCATCTGTGATATGTTTGCATAAGACAGGCATGCTTTTTCTCCGCTTTTATCGTGTGTTGTCCATGTCTCTTTCACACACGCACACACACTTTTTTCACTCTCTCTCTCTCTCTCTCTCTCTCTCTCTCTCTCTCGTCAGGAACTCTGTCACGTCCATAAGCATATGGATGTTTTGAAAAGTCAAACCTCAAAAAAGTTTGACTAGGTATATGTGGAGAAAAAACATTTACATCTGGAACAATCATTAGATTCATCACAACATGTACTTACTTCATACTATCATTTATCTTTGGTATTGCCGATATAAGTAATTTCTTTATAAACTTGGTCAAAGTTTCAAAAGTTTGACTTTAATAAAATGCTGTAACTACATTATCAAACGGAGGGAGTAGCTCTTTCTCTCTCTCTCTCTGTGCTATCTCTCACGGGCCTCCCCTCTCACTCGAACTCTCAATACCGACGGATTATACGCTCACTGTGTCAGCGTATAGCTCTGTATATTGTTTAGTTGACTGGTCAACCAATCCACATGCTGCGTTGTCAGCTCGTGTTCTGTATCTTGGTGTGCTGGCCCATGTGGCAGTGGGTGAAAATAAGTAAACTAGAGGCCCATCTAACACACGGTGAAGGAAACAAAGTTGAAACCACTCGGGGTAGCACCCCGCATGCTAGTAAATTGAGGGCGCATTGAGGACAAACTTCTTGCGCGTGAAGGACGCACTCGCGCACAATTCACCACTGCGCGGCGGCATGCACAGAAGGACGCACTCGCGCACACCCAGCACACAACACACACCAGCACACGTGTACAACGGCGTCGCCGCCGGTTGAGATGGACGGCGAGGCAGCCAATAAGCGGAGGCCGCTTGAGCCAAAACCGCATCCGGCGAGCCTGGACTTCATCAGCAGCCTCCCCGACGACATGCTGCTCGTCATCATCGGCCTCCTCCCCACCAAATCTGCCGTGCGGACCGCCCTGCTCTCCCGGTGGTGGCGTCCCCTCTGGCTATGCGTCCCCCTCAACCTCACCGTCGACAGCTGCCCCTGTGACGGGGATTGCAAACGCATGGCCGCAGTCTCCAAGATCCTTTCATCGCACCCTAGGCCAGCCAGACGCCTTGACATCCGCATGTTCAGTACCAACTGCAAGGTCCAACCCAAGTTCGACGAGTGGTTCTTATCCCCCGCCCTAGATCAGCTCGAGGAGCTCAGCTTTGAAGCTGGACGATGTCGCTCTCTACCGCCGTCCGCGCTCCGCCTCGCGCCAACGCTACGCCGCGCCAGCTTCAGCTCCTGCTATCTTCCCCAAATTGATGTCGCGCCCGCCCTTCTTCTCCCTCAACTCAAGCAGCTCGACCTCTTCGATGTTGTCATCTCGAAGAAGGCTATGGAGTACCTGCTCCGCAGCTGTACTGTGCTCGAGTACCTTCGTCTTGAGCAGATCCACGGGTTCATTATCCTCCACATCGCCTCGACGAATCTCCGATGGATTTATGTGTCTTGCTGACCCCATAACAAGACATCAATTGGGAAGAGATCACTCCAGCTGTTCCACGTTATGGTCATTGAGAATGCGCCTTTCCTTGAGAGATTGCTTGTATCGGATCTAGAAGGTCCAACAAAAATCAGGGTCATTGATGCGCCGAAATTGACAGCGTTGGTGTACTCGTCTGCCAAATTCTCCGAACTCTTTATTGGATCCGTAATCATTCAGGTACAACACTCATCTTCTTCTCCGTCTTCTTGAAATTCACATTTTTAAATTTATTCTTGATGTATTTACGACCATCTTCCAGAAAATGATTCCCACAAGCTTGACCCAGTCCATGCGCACAGTGAAGATCTTAGCACTAAAATCTATCGTCCCCAATCTGGATCAAGTTGTTGGATTCCTTACATGCTTTCCATGCACGGAGAAGCTACTCATCAAGGTGAAACTTCTTTCCTATTAGTAAACGGTAATCACAACGTAGCTCAATTTTTTCATAATTTTCCCAAATTACGATGACAAGTGTAGTGTTCAAAACTACATCTACGCACTGCACCGAAAGAAATGTTTTTAGTATTTTTTCGTACGTGATCACCTGCATAATTTTTATGCTGTACTACTATAGTAGCCTAGGCTAGTCATAGTGGAAAGTAACTTAGACTACTCCTGTAACTCTATGGTTACCCTAAGGGCAAGTACTACTACCACCTCCATCCTGGTTTACTCTTCCAATTTTGTAGTATCAAAATTTGACCATAGATTTAACTGACAAAATGTTAATGCATGTCACTAAGAACTATATCGTTGGATTCATATTTGAACATAATTTAAAATGGTGTAATTTTTAGTGACATGCATTGGCATTTTGTTAGGTAAATCTATGGTCAAAATTTTATACTAAATACGAGGTAGTATTCCCTCCGTCCCAAAATTATTGTCTTACATTTGTTTAGATACGGATGTATCTAACACTAAAATGTAACTAGATACATCCGTATTTAGACAAATTTAAGACAAGAATTTTGGGACAGAGGGAGTACAAAAGTGGGCTATGTAGGCCAAAACATGTGCCAAATTCACTTGTGATGCATTTGGCATCGATGTCCCTCCATTGCTCACCTGGTGCCCCAATCTGGAGCACCTACTTTGCTTCGGTGCCAAATTAACTCACACAATGAAAAAACACTACGTGGGAGCGAGAGAGGACTGAGGCAATAAAAAACACTTGTTTGGGAGAGTGAGAGGCTGGTGTAGTTGGTTTGATTGATTTGTTTATACATGTGGGTCTGTGCGCACAGCGGTGCCAACTCTCTCACATTGCGAGAGCGGTGCCAAAATCTTTTGATTTGACATCGATGCGTATTATGTGGCATACTTTTGTGAAATATGGCATCGGCCACATAGTGGGAAGGCAACAAATGCCCAAGCTCTTCACGTGCTCCTAGTTAAATGAGAGGAAACAGAAACAGAGAGAGAGAGAGGGAGAGAGAGAGAGTGAAAAAATATCACTAGCCAGCCAACCCTATCGTATGAGCGAATGATATTGGTACCTCTTCATGACACAGCAATCTTATGCAGCCAGCTGCTCTAATATGTTCTCTTCTTTTGCAGATAAAAAAAGACCCAAAAGTGAAAAATGTGATGCACTATAACAATCTCATCGAATGCCTTGATCTCCATCTTACAAAAATTGATTTGATCGACTACCGAGGCAGCACATCTGAGATTAAATTGGCTAGGTTCTTTGTTGTGGAGTCAAGTGTGCTCAAGGTAATGAGGTTTGGTGTTCTCTGGCGCAATAATGAATGGCGTGCTGATCACCGCAAGCGTCTAAGCCTAAATGACAAAGTCTCCGCAGAAGCTGAATTTGTTTTTGAAACATCAAGTGGCCAGAGACTCGAAAACTTATTTGCCCATTAGTGACTTGTCACGGCGGTGGATTTTAGTTTGTACGATAACGCTGCATCCACCTAAAGTAACAAAAGTTCTTACGTGAACTTCCTAGTAATTCCCTCTTCCTAGGTGCAGCATTACTCCTAACATTTGTAATATCAGTTTGAAACTTGTAATATTGCCGTGTCCTATTCCTGCGTTTTCAAAATCCTGTGAATCAAACAGGTCCTGAGTTGGTGATTATGTTGTGCCTCCCATCTTTCACTAATAGCCGTCGGATCTAGATCTGACGCATACAAACCAAGCTTCTCCATTTTTGCAAATAGATGCCCGCACTTGTTCCCTATTTACAAACAACTCCTTGTCTCTCACAATCAGCCTTATCTCCTCCCCACCACATCTAGAAGGCCGTGGAAAAATCTGGCGCGATGGCCGCTGCCGGAGCAATCCACCCCCAATCTTGGTGTTCCGTGCAATGCACGGGCATCTACGCATGGGAAATTATGTCGAACAGGGCTAGTTGTAAGCAGGCTAGCTCTACAGCCATGATGATAGTGACTGCAGACGGTGAGGCTGACTATGGTATGCCGAACACGGCGCCTATACTCAGGTGTCATCTCCGGTGCAGGGTCTTGTCACTTCACTATGAGGAGCAG
This sequence comes from Triticum dicoccoides, assembly GCF_002162155.2. Classification (NCBI taxonomy): domain Eukaryota; kingdom Viridiplantae; phylum Streptophyta; class Magnoliopsida; order Poales; family Poaceae; genus Triticum; species Triticum dicoccoides. Next base: position 466,493,152 of record NC_041389.1, on the reverse strand, counting down.
CACGTAATAATTTGACCAACGGGTAGTACAGTGCTAGTACTCCTAGGAGTACTACATTGGTAGTACTACTAGTAGTACTAGTAGCACCACCGTCTGGATTTAGGAGTACTACCACGTCCATCTGGATTTTAGTATTTGACTAGCAATATCTAGTAATGCATGTCACAAAAAATGTACTACTCCCTCTATAAATAAATACATGGTGTTTTATTCCTATCGGCGAGAGAACTTAATGTTTTCTTGCTAACTAGAGTCTTAATAGGATTACATGCAATGAACTAAAAACTGCATGTCATGTTTGGTAGTCTCAAGTCATTGAAAGCATGCACGGCCCACATCTCTCATTGGTTGATATGTCACGAAATAAGAAACAAGGAGGGAGTTAATGCACCGTGCTTAAGTGTTTTGGGATTATTTGGTTTTCGTAATGTGACTTACACAACATTTTCGTTTACATGCATTAACATTTTATTAGTTAAATCAAAGGTCAAAACTTGGCGCAAAATGCAAAGGGGACCAATAAACCAGTAAACATCAAACTTCTCTCGTTTGGCCCCAACTAGAGGTCCGGTGAGATGACTATACTGCACCGGCACGGACGGGGGCGCAGCTTCATTGACTTACGGCAACTGCCTTTGGGTGAATGACATGTGGGCCCAGGGGGTGGCTGGCCCACCTATCATACAGCCAAAGGCAGGTGCAGTAGAGGGCCGAGGAGTAGTACGAAATCCTACGCACCTACGCACGCTACCCAAGGGCAAGTGTGATCACTCGAATCGCAAGATCAGTTGACTAGTAGAAGCTAAGCTAGACCCATGGAGGCAATGAGCGCGAGTATCAGCCGGCTGTGCCAGATGGTCCACGACGCCGGCCTGCGGCCCGACAACGAGGAACGTCTCCAGGTAGTATTTCTTCAGGCCGGCAGGGCGAGGGGCCGCTTGGACGACAGCTTCGTCTCCTTGTTCGACGAGGTCCTCGTCGGTTTCCTCGACAAGTTCACCGTCGTCAAGAAGCTCGCAGACGACTTTGACGTAAGCCTTCAGTCGACGCGCCCAGGCTCTGTGATGCCCGCCACCCTCAACGGCCACTATGGTGACAACCTCTTCGACGCACTAGTGGCCCTGCGACTGCCCGCCGTCGCACCGGAGAATGTCCACCTTGAGGTCGCGCTCACCGCGCAGCGCCTGGCGCAGCAAGACACCATGGACATAATCACCCACGTCTACGCGCATGCAAGAGGAGGACGATAGGACGCTGGCCTTCTTGGACCGTTGGGCAACCTTGGACACACTGTTCAGAAGCACGTTGAGCTCGCCGCCAACGCCGCTGCTCCTCACACGTCGGTTGGTGACCCGGCGCACTAGGGCGTGAGGATGTCATTGATGGATCCGTATGTATTTTTATCTTTCCGTCAAATCCATGTAGTAGTATATGATACTGCAGTAATTATCTTACCTTTCGCATCAACTTCATGATTTTCGTATGTCCTCCATGCATGAACGGCGCCAGAACCAAACTTCTCGTTACTCTAGGCAAAATCGTTATTTTCTATCTATCGATCGCGCCATGGAGCAGAACCAAATTTTACAAGTTACGAGTTCAAAAGGAAAAGCCTGCCATGTTCACGTCGCACCCCCACACGGTTGGTCCGGCACGCCACTCAAGCGGGAATGCGTGCGGTGTTGCATTTTCACTTACAAGTGGGACCGTAGTCGAGCAAACCTCGGCAAACCCCCACCCCGCCCACCGCGCGATGGCTGAGAAAACATGAGGGAGAAGAGATGGATGTAGCACGGAATCCAAGAAAATTGGTGTCGGATGGGACTCGTGTGGGTGCCGTGTGCCGTAGTGCTAGACGTGAATGCTAGTTATGGCCCATGCCACCCCACTATATCGAGCCTATATCGAGGTACAGTACGTAGAACAAATTTCTTGCAGTCCGTGCTCATCACTCCTCTATCTTTCTTCTCAACCAGCCAGTGGACCCGCGGAGCCCATCGTCTGTTTGCTCACATGCGGTCCCACATGTCAGTGAAAACGCAAGCGGACCCACTGAACCTGCACATCTTTCACCTCGACGTGCTGGTGATGAAAAACAAATCCAAGAAACATCTTCGGTGGCCGCTTTTGGAGTTACTCAAGAGTAGTAAGATTCTATTTACAGTTTAACCCAAGATGCACATCTTGTGGCTTCAACTTATCAACTACCACTCTATTTTCTTTCATGACACGACCTGGATGCTGGATGTCCCACGTGTCGGCAAAAGGAGGAAGAACCCGACCAAATCTTCGGTTGTGCTCTCAGATTAGACTAGTTGTGCTAACTTAAATTTTTTATTGTGTACTCCCTCCGTTCCCAAATACTTGACTTCCATTTGTCCAAAAATGGATGTGCCTATATACTAAAACATGTCTAGATACATATATATTTTGACAAATACTAGAACAGAGGGAGTAGAATGGATGCAAGTTTTTGTATTGGGAAGAAGAGTACATCCATATATTGATAGAGCGTTGGAGTTGGCCTTACAAGTGGGACCGCAGTTGAGGAAACCGACTATTGGCAAACCCCCACCTCGCCCGCCGCGTGATGGCAGAGTTAGAGAAACGATGAGGTTGAAGAGATTGCTCTAGCACGGACTCCAAGAAATTTCGTGTCAGATGGAAGTCGTGCTGGTGGCGTGTGCTGTACTCCTGGACGTGAATGCTTGTTCTGGCCCATGCCACCCTACTACTCCTACTACTTACTAGTATATAGTACTACTAGTATCGAGGATTCGAGGTGCTGGTTACGTATGGCTACAGTAAAAACACCCGCACGACACGCAAAGCATGTGAAGCTAGTACAAATAGTGTACTACTATTGTTGATGATTGGCCTCATCCGATAACCTATTGCAGTGCACGTACAATTATGTATTCGGAAAATATTTTTTTGCCTCGTCGCACCACTCACTCATAGAAGAAACTCGAAAGCCATTCATAAATTTAGTAAGTTTATCACAGGCATATCATTTTATTACATACAACAGGTCATCAACCCATATCGACAACGAGGATACATTATAAATACTAAAGTTTTCACCACACAACAAATAACAAACAATGAAATGAACTTCAACTCAACCATTCCTCGACGTTGGAAACGCTTGCTTTGAACCACAAGTGATTCTCTGGGACGGGCCATCCATTGTCGATCTGGAGACCAACGCAGGACTGATCATCTAGGCTGAAGCGGCCTACTATATCAGTACCAGGGTAGGGAACCACCCAAATGTCCGAGGTATAGACACAGTTGCTTCTCATAAATGGTAGTAACGTTGTGTCAACAGTAGTTGGATCGCCTTTCACCATCATTGGATAGTTTTGTCCAAGGAAGAGCGAATTTTCTCCAAGACTATCAATTCTGTACCAGGGAGAAGGAGTTGGCGCTAGCACACTAGTATCCATCCCGAATACCATGCAACGGGTGTTGGAATAGGTCCGTAGAGTGCGACCATGGGAGACTACACCTGCTTCCTTAGCAGTAACATCATTAGTGGGCTGTATACACACGAGAAGAGGTGATCCATCGGAATTAGTTGCCAGGCGCCAAATAGTATATGGGCGCTGCTCGTCCTCATGCTCGTGATCATCACCATCATCATCTCCCCCTTGGTTATAAAAATCTTCAAGTATAGGTGGTGGAATGTTCACAGGACCTTGGAAACACAAGAAGAAGGTTAATTAGTAAGGCTGGCCATAGTGGGGGTAACATAAGTAGTATCATGCACTTGGGACTCGCAAACATGCTTATGTGGCAGGCAATTAAGGAAGAGAGAGATGGTTATAGTAACATAGGTAGATACCGTAACATAATAAATATGATGCTACTATGTGCCATGCATGGCAATAAATGAGACCACATATGATACTAATCTAAGATACTATGCACTATAGAGGTAGTAACATAAACTAGTAACATATGCATGTTACTAGTCTAAGTTACTCCCCACTATGACTAGCCTTGCTAGTCCCGCGTGCATGTGGATGAAACAATTATAATTACAGTGGAAGACAAACGTACCGAAACAACGAGGATGCCATGCAAAAATAGTGCCACAAGTGGTGGCAGCAAACACAAGGCCCTCGTATTCAATTGCATCACAGTACTCATCCGTGTACAGAAATTGATTTTTGAGCAATATCCATCCAGTCAAACCACTGACGACGGCAACAAGCTTGTTGAAGATAGCAACAACTTCATAGTTGTTGTAATTCCAAGAGTGGTTGGGGACTCGAGAAATTGCTATCTTTCGTAGAAGACAGTCACCATGATTGTATTTGAACGTGCGTACAATACCAGTGTGCTCAACCTCTGGGCAGTCTGCTGAGATTTTTGGAAGTGGAACCCGGTCACGAGTGTACACATTCACAAGTTCCCACTCGCAGTTGGACCCAATGTAAACAACCCAATCTCCATTTGCGCCTGCCCAAGCCTTGCCCTCAAGCGATGGCATCTTAACATCATACGTATTATTATCAAGCGGCATCAACTTGCACAGGGCGAGGCCTCCGTCGTGACGGCGCTAGTCATCAGGGTCACGGTGAAGAAGATAGGGGAGATCAAACCACTCCTTGACTCTTGGGTTCCTTGTAATGATGTTATTAGTTGAGTCGAGAATGGGCTTGAACGAACCTGCCATGCTAGCCGAGGTGATGACGTCGCACCGATCAATGAGTTCCTCCACCACGTCATCTTTCAGATCGGGGCAAGAATAACGGGGTCGTTTCCGTCCTGTTCCCTCCATGGAGAAGACGATCGAACAATGGCAGAATAAAGCGTGAAGGGCTGAAGGAAAATGGAGGAGGGTGAGGAAGAGCGTGCGACAGCAGTTCCAAATCGAGAGGGAAAGGCGAAGCATCGGTGGACGGTTGCCAGTTTGCCACGGTTCCCGAAGGGGCGCCCCAGCCTACATGTCGGTTCGGAAATACTCCTACTTCTCGCCGTTGTCTCACTGATATGTGAAACGGGACCACATGTCAACGAGACATGGTGTGTAGTTTCTCGTGCAAAATGCGATCTGGCCGCGTTGGCCCGAGGTGCCGCATTAGTTATCGGCCTTTATTTTTTTAATGGCGCGCCGTTCAGTTTTGAAGCACGACTAACTGGTACTGTACGCAGAGAAAATATAAACTACTCTACCACTACTCCACCTCCAGTACTAGTAGTATAAAGAAGATATATAGGCTGGAGCTTCAGCGCTTTCTTGCCAAGGGCTGCCCACTTGCTTCTCACACTACCACCCTCTCTCCAGATCTAAAAAAGACGGCCCCCCTCTCCCTCCTCACCGGTGGTCACAGATCTGCCGGGGAAGAAAAGGACGTGCAGCGTTGACGCACTCGTCGTCGGCGAGCGAGGTCATGCACTGACGACAAGGCCGTCCTCTCAGACCTAGCGCCTGCGCGGGATCGCTGCCGTAGTGTGTGCGGAGGATGATGACCACGAGCGAAGCCACTTCCCGCCGACCCTCAGGTATGCTAACTCTTTTCGAACCATACCCTTGTTATATTGCCCCATCTGGCACGTCGTTGCATGTGGATCTTTTTCCACTCCACCATCTTCCCAATTTGCTATCCTCTGCTCTGCTGGCCACGCAGACGAAAACCATAATTTGCACTATTAAAGGAAACCCTACTTCATGCAGACTAATGCATGTCTGGGTTGAATAAGGAAAGGAAGGGAGACTGTACTGTCCAAGAGAGTAGGTATCGAACCCGCATCTAGGTTGAAAAGGGGGAAATCAGTAGCTAAGGAACGAGTCTCATGTCTCTTGGTTGAAAAAGGGTAGAAAGGCATGACAACGCAATAGAGAATGACCAGGTCGATCGGTTTGTTGTCCTCACATAGGAAAAAGGTGGCTAAAGAGGACAAAAATGCGACGTAATCCAGATATGCTGCCTGGATATTTGTTGCTATGGGCAACCATACCTCCCTCACCACTCTGCGTTCGTGGAGGTACATCGTACTGGTGCGCCCACTGTCCGAATGGGCCTCCCATGCTCTTATTACCACTTGTTTTGCTGTTAGTATAACGCCAGCAGTCAAGTCAAGCAATGCTACTGCTAAAGTGATGCCACATTTAACTAATGCCGCTCTCAGTCTAATGCCACAGATAAATTTAAGCAGTGCCATTTAATATCACTGGATCATTTCAGGGTTAGCTGTTGATTGTGGATGTATTAAAGATTTTTCAGCTAAGGCATTCTAATGTTGTTGCACAGCCAGTATACCAACGATGAAACTTGTTACTACCTTCAGATTTTTGCACTGTTAATGCTTATAGATTACATACCTCACTTTCATGAGATAAGTTAATTTTTTTGTACAGTGTCACCAAAATGCCAAGGCGCTGATGTCATTTTATTTTGGTTAAACTGCACAGACAATTATGAAGACAAGAGGAAAGGTCAAGAGTGGGCACCTCCTCCTCCAGCTATTCTCTTGATTATCAAGAGGAAAGATCAAGTTTTTATGTTTGATCGATTATCAGATTGGGATAGCAATTTTTAGGGTCCCCCCGAGTTCGAAATGATATTTACCTTGGAGGTACATGGTTTGCAATTTTTTTGTACTGTCATTAGTTAATAATGCTAGTTACCTTCAGACTTTTGTATTTGGTTTAATGCTCATGCACAACTAGTATACCAATGCTGAAACTTGTTACCTTTACGTTTCGTATTGTTAATTCTTATAGAAACCTTCCAGTGCTAGAGTTTATTGAAATCTGTTCAGTAAAACCATTGTACTGTACCCTGTAATAAAATAACTACTCTACTGTTGCACTAGCCACTGGATTAGTGTATATTTGTAGTATTCGGATGGTGTTGCATTAGCGTATGGACATAAATAAAGTGTGGCAAGCTTTCCCAGATATGTGCTCAAGAAAACTACTACCTGTTTTTCTAAATACTAGACGTTTGGGTACTTTAAATTGAACCGCGAAAATGTCTTATATTAAGGAACAGAGGGTGTAGAGTTCACTCAAATTATCCCGGTAAAGCTAGTCACACCTTTGTTAAAATTAATGTTCATTATGTTATCGGAGGAGGTCTGTATGTTTGTCTCTAATGCCTGTCTACTACATACTCGACATCATGATGTAATGTTAAGTCATTTCCTTTTGTACAGTGTAACTAAAAATTGTCAAGGCGGTGATGGCATTTTATTTTAGTAGAACTGCACAAAATTTGCTTAAAAGAAGAGGAAAGGTCAGGAATGGCTCAGTTTTTCAGAAAAAAACTATGTATGCCTTCCTGACATCAGCCGATGTTGCTTTATTTATTACTTCAAATAGGTGGTTAGAAACAGTCTTGCTACCTTTTCCCATTAAGAAATTGGAATGCTTATATTTGTGAGTCTATGCTTCAACTAGTGCCACTTTTATAGTAATCACACTTTCAATATCTATGCAAACAGGGGTGCTCGATTTTAGTGGAGCTGCACAAAAAGTCCAACTGGTTCAACATTAGGAGCATGTTTTTTTTCCAAACCTTTATGTCCAATTGGTGGCACTATGAGCTATTCATTACGAAGGTACATGGTTTGCTACTATCTTGCTACTCTTTTTGTACTGTCATTTGGTAGTAATACTAGTGGTTTGCATGTGAATTTATTGGCAGGGTGGACCTACATTGGAGGTGCAGGACAAGATTCAATGATTGGATGCTCAATTTCGGTTTTATCGATTTCACCTCTTCCATCACTGTGAACATGGTGTGGTATATGTTTACTAGCTGCTTGATATTTGTGTCGACAGAGATGTCTGCCCGTTGCTATTTGGCAAACAAACAAAGTGTCCGCAATTTTGGTTGAACTGCACAAGAGAATAGTATAGTCACTGCATGCAGTGCCATTTGAAAATAGACACAAAGATTGGATAGTCACTTCATGGACTGCAGAAAAGTAGTACTATACTATTTACTGGCCAACACTTGGTGCTTCATTGCTTTGGTCTGACTATACAATGGGCATCATTTTCCCTAAGTTAAAGTTTGTATTCCGAAAATAGTCTCGCGGTGTGATCGAGAGAAGACCAAATCATATTGCAGTGGATGTTCCTCCATCATGTGTGGTTCATTCTCATGGTTCCAGCTGTTGGTGAAACCACTTACGTTTGCAAGAGGAATTGTAGACTTCACAAACAAATTTGTCTTTCAGTCTGTACTGAATGTTGGCAAAGAGAAGCATCCATGTTAGTAGGAAGAACAGATGTTTTTTCTAGATCTTTGCTTTTGGAGCTACATATTTGTATATGATCTGTGAATCATTGAGATGCATTAACATGTTGATCTTATGTATGGGAATCGTACTAGTTAGTTTTAGTTGCGACGCAAGATCCGAAGTGGCTGATCTTTGCTTTTGGAGCTACATATTTGTATATGATATGTGAATCATTGAGATGCATTAACAATTCCTTATTTCTGTTCGCTCAGTGTTTACAAGTTACTGATCGATCACTAGCTAGCCTACAAATGCGCACCTGGCAGCTTTATTTGCGACGCAAGATGCGAAGTGGCAGTTTGTTGAATAAAAATGCCTACCTCTGAAGAAACTGATAAGCTACACTATCGATCCTACACGGATAAAAATGCCTACCTATGAAGAAACTGACAAGCTACACTATCGATCCTACACGGATAAATAGCATATCACGCACGTACTACCTCCTTTCCGGTTTGCAGGGCTCAATTCAAGAAACGACCTACTCGATCCTACACGAATAAATAGCGGATCACGCACGTACTAGTACCTCCTTTCCGGTTTGCAGGGCTTAATTCAAACCTCTCACCAACCAAGGTACTCCCTTATGACGCCCGGATAATTAGGCTACAGTAATCCCGCGTTAATGATGCCATGTCACCATGATTACTGTTCCTAATCTCGCGATGATTCAAATCTCGTTCAAATTCAAATTCAAAGTCAAGTCAAATCATAAAAGTTTTCAAATATTAAAACTAAAATGTTCTCGAGGTGACAAATAATTCATAAGTAATATTTGTGGAGAAACCAAGTCTTTATAAAATGTTTAAATGCACTAAACTAAATAAAACAGTAACAAAACCAATTATTTAAATGATTTTAAAATAATAAACAGATACAAACTATTTTGTTTTAGGTGCGAAGCTAATTGTGGTAGGGGCATAATTATTAATGCTCTTTTAGGTACAACTTTGTATTTTATAAAAACTAAAATTTAATAAAATAGAAAATAACAATAAATAAAAAGAAAGACAAAACAAAAGAAAAAAAGTATTGAAAAGGCCCCCCTCCGCTGGGCAGAATGGCCCAGCTGGCCAAAGCCGGCCTAGTCACCCCTGGCCTATATGGCCCTCCCCACCCCTGGAACCCTAACCGACTCCCCCACTTTCCCCCTCACGTCGCCACTCCCTCTCCCCCCTCTCAATCCAATCTCGATCGAGGAGACCCCCCACTCTCTC
>NC_041389.1:466475380-466483381 GCF_002162155.2 Triticum dicoccoides | reverse complement strand
CCCGACCGCACCTCGCCTCCGCCGCCGCCGCCCGTGCCACCCCGGCCCCGTCGTCAACCACCGCCACTCGTCGGACGCCTCCCCGCTCCTCCCTCAGCCCCTGGATTGCATCGACGAATCGACCCCATCGCGCCTGGCTCCACCTCGCCGGAGCCCTGCCGCCCGCCACGCCATCTCCATCGCCTGCACCTCGACGTCACCTCGGACCGCCCCGACGTCGTTGGTGCCGCCTTGCTGGACGACCCCGACCTCGTCGCTGCCGTCCGTCTACCTCAGGCCCTCTCCAAGCACGCGATTGCACAACGACATGCTCGATGTGAGCCTCTTCTCCTCCCCTCTCATGCCTTGGTGGTGCTCGCCACGACCACATACACCTATGTGCATGTGCCACCACCCCCCTGTGCGGCTGCTCGCTTCTACTGTCGCCGCTGCCGAAGCCCACCCCCTCGATGTCGATTGCTGCGCCATATGGCGTCCGACGCCCGCCATCGACCACGGCGCCCTGAACTCCTTCTGTCGCCTGTGGCTCGCCGCCTGACTTGTTGGCTTGCCCCATTTCGGTGCCGCCAGTGCTGCCATGCTGCTGCTCCTTTTCCCCTTCGGCTACTGCAGCTGGCTGCGGTGGTCGCTGGCGCCCCGCTGTGCCGGAGATGGCCTGGGCGAGCACCCTGCTGGGCTGGCGCCCACGCGCCCTGCGCCCGTAACCCACTAGCACCGGCGCCCGCTAAAGACCCCTGCCCATGACAAGGGGGCCCCGCCCCACTACATTTTTGTTAAAAAATGAAAAGAAATGTTAGAATAAATAAATTATTAATTAATTAATGAGTTAATTAATCCTGTTTAACTAATCTAATTAAAATAAAATTAGCCTAATCACTTAGTTAGTCTAATTAACCCGGTTTAGATAACCTGAGTCTATGAGCAATGGGACCCACGTGTCAGCTTGACTAGTCAACGGTCAGAGTTGACTGCTGATGCCATGCTTGCGTCATCAAACACTGTTCTGGATAATGTTGGATTTAAATAATTAATTAATATCAGAAAATGATTAAAACTTTAGAAAATCATATAAATTAAACCGTAGCTCGGATGAAAATACTTTCTACATGAAAGTTGCTCAGAACGACGAGACGAATCCGGATATGAAACCCGTTCGTCCGCCACACACCCCTAACATATCAAACTCGCAACTTTCCCCCTCCGGCTCCTCTGCCTGAAAACGCGGAACACCGGGGATACTTTCCCGGTTGTTCCCCCCCTTCACCGGTATCACCTCATACCGCGTTAGGGCACCCCTAGCACCGTTACTTGTCATGTCATGCATCTCTATGCATCTGTTTGCTAAAGTATTTATTGTTTCTTCCCCCTCTTCTCTCGCTAGACACCGAGAACGAAGCCGCTGCTACCCATTACGACTATGGTGTTGACGACCCCACTCTCTTGCCAGAGCAACCAGGCAAGCCCCCTCCCCCCTTGATCACCAGATATCGCCTATTCTCCTCTATACTGCTTGCATTAGAGTAGTGTAGCATGTTACTACTTTCCGTTTATCCTATTATGATGCATAGCCTAACATTGTTGCTACATCTGTTGATACCTTACCTGCAATCCTAAATGCTTAGTATAGGATGCTAGTTTATCATCATTGGCCCTACATTCTTGTCAGTCTGCCTTGCTATACTATTGGGCCGTGATCACTTGGGAGGTGAACACGGGTATATACTATACATATATAGATACTACAGATGGTGACTAAAGTCGGGTCAGCTCGTTGAGTACCCGCAAGTGATCCCGATGTGGGGGCTGAAAGGACAGGTGGCTCCATCCTGGTAGAGGTGGGCCTGGGTTCCCGACGACCCCAGACTGTTACTTTGTGGTGGAGCGACAGGGCAGGTTGAGACCACCTAGGAGACAGGTGGGCCTGGCCCTGGTCGGCGTTCGCGGTTGCTTCATAATAACACGCTTAACGAGATCTTGGTATTTGATCTGAGTCTGGCCATTTGGTCTATACGCACTAACCATCTACGCGGGAGTAGTTAAGGGTATCCCGGTGTCGTGGTATCAGCCGAAGCCTTCGTGACGTCAGCGACTGAGCGGCGCGCGCCGGATTGGAACGTAAGCCTGCTCTTGTATTAAGGGGGCTAGTTCTGCTTCCGGCCGCGTTCGCAACGTGCAGGTGTGCAAAGGGCGATGGGCCCAAACCCCTGCACCATAGGAGTTAGACCGGCGTGCGGACCTCTCTGTTGTGCCTAGGTGGGGCTGCGACGTGTTGATCTTCCGAGGCTGGACATGACCCAGGAAAGTGTGTCCGGCCAAATGGGTTCGAGCATGTTGGGTTATGTGGTGCACCCCTGCAGGGAAGTTTATCTGTTCGAATAGCCGTGTCCCTCGGTAAAAGGACGACCCGGAGTTGTACCTTGACCTTATGACAACTAGAACCGGATACTTAATAAAACACACCCTTCCAAGTGCCAGATACAACCCGGTGATCGCTCTCTAACAGGGCGGTGAGGAGAGGATCGCCGGGTAGGATTATGCTATGCGATGCTACTTGGAGGACTTCGATCTACTCTCTTCTACATGCTGCAAGATGGAGGCTGCCAGAAGCGTAGTCTTCGACAGGATTAGCTATCCCCCTCTTATTCTGGCATTCTACAGTTCAGTCCACCGATATGGACCTTTTCACATATGCCCATGCATATGTAGTGTAGCTCCTTGCTTGCGAGTACTTTGGATGAGTACTCACGGTTGCTTTCTCCCCCCTTTTCCCCCTTTCCTTTCTACCTGGTTGTCGCAACCAGATGTCGGAGCCTAGGAGCCAGACGCCATCGTCGACAACGACTACTACACTGGAGGTTCCTACTACTACGTGCAGGCTACTGACGACGACCAGGAGTAGTTTAGGAGGATCCCAGGCAGGAGGCCTGTGCCTCTTTCGATCTGTATCCCAGTTTGGCAAACTTGTTTAACTTATGTCTGTACTCAGATATTGTTGCTTCCGCTGACTCGTCTATGATCGAGCACTTATATTCGAGCCCTCGAGGCCCCTGGCTTGTATTATGATGCTTGTATGACTTATTTATGTTTTTAGAGTTGTGTTGTGATATCTTCCCGTGAGTCCCTGATCTTGATCGTACACGTTTGCGTGCATGATTAGTGTACGATTGAATCGGGGGCGTCACAAGTTGGTATCAGAGTCGACTGCCTGTAGGAATCCCCCTTCCCAACTCCTTGGCCGAAGTTGAGTCTAGTCATTGCAAAACTTTTACTAACATGGCTGTGTGGCTTACGGGCCCATGTCGCCATTGGGTGGTATTAGGATCTTTTACTCCTTGTCTATACTCTGGGACTCTAATCTCTCTTCTATTCGGGATAAATGAATTTTGCTAAATCTAACGTTAGGATCTCGTTATCACTTTCACCCGGAGAGCACCTTATTACCGATGATCGTCTGCTGCACCAGAAGACCCTGAGATACTCTTCGCTGTTAACCCGAGAACTTGTGTTCATCGCGTTGGCAATTCCCCTTCCACCATCAACCCATATGATAACTACATGCAGTTGTCATTCTTACATTCATCCCCAGTTGGTCTTGCTATTACAAGATACCTCGAAATACTTGTCGATCTTTTGATAATCCTTTGTGCCTACTGCCTTGCAGTTCCTTGTTGTCTGAATACACTTACAAATTAATCCTCACACTTACCGAGGATTTGTTTCTCCCTAGTTTTTCAGGTGTTTCACAAAAGTCTTCGAAATACCATTCGATCTTTCAAAAATCCTTAGTAGCCTATTGCTCTTGAAATTCTTACTTGCTTGCACTATGGTTAATCCCATAAGTCTATAATCTTATTGGCATCTCTTGTCATTATCATTTTGAGTCTGTTGATTCAATTTGTTGCGAATGCTCGCAATCCTCAATCAGATCCTAGAATTCATCCTTCTGGCTCAAACGTCATTTCAAACGTGAGCTGGTTCTCGCCAATCAAATTGTCGTCGATTGTGCCCCTAAGTATATTGAACTTATCCATCCTTGATCAGAGCGTCTGCTTCTGATCCTTCAATTTGTAATCAAAATTCTTTTGCAATTGAGCTCTAAGTTACTCAGTTGTTTCTATAATCCAATGTCTTTGCATTGATTCTTCCTCTGGTTGTGAGCCGATACTCACATCAGATCCTTTATGGACCATCAAAACCTTGTTGGATTTTATCCGACAACGTCCTTCATATTCAATCACTTTGGAAGTTCTTTCCCTAATACATAATGCCTTTGGTAAATCATATTACTTGATTTGGCCAACCATGCTCTGCTTTCGAGCTGGTGATATTTACTATTGAAGCTTGTGGTTTATGTTTCCACGATCCCCCGATGGGTTGAACCAACGCCTTCCCTAATCTATGTGAACCAAAAAGATTTCACAGGTCATACTTATCTGTTATTGCACCAGGTAAAACTTCCAACAACTAATGTCATGTTCGAAATACGAGGAGGTGAATGGAAGGTTATGCATTGAGGAAGTGGGAGTCGACCTTGAACTTTTGTGTTCATGCCCATGGACCCGATGTGAAACTTATCATGGAAGCTTCTTGCCAAATATTTACTCATTCGAGTAATTCTTTCGGTGTCATTAAATTGGACCCCTTGTAGTTATGGTTTCGACCATATTGTTCTTCTTTGTTCCCATTTCTCGGGCAAGTTTAAACATTTGTCTTCTGCGGATCAATACCCCAGTCCAACCTCTACTTTCATTTGTCGTCGAGTATTACCCCCTTGGTATCTCAAGATTATCACGGAACTGCATAACTTCTTATGAGTTCTTCATCAAGTGCTACATTCTCATTGATTCCAATTTTTCACGGGCTCTGAGTTATTAAACACTCTAAGACACCAATAACTGACTCGAGTCCGCATCGCGATTAAACAACTCTTGGTAACCTTCATTACTTACGAGTTTGAACCCAATCACGTCATTCCTAGCCTGTTTGGCTATATCGTTGTCGTGCCGATTTTAACTGTGCTACCTAGTCCTTCTTCCCAGAGCACAGTTTTTGACGATGAGCTAAGCTTATGTCGATTTCCTCGTCTTATCATTCCACCTTGAACAACAAGCTTGATTCCGAGCTGGTGTCATATTCGTGGTTAAAAAAATCTTTTGCTGCATCAGTCCTTTTACTTGATGTAGTGGATGTTCGATTACATCTTCATGAAATCTCTCGATAGAATTTGTGATGATCATCATCAGCATTCTGAGCTCTTCCAGGATATCAATGGAATTCATGATGAGAAAGACAATCCTTGCCCTCGATGATTAGTGTTATCATCGACCACTCTACTACCTTTCCTCCAACACAAACTTGTTCTTGTTTTGTGTAATACCTTGAGTTCCTTGCTATCCAGCAATTGTTCTTCTTTACATTGGAGTATTACCATCTTTTATGTCAAGAATGTCCTGAGAGTTTCACCATCCCTTAAGGAATTCTTGATACCGTGATGCTTCTCACCATCATAATTCTTCTCTTGGTCCCCGTGTTGAGTGAACTCTGTAATGAGAATTTAATATCTCTAGCAACCTTGTTGCTTCAGAGTTAATGGACAATAATTCCAATGTAGTGTGCTGGTTGCTAAATTTCCATTCCGACGTTGGTCGTGCAACTCAGCCCATATTTTGGGTGCCCCTTTCAACCAATATTTAATAGTGTATGTTTTCATCGAGCATACATCATTATATCGTTTGATCTGACAAGTGTTGTCACCTTGTTCACATCAATGTGGAAATCCATCTTTTGTTAATCTCGATGAATAGTCGCCGAGTCCATCAGCCAGCTCCTTGTCTTCTCCTTGGTTTAATGTTAAACTCTTGTTTCGGAATTCGCTTTCATAGTTCATTTTCCGAGAATCTTACAATGTCATCTCGTCAATTTGTGTTGCACATTTTCTTCTCAGACGTCCTCAGTCTTAGGTACCCTGACACCAATCAGATCGGAATCTCGGTCAGATATGATGGTTGGGACAACTTTCCAGGAGTTATAACACTGGTTTATGACCCGGTAAGGTGATGTCATGCCTAGCACACCTAGCCGAAGGACCTATTGTTATAGTTTCCTTTTTAGCAAGATTATCCATTTCTCCATGAGGAAATTGTAAGACTTATTCTATAAGTTGTTCCTGATGGATCCTTTGTGTTTCCAAAGTCTGACCTTTGCTTGAAGACCATGTCAATGCTATCTCGAAGCATGTCTGTGGTACTTCGATTTTCAATAAGAACATTTGAAGCACAAATGCTAAATTTTCCTTAC
Organism: Triticum dicoccoides; assembly: GCF_002162155.2. Classification (NCBI taxonomy): domain Eukaryota; kingdom Viridiplantae; phylum Streptophyta; class Magnoliopsida; order Poales; family Poaceae; genus Triticum; species Triticum dicoccoides. The sequence goes on along the minus strand of NC_041389.1, from coordinate 466,477,084 downwards.
CAATTACTCTAACACCGTTGTATGGGTAATGTCATGAAATTTCTCTCACCTTATCTAAAGAGTATTCTACATTATATCCTGTCATGGATATCCTGCTCTGTTTGACCTTGGAAAGGATATACCCTTGAATTATGTGTTTAAACACATTTTTCCTTTTCATGGTTCTGTTTAATCTGATAATCATAATTTCCTTTCCATTGTTTTTGTTAACCTTTCTTGAAATCTACTTAACTAAGCAGTACCCCCTGCTTAGGTAAGCACCTCGTAGTACCACCCTGTCAGTAAGACCCTATTGCTTTTGTTGACGACATTCCGGTAACCACCGATGGGTGATAACTTTGCCAATTGGTTCGCCTCGATCAACAAGCAGGAAAATTACTCTCTTCGTTCCCCGTCCTTGGTACCGACATTGTTGCCAGCATAGCTGACAAGCTATTCACTCACATTCCTCCATGTCACGGCTGTGCAAGTTGTCACCACCCTTCCTACATTCAACCCACATGTGGGCCCATAACCCACAGGTCCATTGGATCGAAACCTGATTCCCCTGTACAACCCTGTTTCTAATGGTTATTCCTCACGCTTGGCTTTGTATTTAATTCATGGGTCACCTTCCTAATGCTCTATTCTGGTATCAAACGCAATACTTACTCTCGTTGCTCTGAACCCCTTTCTCACTTCGGTTCGGACTTCGAGCAACTATCTATCCGCTTGGAACCTCTTATTGTACCTTCGTACCTTACTCTCGACATATTTTATTGGTTCAACTCGAGAGATACTCTTATGCCCATTCATGGGTTAACCCCAGATTGTTTCCCTCATAAGCATTCTGTCGTAGCCGAGCTGCCCCTTACCTATTCTTTAGTACGTTGGAGTTCCCGAAGAAAAGGACGACTTCACCATGATGACGTGAAGCAGAGAAATAAAGACGTCAATGTAATGGATCGACCTCTTCGAGAAGAGCAACCAAAGACGAGAAGAACTGTTAGAATTTCGTAACCAAAATTTCCCCCCTTACACCCCTCTTAAATCTCGGGACGAGATTTCTTGTAGTGGAGGAGAATTGTGACGCCCGGATAATTAGGCTACAGTAATCCCGCGTTAACGATGCCACGTCACCACGATTACTGTTCCTAATCTCGCAATGATTCAAATCTCTTTCAAATTCAAATTCAAAGTCGAGTCAAATGATAAAAGTTTTCAAATATTAAAACTAAAATGTTCTCGAGGTGAAAAATAATTCATAAGTAATATTGGTGGAGAAACCAAGTCTTTATAAAATGTTTAAATGCACTAAACTAAATAAAACAGTAACAAAACCAATTATTTAAATGATTTTAAAATAATAAACAGATACAAACTATTTTGTTTTAGGTGCGAAGCTAATTGTGGTAGGGGCATAATTATTAATGCTCTTTTAGGTACAACTTTGTTTTTTATAAAAACTAAAATTTAATAAAATAGAAAAGAACAATAAATAAAAAGAAAGGCAAAACAGAAAAAAAAGGATTGAAAAGGCCCCCCTCCGCTGGGCTGAATGGCCCAGCTGGCCAAAGCCGGCCTAATCGCCCCTGGCCTATATGGCCCTCCCCACCCCTGGAACCCTAACCGACTCCCCCACTTTCCCCCTCACGTCGCCACTCCCTCTCCCCCCTCTCGATCCAATCTGGATCGAGGAGACCCCCCACTCTCTCGTCCCTCTCG
>NC_041389.1:466466329-466474960 GCF_002162155.2 Triticum dicoccoides | reverse complement strand
GCCTCCGCCGCCGCCGCCCGGTGCCACCCCGGCCCCGTCGTCGACCACCGCCACTCGTCGGATGCCTCCCCGCTCCTCCCTCAGCCCCTGGATTGCATCAAGGAATCAACCCCATCGCGCCTAGCTCCACCTCGCCGGAGCCCTGCCGCCCGCCACGCCATCTCCATCGCCTGCACCTCGACGTCGCCTCGGACTGCCCCGACGTCGTCGGTGCCGCCCTTCTGGACGACCCCGACCTCGTCGTTGCCGTCCGTCTACCTCAGGCCCTCTCCGAGCACGCGATTGCACAATGACAGGCTCGATGTGAGCCTCTTCTCCTCCCCTCTCACGCCTTGGTCGCGCTCGCCGCGACCACATCCACCTATGTGCATGTGCCACCACCCCCCTGCGCGGCTGCTCGCTTCTGCTGTCGCCGCTGCCGAAGCCCACCCCCTCGATATCGATTGCTGCGCCCTATGGCGTCCGACGCCCGCCATCGACCACGGTGCCCTGAACTCCTTCTATCGCCTGTGGCTCACCGCCTGACTTGTTGGCTTGCCCCGTTTCGGTGCCGCCAGCGCTGCCATGCTGCTGCTCCTTTTCCCCTTCGGCTGCTGCAGCTGGCTGCGGTGGTCGCCGGCGCCCCGCTGTGCCGGAGATGGCCTGGGCGAGCACCCTGCTGGGCTGGCGCCCACGCGCCCTGCGCCCGTAACCCACTAGCACCGGCGCCCGCTAAAGACCCCTGCCCATGACAAGGGGGCCCCGCCCCACTACATTTTTGTTAAAAAATGAAAAGAAATGTTAGAATAAATAAATTATTAATTAATTAATGAGTTAATTAATCCTGTTTAACTAATCTAATTAAAATAAAATTAGCCTAATCACTTAGTTAGTCTAATTAACCCGGTTTAGATAACCTGAGTCTATGAGCAATGGGACCCACGTGTCAGCTTGACTAGTCAACGGTCAGAGTTGACTGCTGATGCCATGCTTGCGTCATCAAACACTGTTCTGGATAATGTTGGATTTAAATAATTAATTAATATCAGAAAATGATTAAAACTTTAGAAAATCATATAAATTAAACCGTAGCTCGGATGAAAATACTTTCTACATGAAAGTTGCTCAGAACGACGAGACGAATCCGGATATGAAACCCGTTCGTCCGCCACACACCCCTAACATATCAAACTCGCAACTTTCCCCCTCCGGCTCCTCTGCCTGAAAACGCGGAACACCGGGGATACTTTCCCGGTTGTTCCCCCCCTTCACCGGTATCACCTCATACCGCGTTAGGGCACCACTAGCACCGTTACTTGTCATGTCATGCATCTCTATGCATCTGTTTGCTTAAGTATTTATTGTTTCTTCCCCCTCTTCTCTCGCTAGACACCGAGAACGAAGCCGCTGCTACCCATTACGACTACGGTGTTGACGACCCCACTCTCTTGCCAGAGCAACCAGGCAAGCCCCCTCCCCCCTTGATCACCAGATATCGCCTATTCTCCTCTATACTGCTTGCATTAGAGTAGTGTAGCATGTTACTACTTTCCGTTTATCCTATTATGATGCATAGCCTAACATTGTTGCTACATCTGTTGATACCTTACCTGCAATCCTAAATGCTTAGTATAGGATGCTAGTTTATCATCATTGGCCCTACATTCTTGTCAGTCTGCCTTGCTATACTATTGGGCCGTGATCACTTGGGAGGTGAACACGGGTATATACTATACATATATAGATACTACAGATGGTGACTAAAGTCGGGTCAGCTCGTTGAGTACCCGCAAGTGATCCCGATGTGGGGGCTGAAAGGACAGGTGGCTCCATCCTGGTAGAGGTGGGCCTGGGTTCCCGACGGCCCCCGACTGTTACTTTGTGGTGGAGCGACAGGGCAGGTTGAGACCACCTAGGAGACAGGTGGGCCTGGCCCTGGTCGGCGTTCGCGGTTGCTTCATAATAACACGCTTAACGAGATCTTGGTATTTGATCTGAATCTGGCCATTTGGTCTATACGCACTAACCATCTACGCGGGAGTAGTTATGGGTATCCCGGCGTCGTGGTATCAGCCGAAGCCTTCGTGACGTCAGCGACTGAGCGGCGCGTGCCGGATTGGAACGTAAGCCTACTCTTGTATTAAGGGGGCTAGTTCTGCTTCCGGCCGCGTTCGCAACGTGCAGGTGTGCAAAGGGCGATGGGCCCAGACCTCTGCGCCATAGGAGTTAGACCGGCGTGCTGACCTCTCTATTGTGCCTAGGTGGGGCTGCGACGTGTTGATCTTCCGAGGCCGGGCATGACCCAGGAAAGTGTGTCCGGCCAAATGGGATCGAGCGTGTTGGGTTATGTGGTGCACCCCTGCAGGGAAGTTTATCTATTCGAATAGCCGTGTCCCTCGGTAAAAGGACGACCCTGAGTTGTACCTTGACCTTATGACAACTAGAATCGTATACTTAATAAAACACACCCTTCCAAGTGCCAGATACAACCCGGTTATCGCTCTCTAACAGGGCGACGAGGAGAGGATCACCGGGTAGGATTATGCTATGCGATGCTACTTGGAGGACTTCGATCTACTCTCTTCTACATGCTGCAAGACGGAGGCTGCCAGAAGCGTAGTCTTCGACAGGATTAGCTATCCCCCTCTTATTCTGGCATTCTGCAGTTCAGTCCACCGATATGGCCCTTTACACATATACCCATGCATATGTAGTGTAGCTCCTTGCTTGCGAGTACTTTGGATGAGTACTCACGGTTGCTTTCTCCCCCCCTTTCCCCCTTTCCTTTCTACCTGGTTGTCGCAACCAGATGTCAGAGCCCAGGAGCCAGACGCCATCGTCGACGACGACTACTACACTGGAGGTGCCTACTACTACGTGTAGGCTGCTGACGACGACCAGGAGTAGTTTAGGAGGATCCCAGGCAGGAGGCCTGCGCTCTTTCGATCTGTATCCCAGTTTGTGCTAGCCTTTTTAAGGCAAACTTGTTTAACTTATGTCTGTACTCAGATATTGTTGCTTCCGCTGACTCGTCTATGATCGAGCACTTGTATTCGAGCCCTCGAGGCCCCTGGCTTGTATTATGATGCTTGTATGACTTATTTATGTTTTTAGAGTTGTGTTGTGATATCTTCCCGTGAGTCCCTGATCTTGATCATACATGTTTGCGTGCATGATTAGTGTACGATTGAATCGGGGGCGTCACATCCCTCCGTCCGGGTTTATTAGTCCCGTGAGCAAAGTAGCAAGACCAAGGCATGACAATAATTAATGGCATGCAGAAGTTTAAGCCTAATTAATTCCAGCGATTTAAGTGGCTGCATGCGTGCCCTCAGCTGCGACTCGTTGCATGCTGCTTCGCGTACTGCCTGCGAGCGATTCGGAGTGCCTGCATGCAGCCGGCCGTAATTAAGGCAGCTAACTGATGCAAAAAAATGTACGCTTTAATTGTTACGGGCTTTTTAAATCTGTGAAATCATTATTGACAAGGAGGGAGATGATTCGAGTGCACTCGTTTGACCGCCATGCCGGCGTGCGACCCAGACTGGATGGGACGGCACAGTCACAATTTCAGTTTCCCTAGTTTTCCACGGCAAGCTGGCGCGCTAAGCCATTATGCATTGAATTCCGATGACCGTCACGCTACCTTCCCCCTATAAGTACTATTTCCCGGCATTCTCCAGTGCCACCGTGACCCAACTCGCCATATCCTCATCAGCCCCCACCAGCCCAACGTCGCTCGCCACGTCCACCATGCCCCCGCCCGTCCGTGGTAGGCGACGCCGGAGGCGGTCACCGCCAGAACTAGTGTTCGGTTTTTCACCGGAAGGCAGACGGAGGGAGGAGGCATTCTATCTGTCTTTAGATGGCAATGCGCAGATCGAGGAGTTGTTGGAGCGCGACCGCATGGCGGAGGAGCAGGAGTTGTTGGAGCACGACTGCCTGGCGGAGGAGCAGCGTAACGCCGATTTGCACTGCCAGCGGGACATGGAGCAGCAGCGCACTGACGCTTTGAGTCGCGAGCAGAGCGCCCGCAACTAGGCCGACTACGTGGAGGCCGGCGCCCGGGAAATAGCCCTGGAGGCTGTCGGGCACGCACGCGTTTGCGACGCCAATTTTTACTACCAGCTCGTCAAGTGGGTTTCCCGCTTGGAAGCCGAAGCTTTGGTGGACCACGCCGGCATGGAAAGGGCCAACGCGCGTGAGCAACGCGCCCTATCGCACCTCTGGCAAGTCCGAGGCGAGGCGCAGGACGCCGGTGCCGGCGTTTAGCGTGTACCGCCGGCATCGTCTAGTTAGCTAAGAGTAAGTTAGTACTTGTCTAGTGGGAGTAGATAGTTAACTTGGCTATGATGGTTGTCAACGTGGAAGTTCAATACTCTAGATGTGGATCAGACCTGTTACTTTGCTCTGAATGTTGAACCTTCCATTTGAACGTATGGAATGGGCTGTTATTTTTTTAAATGGGTTGTATTTGTCCTCCATGGGTTTAGAGGCTGACTTGTGGGCCTAGCAAGTTGACGCGTACACAATCAGGAGATGATTGTATGTGGAGAGGATGACAGCAGGGACCCGCCAAGGTCATGGCAGTACGCAAGCAAGTGCCTCCTTATTACAAGCCAATAAAAAAATGGCTCCTCCAAGTGGATTTCTGACATCTGGGTCCCATGCCATTGTCAACGTAGTCAGTAAATGAGAGAATTGCACAACGAGCGGCTGGCACCAGGGACCCAGCAGCTCGCCCAGTTATTTTTGTTTTCGGTTAATTTGATAAATGCCTCTGAGAAATGCCACTGCAATTTCCAAACTTTGAAAAATGCCATTTCATGCCATTTCTAGTGGCATTTTTTGAAGTCTGGAGTGGCGTTTTTCAAAGTTTGCAAACTGCAGTGGCGTTTTTCAAAGTTTGCAAAAATTGCAGTGGCATTTTACAAAGTTTGGAAATTGCAGTGGCATTTTTGTGAATCGCCATAATTGGAGTGGCATTTATCTAATATGTTCTTGAGACGGAAGCAGGGTGTCAACTGGGCTGTGCGGGATACTCTGGCCTGTCTAGACAGCCTTTTCTTTTATGTTTACCACACACCAGCCAGTAGTTTTTTTTTCTTTTTGAAAATGACTAGCCCAGTTTTTTTGTGATTTGTCAAGTAAGTCACTTTATCAGGCCTGTTGGGCTAGACGAGGAGAGCTTCATTCGACTGGCCGAGAAAATGGCCTATCAGTAATGAGAAATGGGCTGTACATTTTTAAAACACATCAAACCGGCAATTAGTTTCAAATATCTTTTTTTCATTTCGAGATTTTAAATTGCATTGATTTTTATGCATGGACAGTTTATTGGATTTTATATTGATATACATTTATTTTTAAAATCAGTCTGAATGTGACTCGAAATTTCCGGATTAAAAATAGTTCAGACCGCACCGACATATGCAAAAATTTGTATAATTTTTTAACCGTGGCCACAATATGGGCTGTAATGCTAACAAAAAGAATATGGGCTCCAAGAAAACCCATAAGAATTAGCAAATGGGTTATAAACTATTTGAAATAATGGCAGATGGACTGTATGCTGTTTTCCACAGATTTGAGGCTTTCCACAGATGGCATGTATACTGTTGGATGTCCATCCAACGGCCGTCGTGCTTCTTCAATCTCTGCTCTTCCTACTCCAACCGCTCAAACAAGCGCCCGCGGGACTGCCTGCTCCCTCCTCCCCGCGGCCGACTGTGCTGCCGCATAGGCCTCCCCGCCCCACCGTACTCCCATCACTGGCCTAGCTATCCCTCTACTCACCCTCAGTCCCACACATGTTGTTATTCTCCAGTGACGGCAAACGAACCAGTAAACCCTCGTACTCCTCCGTGCGGGAAATAACTGTCGAGTATTCCCTGGCTCCGTGTCGTTCCCTTACTAGGCCTCGCCATCGTCCACTGCCCTGGTGCTCTCGGCGCGGCCTGGTCAACGTGGTCAATGAACGACATCCATCGGAAGTGGACTGTACGTGGAGAGGCTGACAGATGGGTCCACGGCCGCACGCAAGGAAATGCCTCCTTATTATGCGCAACATAATGATTCCTCCACCTGACATCTGGGACCCACCGAAAGGGCCTCTGTATTTCGTGAAAAAGACGTTACCGCCGCTGATAGCTCGGACCCACCAGCTATATCTTCGCACGCAAGGAAGTGCCTCCTTATTACGCCCAAAAAAAAGAATACTCCCCCTGCTAGCTGGGACCCAGTATAGTGGGCCTACTAAGTTGACGAGGGCGAAGGGCTTTGTAAACTTAGTCAATATGCACGATTCTAGCTCGACTGACTGTACGATGTCCATCCAACGGCCGTAGTGCTTCTTCAACCTCTGGTCTTCTTGCTCCAGCCGCCCAAAGCAGTGCCGGTCATGCCGCCTGCTCTTGCCTCTCGTGGTCGGCTGTGCTGCCGCGGAGGCCTCACCTTCCCCATACTACTCCCACCGCTAGCCAGGCCATCCCTCCACTCCACTCACCCACACCCCCTGTTATTCTGCGGCGATGGCAGCACAGCCGAACCAGTGAACCCTCGTACTCCTCTCTGCATGGGCATCCACTACCGCGTCTTCCCCGGCTCCGCGTCGTCCGCTTCCTAGGCCTCGCCATCGTCCACCGCCGTGGTGCTCTCGGCACGGCGTGGTCAATGACTGAATTCCATCGAAAGAATACTATACATGGAGAGGCTGACAGCTGGGTCCACGGCAGCAGCAAGGAAGTGCCTCCTTATTACGCAGAAAATAATTATTCCTCCACCTGACAGCAGGGACCCACCGGACGGGCCACCAGTATTTCGCGAAAAAACGTTTGCCCCTGACTGCTGGGACCTACCCGACGGGCCACCGTATTTCGCGAAAAAAACATTCCCCCTGCTGTCAGCTCGGACCCACCAGAAGTGCCTCCTTATTACGCACAAAAAAATGAATACCCCCCAGCTAGCTGGGACCCACCTTGGTGGGAGGCTGACTTGTGGGCCTACTAAGTTGACGGGGACGGAGGGCTTTGTCAACTTAGTCAATATAAACGATTCTAGCTCCAGTGACCATACGATGTCCATCCAACGGCCGTAGTGCTTCTTCAACCTCTGGTCTTCTTGCTCCAGCCGCCCAAAGCAGCGCCGGTCGTGCCGCATGCTCCTGCCTCCCGTGGTCGGATGTGCTGCCGCGGAGGCCTCACTGCCCCCTACTAATCCCACCGCTGGCCAGGCCCTGCGGCGACGGTAGCCTCACACCGCAGCCGAACCAGTGAACCCTCGTACTCCTCTCGGCGCGGGCTTCCACTGCCGCGTCTTCCCCGGCTAACCGTCGTCCCCTTCCTAGGCCTCGCCGTCGTCCACCGCCCTAGTGCTCTCGGCGCGGCGTGGTCAACGTGGTCAAGGAACGGCTTCCATCGGACGTGGACTGTACATGGAGATGCTAATAGCTGGGTCCACTGCCGCAGCAAGGAAGTGCCTCCTTATTACGCGCAAAATAATTATTCCTCCACCTGACAGCAGGGACCCATCGGACGGGCCACCATATTTCGTGAAAAAAACGTTTCCCCCCTGACTGGTGGGACCCACCAGCTACACCTTCGCACGGAAGGAAGTGCGTCCGGGCAAAAAAATGATTCGCCCCCCTGACTGCTGGGACCCACCATCTACATCTTCGCACACATGGAAGTGCGTCCGGGCAAAAAAAAACGATTCGACCCCCTGACTGCTGGGACCCACCAGCTACATCTTCGCAGGCAAGGAAGTGCCTGACAGTCGCGACCCACCTGGTCGAAGCGTACGTAGCATTGTCATTCTGGTCGCCAACGTGTATGTACATACTGGTCGTAGTAGAGGCGCGCACGTACACGTACGTACAGCGGCGAGGGTGCAAGAAAGAAAATACGGCCATGTACATACATACGGGCAGGGTCTCGAACGCCTACTCGCGCATACGTACATGGCTGGGTCAGAACGGAGAAACAGCATCGTCGTCGTGTTCATGGGGAGCCAACCGGCTGGGTCGGAACGGAATGCGTGGTCGTGTTCATCGGGAGGGCTTGGACGGAACAGGCGCTGGAAACAAGGCCTGGCGTATCGCACAACGGAGGAAACAACCTTGTGTTCGACCGGCCACATTCGAAATGGGGTCCTGTTGATCGGGAGGGGCCTGGCGTACCGCAAAACGGAGGAAACGGACCTCCTACGGTCGAAACGGGGGTCCTGTTGACCGGGAGGGGCCTGGCGTACCGCAAAATGGACGAAACGGACCTCCTACGGTCGAAACGGGGGTCCTGTTGATCAGGAGAGGTGTGGCGTACCGCAAAACGTATGAAACGGACTTGTGTTGGAGCGCTACGGTCGAAACGGGGGGAGGGGTGTGGCGTACCGCAAAACGGGACTCCACGGGATACTGTTCATCTCCACCGTCGACCTCCTCCAGCCTCCACGGTCTACCGTCGACCTCCTCCAGCCTCCACGGGCTCCTGTTCATCCAGCCTCCACCGCGCGCTACTCCACCGGCTACTGTTCAACCACCCCTCCATGGGCACCCCTCCACCGTCTACTGTTCATCCAGCCCTCCACACCACGGGGGTCCTGTTCAACCACCCCTCCACGGCCACCCCTCCACCGTCTACTGTTCATCCAGCCCTC
>NC_041389.1:466381703-466466111 GCF_002162155.2 Triticum dicoccoides | reverse complement strand
AGCATCGATCGGCTTCAGTTAGAAGCAGTAGCGAAGGAATCGCTCCATCGGGTTCAGTTAGCAGCCATCGATCGATCGCTCGGGTTTAGTAACGCGTAGCCTGCAGTGCAATCGCTCGGGTTCGGTTAGAGCCGAACGCGTCGCTCGGGTTCAGTTAGAGCCAACGCCTCGCACACACACGCGTACGTACGAGAGAAACGCGCATCGGTCTCCCACCGTAACCGGCAACTCCCCGAAATTTTCCTCCCCCTTGCTTCTACCATGGTTTTTTCCATCATGGACGGCCCAAAGAATGTCATGCAGCTGCGTCTCCGGTCCGCCCAGGACGAAAAGCCCATTTTCTGTCATGATTTTTTGTCATAGAAGTAGGAGCCCACCACATCTATGATGATACCGGGTTTTGTCCCAATTATCTTCATAGAAGTGTCATATGTATGACAGAAAAAAATTTCGTTCGGCCCAAAATGTCATGGATGTGTCTTTTTTTTGTAGTGGCGTTGGGGTCTCCAATTAGGTTGTGGAGATCGCCCCGAGGAATTTGACGGGTACCGGCGATCGCCCCCAAGGGTTGCCAAAGTGTACAGGTTCGGTGACCGCCCCCAAGGGTCGCCATTTGTACGGGTTCGGTGACCGCCCTCAAGGGTCCCTTAGTGGAATCGTGGCATCTTGCATTGTGCTAGGGCGTGAGGAGATTACGGTGGCCCTAGTCGCTTCTTGGGGAGCATTGTGCCTCCACATCGCTCCAAACGAAGATTAGCATCTGCAAGGGTGTGAACTTCGGGATACATCATCGTCTCCGCGTGCCTCGGTTATCTCTTACCCAAGACCTTTACTTATGCACTTTACTTTGTGATAGCCATATTGTTCTTTGTCATATATCTTACTATCACATAGTTACTTATCTTGCTTAGCATAAGTTGTTGGTGCACATAGGTGAGCCTAGTTGTTCAAGCCTAAACCGTAATTATTTTAAAGCGCCTATTCACCCCCCCCCCTCTAGGCGACATCCTCGATCTTTTACCAGTTTTTACTATGCATTAGTTTCACCCTCAAAGATTGCATGAGTAGGATTGGGAATTGGACATTTCTATGTAGTTCATGAGGTAGGAACCTATGATCCTTGAAACACCCCGGGATTATTCGTTATGTCATATATTGCTTATCCATGCTTGTAGACGGGGATTGGTATGTGAGATTCATGCAAGTTGTGCGAGAAATAATAATTAAGGGAAAGTTTTAAGGTGGCAACATTAACACACATCTGGGTGGAATGGTTGGGGCACCCTGGAGAAACCAGTGGCTTGCCCGGGCACCTAGAGAAACCAGTGCTTGCCCAAGGGAATTCAGGAGTACCCATGTGATTACCCTACGGAATGCCAGCCAGGCTCAAAGGGGTCATATGAAATTTCATGCCTAGAAACTTCCGTGTGCAGCTACAAGCCATTATGGGATCTGGCATAGTTGAGTAAGTTGTGGGAAACCTTTCCATGATAGGCTAGCAGATGTAGGGGGGTTGTAGGTGTACCGGCCTATCTATCGGTTAAGGAGACCTCTTCGGAAAGACTATGTCTCGATCATCCACTTCTCAAAGAACAAGCAGTGCGAGGAATTCAACGGAGGAGATCGAGTCTTGTGGGGAAAAGTGCGCAAACCTCTACAGAGTGTACAAACAAATCATGATTAGTCATGTCCCCGGTTATGGACAATTTGAGTATCTAGAAGTGAATTATTTGTTGATCTCACTCTATTTAATTAATGTATTGGGTTATTAATAATTTGGGAATTTTTGGGATTGAGTTGGAGGAACCTTCTCAATATTGGCATAAACTTGGTAGTAAAAATAAAATTTATTCATTTGTTGTAGGGAAAAAACTAGCTCTATGCAAAATTAAACTTAGAGCCTCCACCAGCCAAATATGGATATAGAGATAGATATTTTCATTTTTATTCTATGGTGTGAAATTGCCAGTACATTCAATGTACTGACCTACGTGGCTGCAACGTCTTATGTTGCAGGAATCTTACGACGAGTAAGTGATACATTAGGGTTATGCTGTCTACACTCAACTTTGCCGTTGGTGTTGTTGGGACTCCTCAATTTTGATGTTACTTCCGCTATATGGATTGAGGTAATAGTATTTACATTACTTTTTACATGTGATTGCACTCTGTTATAAATCCTCGAGTATTGTGTGTGTCAGCATGCCGATCCAGGGATGACACTTAAGCACAGAGACATGATCCATTTGGGTTGGATCGCTACAGCGCTGCTCATGGTGCACGAGCTCCTGCATTATCGCCTCGCCAACGACTGGCTTGGCCGCATCATCGAGCTCGTCATCGCCGCCGGCGAGGCCCCTACACCGCCCCGCTTGTGACGCCCGGATAATCAAGTTACAGTAAACCTCTGCTAATGATGCCACGTCACCTCAATTACTGCTACTAACCTCGCGTTAGATCAAAACGTTTAAAAATCAAATTTTAATTTTTGACAAACACTAAAAGTTTTCAAATATCAAAACTAAAATGTTCAAAGTGTGGCAAATAATCCCTAGATATTTTTCATGATGAAAACCACATTTGGTAATGAGTTTAATTGCACTAAGGTATTTAAAACAGTAGCTAAAATCAATAGTGAAATGCCTTTTAAGATTTCTAAAATATTAAACTATCTTATTTAGTTGCCCAAACTTATGTGGCAGTAATATATTTATTTAGACAAAATTATGGACTACTTTTATAATCTATAAAACTAAAATAAAAGAGAAACTAGAAATAAAATAGAAAAAGAAAAGACAAAACAAACAAAACAAAATAAAATTAAAACAAAGACCCCCCGCCCACTCCCCCCTCCCGATCCGATCTGGATCGGGGCTGCGACCCCGTCGCCGCTCGACGTCCCAAACGACGCTGCCCGACGCCGTCACCGGCCACCGCCATAGCCCGTCGCCTCGTCCTCCTCGTCTCCTCCTCGCCTGTGAAGCGTCCCCCTCCTCCTCGTCTCCTCCTTGCCGGCGACGCGTCCCCGTCTTCCTCGTCTCCTCCTCGCCGGCGATGCGTCCCCGTCCTCCTCCCCAAAGGCCCCACAGAGCCTCGCCGCCCCCTGCTCACCAACGTGGGTGAGAACCCCGATGCCTCCCGCCTCTACTCATGTGCCCGCCGTGGCCTCGCTAACGCCCATTGCCCCGCGGTCGCGCTCACCGCACCTGGTCTCCGCGCTCGCTGCGACCAGGCCACGCGCCCGCATCGGCCAAGACCCGCCTGGCTCCCGTGGCCATGCCACCGGCCGACCTCCCCTACTGCTGCACCCCGTGGCTGCCGCAGCACCGTCCAGCGGCTCCCCTGCCGCCCTACCCTGCAGCCGCCTCCACCGCCCCCTCGTGCGACCCCGTCGTCCTCTGCTGCAGTCTGGCACTCGGCCGGCCTCGCCGGTGCCTTTCCCGGTTAGCCTCGCCGCGGCCCTGGTCGTCGCCCGACGCCGGCGCCCATCGGCGGCCGCTCGGCCCTCGCCTGGTCGGGCATCGCTAGCGCCCGCAGCCCGTAACCGCTAGTGCCCAGCGCCTGTTAAGGCCCTGGGCCAATGACCAGTGGGGCCTCGTCCCAGAGAACAAAAAAAAGGAAAAATAAAATTATAAAAATAAAAATACTAATTAATTAATTAATTAAGTTAATTAAGTTAATCAATCATGTTAGTTAACCTAATTAATCTGTTGATTAAACTAACTAGGTTAATTAGTTAACAGTCAATGACTAACGGACCCCACACGATAGTTTGACTAAGTCAATGGCCGATTGACTGCTGACATCATGTTGACATCACGCCGATGTCATAATTACATTTTCTAGTTAAATTAATTCAGTTAATTCAGAAAATGAATTAAATCTTTAAAAAGTAATATAAAATAAACCATAGCTCGGATGAAAATACTTTGTACATGAAAGTTGCTCAGAACAACGAGACAAATCCGGATATGCAGCCCGTTCGTCCGCCACACATCCCTAGCATAGAGAACACGCAACTTTCCCCCTCCGGATCACCTGTCCGAACGAAACACCGGGGATACTTTCCCGGTTGTTTCCCCCCTTCGTCGGTATCACCTACTACCGCGTTAGGGCACACCTAGCACCGCGTATTGCCATGTTACGCTTTTGTGATGCTTTGATTGCTTTGTTATTTATTGTGTTCCCCCTCCGTTACTTCTTTCCGGTAGACCCCGAAACTGCCGGTGACCCCAGTTCGACTACGGAGTTGACGACCCCTCCTTGCCAGAGCAACCAGGCAAGCCCCCCCTGATCACCAGATATCGCCTATTCCTTCTCTCTACTACTTGCATTAGAGTAGTGTAGCATGTTACTGCTTTCGGTTAATACTATTCTGCTGCATAGCCTGTCATTATTGCTACAATTGTTGATACCTTTACATGCTATCCTAATGCTTAGTATAGGATGCTAGTGTTCCATCAGTGGCCCTACACTCTTGTCCGTCTGCCATGCTATACTACTGGGCCGTGATCACTTCAGGAGGTGATCACGGGCATATGCTATATACTTTATACTGTTACATTACTTATGATATTGTTCAGAGATGGGGGCTGGAAGGACAGGTGGCTCCATCCCGGTAGAGGTGGGCCTGGGTTCCCGATGGTCCCCGATTGTTACTTTGTGGCAGAGCGATAGGGCAGGTTGAGACCACCTAGGCGAGAGGTGGGCCTGGCCCTGGTCGGCGTTCGTGGATACTTCAATTAACACGCTTAATGAGATCTTGGTATTTGATCTGAGTCTGGCCACTGGCCTATACGCACAAACCAACTACGCGGGAACAGTTATGGGCACTCGACGTCGTGGTATCAGCCGAAGCCTTCTAGACGTCAGCGACTGAGCGGCTGCGCCGGATTGGACTGGAGCGCCTGCTCTTGTATTAGGGAGGCTAGGTCTGCTTCCGGCCGCCCTCGCAACATGCAGGTGTTTAATGGGCGATGGGCCCAGACCCCTGCACCATAGGAGTTAGACCGGCGTGCTGACCTCTCTGTTAGGCCTAGGTGCGGCTGCGACGTGTTGATCTTCCGAGGCCGGACATGACCCAGAAAAGTGTGTCCGGCCAAAGGGGATCGAGCATGTTGGGTTATGTGGTGCACCCCTGCAGGGAAGTATATCTATTCTAATAGCCGTGTCCCTCGGTAAAAGGACGACCCGGAGTTGTACCTTGACCTTATGACAACTAGAACTAGATACTTAATAAAACACACCCAGACAAGTTCCAGAGACAACCCGGTGATTGCTTTCCCACAGGGCGACGAGGGGAGGATTGTCGGCTAGGATTATGCTTTGCGATGTTATTTGGAGGACATCAATCTACTCTCTTCTTCATGCTGCAAGACGGAGGCTGCCAGAAGCGTAGTCTTCGATAGGACTAGCTATCCCCCTCTTATTCTGGCATTCTGCAGTTCAGTCCACTGATATTGCCTCTTTACACATATACCCATGCATACGTAGTCTAGATCCTTACTTGCGAGTACTTTGGATGAGTACTCACGGTTGCTTTTCTACCCTTTTCCCCCTTTCCTTTTACCTGGTTGTCGCAACCAGATGTTGGAGCCTCGGAGCCAGACGCCACCGTCGATGACGACTCCTGCTACACTGGAACTGGAGGTGCCTACTGCTACGTGCAGGCCGCTGATGATGACCAGGAGTAGTTTAGGAGGATCCCAGGCAGGAGGCCTGCGCCTCTTTCGATCTGTATCCCAGTTTGTGCTAGCCATCTTATGGCAACTTTCCCCCTCCGGATCACCTGTCCGAAAACGCGAAACACCGGGGATACTTTCCCGGTTGTTTCCCCCCTTCGTCGGTATCACCTACTACCGCGTTAGGGCACACCTAGCACCGCGTATTGACATGTTACGCTTTAAGATGCTTTGATTGCTCCAGCAATATTAGCAGTCTCACCACAAAAATAAATAACATGCCAATCTAAATCATCATCCAAGAGATCTTTAACCATAGCAATACTAGGTTCAACATTGATTTTCTCAAGAGGTGTATAAGTTCTAGTATTACTATTGCGAACAACAGTCGAAGCTTTAGCATGATCCTTTATCCTAACAGGAAAAGGAGGTTTCTCAACCTAAATAGTAGGAACAATAGGATCACTATAGGTGATAGTCTTTTCTTCAACTGTAATTGGTGCAACTACTTTCACTTCAACAGGAGGATTATATTTAAACCACTTCTCTTTAGGGAGATCAACATGAGTAGCAAATGATTCACAGAAAGAAGCTACTATCTTAGAGTCAAGTCCATACTTAGCACTAAATCCACGAAAAGCATCGGTATCCATAAAAGATTTAACACAATCGAACTTAGGTGTCATACCTGACTCCTTACCATCGTCGGAACCCCAATCTTCAGAGTTGCGTTTAATTCTTTCCAATAAGTCCCATTTGAAATCAATAGTCTTCAGCATATAAGAACCAGCGCAGGAAGTATCGAGCAGGTTGCGATTATCAAGAGAAAGCCGAGCATAAAAGTTCTGAATAATCATTTCCTGAGAGAGCTCATGATTGGGGCATGAATATAACATTAACTTCAGCCTCCCCCAATCTTGAGCGATGCTTTACCCTTCGCGAGGCCAGAAATTAGATATGTAATTACGATCACGATGAACAAGATGCATAGGATAGAACTTCTGGTGAAATTCCAACTTCAATCGCTTCTAATTCCAAGATCTCGTATCATCACATAGCCTATACCATGTCAATGCATCTCCCTTCAAAGATAAAGGGAAGACCTTCCTTTTGAAAACATCATCGGGAATACCTGCAAGCTTAAATAATCCACAAACTTCATCCACAAAGATAAGGTGTAAATCGGGATGCAATGTTCCATCTCCTGCAAATGGATTAGCTAGCAGTTTCTCTATCATACCCGAAGGAATCTCAAAGTAAATATTTTCATAAAGTTCAGTAGGTTGAGGAGCAACTCTTTGCTCTTCTGGTCGGGGTGAAGATACCCCGAACAAGCCCCTCAAAGGATTAGTTTCCGACAAGTAACAGAAAATGTCAGCACACTATATAAATGTTTCCTTACCAAGTTCCACTCACCAAAAGCGCTGCACTCCCCGGCAACGGCGCCAAAAAAGAGTCTTGATGACCCACAAGTGTAGGGGATCTATCGTAGTCCTTTCGATAAGTAAGAGTGTCGAACCCAACGAGGAGCAGAAGGAAATGATAAGCGGTTTTCAGTAAGGTTATCTCTGCAAGCACTGAAATTGTAGGTGATAGATAGTTTTGTGATAAGATAAATAGTAACGAGTAACAAGTAAATAAAGTAAATAAAGTGCAGCAAGGTGGCCCAATCCTTTATGTAGCAAAGGATAAGCCTGGACAATTTCTAATAATGAGAAAGGAGCTCCCGAGGACACATGGGAATTATCGTCAAGCTAGTTTTCATCACGTTCATATGATTCGCGTTCGGTACTTTGATAATTTGATATGTGGGTGGATCAGTACTTGGGTACTGCCCTTACTTGGACAAGCATCCCACTTATGATTAACCCCTATTGCAAGCGTCCGCAACTACAAAAGAAGTATTAAGGTAAACCTAACCACATCATTAAACATATGGATCCAAATCAGCCCCTAACGAAGCAACGCATAAACTAGGGTTTAAGCTTCTGTCACTCTAGCAACCCATCATATACTTATTACTTCCCTATGCCTTCCTCTAGGCCCAAATAATGGTGAAGTGTCATGTAGCCGACGTTCACATAACACCACTAGAGGAAAAGACAACATACATCTCATCAAAATATCAAACGAATACCAAATTCACATAACTACTAATAGCAAGACTTCACCCATGTCCTCAGGAACAAATGTAACTACTCACAAAGCATATTCATGTTCATAATTAGAGGAGTAATAATATGCATAAAGGATCTGAACATATGATCTTCCACCAAGTAAACCAATTAGTATCAACTACAAGGAGTAATCAACACTACTAGCAACCCACAGGTACCAATTTGTGGTTTTGATACAAGATTGGATACAAGAGATGAACTAGGGTTTTGAGAGGAGATGGTGCTGGTGAAGATGTTGATGGAGATCGACCCCCTACCGATGAGAGGATCATTGGTGATGACGTTGGTGATGATTTCCCCCTCCCGGAGGAAAGTGTCCCCGGCAGAACAGCTCCGCCGGAGCCCTAGATTGATTCCGCCAAGGTTCCACCTCGTGGCGGCGGGTTTCTTCCCGTAAGCTTGCACACGATTTTTTCCAGGGTAAAAGCTCTGATATAGCAGAAGATGGACACCGAGGGCCCACCAGGGGGCCCAGGAGATAGGGGGTGCGCCCAGTAGGGGGGTGCGCCCAGTAGGGGGGCGCGCCCTCCACACTCCTGGACAGGGTGTGGGCCCCCTGGTGTATTTCTTTCGCTCAATAATTCTTATAAATTGCAAAAACATGTTTCGTGGAGTTTCAGGATTTTTGGAGCAGTGCAGAATAGGTTTCCAATATGTGCTCCTTTTCCAGCCAGAATTCCAGCTACCGGTATTCCCCCTCTTCATGGTAAACCTTGTAAAATAAGAGAGAATAGCCATAAGTATTGAGATATAATGTGTAATAACAGTCCATAATGCAATAAATATCAATATAAAAGCATGATGCAAAAGGGACGTATCAGCAGCCCGTTCGTCCGCCACACATCCCTAGCATAGAGAACACGCAACTTTCCCCCTTAGGATCACCTGTCCGAAAACGCGAAACACCGGGGATACTTTCCCGGTTGTTTCCCCCCTTCGTCGGTATCTCCTACTACCGCGTTAGGGCACACCTAGCACCGTATATTGCCATGTTACGCTTTTAAGATGCTTTGATTGCTTTGTTATTTATTGTGTTCCCCCCTGTGTTACTTCTTTGCGGTAGACCCCGAGACTGCCGGTGACCCCAGTTCGACTACGGAGTTGACGACCCCTCCTTGCCAGAGCAACCAGGCAAGCCCCCCCTTTGATCATGAGATATCGCCTATTCCTTCTCTCTACTACTTTCATTAGAGTAGTGTAGCATGTTACTGCTTTCGGTTAATCCTATTCTGCTGCATAGCCTGTCATTGTTGCTACAATTGTTGATACCTTTACATGCTATCCTAATGCTTAGTATAGGATGCTAGTGTTCCATCAGTGGCCCTACACTCTTGTTCGTCTGCCATGCTATACTACTGGGCCGTGATCACTTCGGGAGGTGATCACGGGCATATGCTATATACTTTATACTGTTACATTACTTATGATACTGTTCGGAGATGGGGGCTAGAAGGACAGGTGGCTCCATCCCGGTAGAGGTGGGCCTGGGTTCCTGACGGTCCCCGATTGTTACTTTGTGGCAGAGCGACAGGGCAGGTTGAGACCACCTAGGCGAGAGATGGGCCTGGCCCTGGTCGGCGTTTGCAGATACTTCAATTAACACGCTTAACAAGATCTTGGTATTTGATGTGAGTCTGGCCACTGGCCTATACGCACTAACCAACTACGCGGGAACAGTTATGGGCACTCGACGTCGTGGTATCAGCCGAAGCCTTCTAGACATCAGCGACTGAGCGGCGCACGCCGGATTGGACTGGAACGCCTGCTCTTGTATTAGGGAGGCTAGGTCTGCTTCCGGCCGCCCACGCAACGTGCAGGTGTGCAATGGGCAATGGGCCCAGACCCCTGCGCCATAGGAGTTAGACCGGCGTGCTGACCTCTCTGTTAGGCCTAGGTGGGGTTGCGACGTGTTGATCTTCCGAGGCCGGACATGACCCAGAAAAGTGTGTCCGGCCAAAGGGGATCGAGCGTGTTGGGTTATGTGGTGCACCCCTGCAGGGAAGTATATCTATTCGAATAGCCGTGTCCCTCGGTAAAAGGACGACCCGGATTTGTACCTTGACCTTATGACAACTAGAACTGGATACATAATAAAACACACCCAGACAAGTTCCAAAGACAACCCGGTGATCGCTTTCCCACAGGGCGACGAGGGGAGGATTGCCGGGTAGGATTATGCTATGCGATGCTACTTGGAGTACATCAATCTACTCTCTTCTACATGCTGCAAGACGGAGGCTGCCAGAAGCGTAGTCTTCGATAGGACTAGCTATCCCCCTCTTATTTTGGCATTATGCAGTTCAATCCACTGATATTGCCTCTTTACACATATACCCATGCATATGTAGTGTAGATCCTTGCTTGCGAGTACTTTGGATGAGTACTGACGGTTGCTTTTCTCCCCCTTTTCCCCCTTTCCTTTTACCTGGTTGTCGCAACCAGATGTTGGAGCCCCGAAGCTAGACGCCACCGTCGACGATGACTCCTACTACACTGGAGGTGCCTACTGCTACGTGCAGGCCGCTGACGACGACCAGGAGTAGTTTAGGAGGATCCCAGGCAAGAGGCCTGCGCCTCTTTCGATCTGTATCCCAGTTTGTGCTAGCCATCTTATGGCAACTTGTTTAACTTATGTCTGTACTCAGATATTGTTGCTTCCACTGACTCGTCTATGATCGAGCACTTGTATTCGAGCCCTCGAGGCCCCTAGCTTGTATTGTGATGCTTGTATGACTTATTTTATTTTTAGAGTTGTGTTGTGATATCTTCCCATGAGTCCTTGATCTTGATCGTACACGTTTGCGTGTATGATTAGTGTACGATTGAATCGGGGGCGTCACACCGCTCGCTCTGTCCCCCGCCATCCCAGGCGGGCAATGTGGCTCACGGCATGCTCCCTCCTCCTCTTCTGTGCGGCGTCGACCCTGAGCCAAGGCGTGATGCACCCCGGTGTGACCCATCGTGCGGAGCACCGGTGGGCGATGAGGCAAGCCGTTAGGTGGTCCAGCGGCCGCAAGCCGATACATGTGTGCTCCCAGCACCACAGCGTCAGCACCAGGACCGCGTGCCGCCGGAGGTAGTGGCGCGCAGGCGTCAGGACCAAGCTCCACCCATGCGGTCGACACCAGTGAGTGCGGCAAGCTGTCATGCCTTCACCCTAGAGTTGCGCCATGTTGTCTGGCCCGACAAGTTCAAGCCGGACCTACCCCCACGCTATGACGGAACCCCTAACCCTGCGGAGTTCCTCCAGCTCTACTCATTGAGCATCGAGGCGGCGAAGGGAGATGATAAGGTCATGGCGAACTGGTTCCCCATGGCCCTCAAGGACAGCACGCCCTCCTGGCTTCTGCGCCTCCCAGATGGGTCGATCTCTTTGTGGGATGAGCTTCGCGAGTGTTTCATCGCCAACTCCCAAGGCACCCGTGATCGCGCTCCTGCGATGGGCGACCTATGGCGCGTGAAGCAGCAACCAGGCGAGACCTTGCACAAACACATACAAAGCTTCACGAACGTCCGCCTCAAGATCCTGAAGGCCTCAGACGAGTCCATCATCTCGGCATTCACTGATGGTGTCCGGGAGGTCAAGATGAAGGAGGAGCTCGCCATCCACGAGGACCTGTGCTCGGCCCTGGAGATGTCCAACCTGGCAAACAAGTGTGCGAGAGACGAGGAAGGTCGCCTCTCCCACCTGGAGCTTCGTGAAGCCGACCCCAAGGATAAGAAGGCCAAGGCTGAGGAGGCGACGCGCAAGGTCCCTGCCGTGCTTGCGGCTGAACCTGAGATGAAGAGAGGCCATGACCATGACTAACCTCCCAAGGGAAACTGCACATTCTGCATCTTCCTCAACGTGCATAGCCACAACATCAATGACTGCCAGGAGCTCAGGGCCCTTCGTGATGGGCGCCTTGGTTGCCGCCCTGAGTGCGGTGACTGTGTCTATGGCCGTGGAGGAGGCCCCGGCGGAGGCAGCTGGGACAGCCACGACCCTCGTTGGGACTAGCGCGACCAGCCTCGCGAGTACCGTTGGCGCGATGAGCCTCGCGATGTGCATTGGCGTGATTAGCCTCGTGAGGCCCGTCCTCAGGGCAACACCGGGCCCCCTCCTATGCCGCTGCCACAAAAGAGAAACAACGACAACCGGTAGGATGACGGAGCTAGGGGCTTCCAAGAACCTCGTGTTATCGCCTACATCCTGGGTGGCGCGCAAGCTCTTGCCTCATAGCGCATCTTCAAGCAGTTTGCTCATGAGGTGAACGCGGCCCTCCCGAGGCTCGAGGCCGCGTGTCCCCTCAAATGGTCGCAATATGCCATCGCCTTTGATTCCAAGGACCACCTCAAGTGCTCGACTGCCAGAGGTGCGCTTCCCATGCTCTGAACGCACACCATCATTAACATCCTCCTCACCAAGACCCTCATCGATGGCAGCGTAGGGCTCAATGTCCTCTCCGTCAAGACGTTCGAGACGCTCCAAGTGCCTTCGACCAGCTTCTGCCAACCAAGCCTTTCTCAGGGGTGACCGACGGCTCCGCCATCCCACTGGGGAAGATACGCCTCCCGGTCAATTTCAGCAACCGTGAAAACTACCACACCGAGCTCATCGACGTCGACGTCGCTCACATTGGCCTCCCGTACAATGCCATCCTTGGGTATCCGGCCCTTGCCAAGTTCATGGCGGCACCTCACCATGGCTACAATGTCCTCAAGATGACGGGGAGTGGCGGCATCATCACGGTGACCTACGATGAGAAGGATGTGGTGTGCTCCCTGAGCACGCCTACCAGGCTGCGGTGGCTGACAACCCGGACAACGAGGGTGCCATCCTACCTCCGGAGACCACCCCCAAGAAGAAGAAGCAGCTCCTCCTCAAGAGTCGTTGGGATGTTGGAGCGATTGCTGACGGCGCCTCAGGCTCCGCGCCCACTATTGGGGCGCCCCTTCCTCCTGCATAGGAAGGCATGTCTGGCGCTTCCCTCGGGATGGGCTTGTGGGATTCCGTATGGAGAGCCTTCGACTTGACCGATGCAACGAGGGAGGAGCTCGGACACCACTTGGAGGCATGGTTCCGAAGCGCGCCCCCGCGAGCAAGGAACATGGCGCGATGCGCCAGGTGGACGAGAGTTCATCACCAGGGTGATCTAGGAGCTTCAAGAGGCAAGGGCCATGCGCGGTGAGCATCGCCCTGCACGGCCTTGATAACCCACGAGTATAGGGGATCACAACAGTTTTCGAGGGTAGAGTATGCAACCCAAATTTATAGGTTTGACACAAGGGGAGCCAAAGAATATTTGAAGGTATTAGCAGCTGAGTTGTCAATTCAACCACACCTGGAGATTAATTATCTGCAGAAAAGTGATTAGTAGCACAGTAATATGATAGTTTTGATAATGGTAGCAGCAGCAACAGTAACGGTAACAGTGATAGCAGTGATTTTGTAGCAGTAACGATATCAGTAGCAATAGTAACTTAGCAGAAACAATATAAGATGAATTCGTAGGCATTGGATCGGTGACTCATTGGATGATATTCATCATGAGACAGTTATAACCTAGGGCGATATGGCACTAGCTCCGGTTCATAAATATAATGTAGGCATGTATTCCATAAATAGTCATACGTGCTTATGGAAAGAACTTGCATGTCATCTTTTGTCCTACTCTCCCGTGGTAGTGGGGTCCTATTGGAAACCAAGGGATATTAAGGCCTCCTTTTAATAGATAACCAGAGCAAAGCATTAACACATGGTGAATACATGAACTCCTCAAACTACGGTCATCACCGTGAGTGGTCCCGAGTGTTGTCACTCCGGGGTTGCCGGATCACAACATGTAGTAGGTGACTATAACTTGCAAGATCAGATCTAGAACATGGATATAATGGTGATAACATAAATGGTTCAAATATGAAATCGTGGCATCCGGGCCCAAAGTGACAAGCATTATGCATGACAAAGTCATAGCAACATCAATCTCATAACATAGTGGATACTAGGGATCAGGCCCTAACAAAACTAACTCGATTACATGATGAATCTCATCCAAATCCTCACCGGCCAGCGAGCCTACGAAGGATTTACTCACTTCCCAGTGGGGAGCATCATGGAATTGGCGATGGAGATGTGTTGGTGATGACGAAGATCGAAGATCCCCCTCTCCGGAGCCCCAAACGGACTCCAGATCTGGCCTCCTGATGAAGAACAGGAGACGGCAGCGGCTTCGTCTCGTGAAATGTGATAATTATTTCTCCCTGATTTTTTTTCTGAAATAATGTGATTTTATAGCGTCGGTTTCAGTGTCAGCGGGGCCACCAAGTGGGGACAACCCACCGAGGCGCGCCTAGGGGGGCAGGCGCGCCCTGCTGGGTTGTGCCCACCCAGGTGCCCCCCCTCAGGTGGCTCTTGGCTCCAGAAATTCTCTTTATTAATATAATAAATCCTCGCAAAGTTTCATTCGATTCTGAGAACTTTTATTTCTACACAAAAACAACACCATGGTAGTTCTGCTGAAAATAGCGACAGTCTGGGATTAGTTTCATTCAAATCATGCAAATTAGAGTCCAAAATAAGAGGAAAAGCGTTAGGAAAAGTAGATACATTGGAGACGTATCAATTCCCCCAAGCTTAAACATTTGCTTGTCCTCAAGCAATTCAGTTGATAAACTGAAAGTGAAAAAGAAAAACTTTTACGAACTCTTTTGCTCTTGTTTCATAAATAAGCTTAAACAACACCTAGGTTTTTAGCAAAAATTGTAACTAACCATGACGACAATAACTCTTAAAAATTATATTAACTCATATCAATGACATAACCAACTAGAGAGCAATAATAAGATATCTCAAACAGCAACACGTTGTCAAAACAACCATGATATACTATGACAATAGTGGTATCTTGCTAGCCCTTTCTGAGACCGCAAAACATAAATGCAGAGCACCCCCAAAGTTCAAGTAGTGACTAAACATTGTAATTCATGGTAGAAAAGATCCAGTCATGATGCACCCAACAGTAGCTACACACAATGCATGAGCATGACAACAGTGTTCTCAGGTTCTGGCGCTTATTTGAGAAGGTGATGACACAACATAAAAGTAAATAGATAGTCCCTTTGCAGAGGGAAGCAGTGATTTGAAGAGGTGTTAGCGCTCAAGTTTTTAAAACAGAGGTAAATGAAATTTGAGACATGCACCCATCTGATTTACTTGACGACTATCAGTTATCAATATCTTCCGTGCTAAACACGCTAGTGGAGGTTCCCAAGCGGAAATGTAAAGGTTATGACTCCATTGGGAGTTTTTGTTTGATTATTTGTAAGCTCTTTTCATTTTACATTTTGGAACTGGGCATCCCTATTACCGCCCTTTTCTCGTGTGATGGCGAGTAAATAAACACAAAAAGGATATTTGTTTAGCCTGGAAGATACTGACTACCTCCTGTTGTTCCATGAACAATCCAGGCACACAAAAAGGATATTTGTTTGAAGTTTTTAGAGATGGCACATGCAAATTTACTTAGGACGGCAGGGTAATACCGCATATACGTAGGTATGATGGACTCATCTGGAATAACTTGGGTTTCAGTTTTTGATGTACAAGCAGAGTTCCCACTTAGTACAGGCGAAGGTTTAGCAAATAGGTTGAGAAGCGGCTAGCTAGAGAGCAACAATGGTCATGAACATGCATTATGCATAAGTAACATTGGATACTAGCATGAGTAGGATATGAACACCGTGAACATAAATATCATAGAGGTTATGTTGGTTTTGATTCAACTACATGCATGAACATGTGCCAAGTCAAGCCACTCGAACATTCAGAGGAGGATACCATATCATTGTACTATATCACAATCATTTTAACGCAATGTTGATATCCAAGATAAGTCATTATTCACTCCTAGCTATTTATGCATGGCATGAGAAACTATAATCTCTAATTGTCATTGCAAACATGTTTGATTATAATAGGCTGAATCATGGATACTGGGTTAAACATATTTACAAAAACAGAACAAATCGAGTTCATACCCATTTCTCTCTGCCACGACCAGTTCATCTAATATCTTCATTATTGCCTTTCACTTGCACGACCGAACGATTTGAAAATAATAGTGCAAGAGTGTCATGGACTAAGATGGAATCTATAAACATTTTATTCAAGAGGAGAAGACAAGGTAATATGGACTCTTTATTAGATCAATAATGCAAATGAGAGCCACTCAACATTTTCATCATGGTCTTCTCCTCGGCATGACTCAACAAAAAGAAAAGAAATTCAGAGAAACACACTGGAATATTTTTGGAGTTTTTGTTTTTTCATAAACAAGCAAATGAAAAGAGAAAAGCAAAATATGAGAAAAACTATTTACACGGGAAAGCTCCCAACAAGTAAAAGAAGAACAAGGAAATATTTTTGGGTTTTCTTTTTAGTGCTACAACAATTTAAACTGGGAAGAAAAATCAAAAAGAAGCAAGAACATATTTTGGATTTTCTCAAAGTTTTTCAAACACACAAGAAGAAAGCAAGAAAATAAATTAAACATGGATGATACAATGAAAAGTGTGAACACCGACAACTGGAATGAAATGTGTGAACATGAATGTAATGTCGGTGGGAATACATACTCCCCCAAGCTTAGGCTTTTGGCCTAACTTGGTAGTCGCTCAGTAGCCTGTGTAATGGTCGAAGTGGTAGCTCATGGAGGCTCTCGGTGTGGATGCCTCAGCCTGCCGTGTAGCCACAACTGCTGTGTTATGAGCTCGGGCCTCGCTCTCAAGAACGTAATATCTTCCCATGTTATGAACATGAAAGAGATCAGGTGTAGGTAAATATTTGTCTACCACGGATTCCTTGTTAAACATCAAATTATAAATAAATTATGAGGATCGCCCCTAAGAACCTTATGACGTTTCATAGCATCAAAGTCTAGGTACTGCGTGGGTAAAATAGGATCATAGAGCAAAGGTGAAACACCAAGCCCTCTTGCTAAGCATGTGGCATAAATCCCACCATAAAAATATCCACTACCAGTGTTGTGTTATAACCTACGTGCAACAATCGCTCCAAGATTATAACTTCTATCACCATAGAGCGCAGTGTGAATGCGGCTCAGATCAGGGGCACAAAGTATACTACAATCTTGTTTGCCTACAATACATTTTCCATTAAATAATGCAAAGTACTGAATTGTAGGAAAATGTATGCTCTTTATTCTACCTTGCATCACTCCCCTAGTTTCACCAAAGCAAAGACTAGTCAATAATATTTCAAACTCAGACCTAGGTGGCTCATCGAGCGAACCCCGGAATGGGATTTTGCAGAGGTGGGCAAACCTTTCTAGATAAATGGTAAATGGATTTGCATATAGTTTAAATGACACCTGATAACCCCCAAGTATAGGGGATCAATTGTAGCCTCTTTCGATAAGTAAGAGTGTCGAACCCAATGAGGAGCTAAAGGTAGAACAAATATTCCCTCAAGTTCTATCGACCACCGATACAACTCTACGCACGCTTAACGTTCGCTTTACCTAGAACAAGTATGAAAATAGAAGTACTTTGTAGGTGTTGTTGGTTACGTTTGCAAGAATATAAAGAGCACGTAAATAAAAAGTAGGGGCTGTTTAGATAAAGAAGCAATAAAGTTAGTATAGCGAGTGTGGAAAAGAGGTGGTAGGAGTTGCGGAATTGTCCCTAAGCAATTGACTACTTTACTAGACCGATAGCAAGTTTTATGTGGGAGAGGCCACTGCTAGCATGTCATCCCTGACTTGGAATTCTATGCACTTATGATTGGAACTATTATAAAGCATCCGCAACTACTAATGTTCATTAAGGTAAAACCCAACCATAGCATTAAGATATATTGGTCCCCCTTCAATCCCGTATGCATCAATTTCTATGCTAGGTTGAAGCTTTTGTCACTCTTGCCCTCCAATATATAGTCCTATCAACATACAACTAACCCTATGGTGTGATCCACGCGTGCGCTCATATGATGGGCACCAAAGGACAGCAACATAACCACAAGAAAATTAAACCAATCATAGCAATTCACCAATTACCGAAAGGACAACGAAAATCTACTCAGACATGATAGGATGGCAACACATCATTGGATAATAATATGAAGAATAAAGCACCATGTTCAAGTAGAGGGTACAGCAGGTTGCGGGAGAGTGGACCGCTGTAGATAGATGCGGGAAGGTGATGGAGATGTTGGTGAAGATGACAGAGGTGTTGGTGTAGATCGCGGTGATGATGATGCCCCTGGCGGCGTTCCGGCGCCATCGGAAGCGAGGGGGAGAGAGCCCCCCTTATTCTTCTTCTTCCTTAACCTTCCTAGATGGGAGAAGGGTTTCCCCACTGGTCCATGGTCTCCATGGTGTGGGAGGGGCGAGAGCCCCTCCGAGATTGGATCTGTCTCTCTGTCTCTCTCTGTTTCTGTATTCCCAGATTCTACCCTTTCACTGTTTCTTATATTCCCGGAGATCCGTAAGTCCGATTGGATTGAAACCTTCAACATGATTTTTTCTCGGAAATTAGCTTTCTTGTGGCCCCCTTGGGCACCGTCTCGTGTTGATTCTTCTTCCCAAAAATCATAAATATTCCAAAAATATTCTCCATCCGTTTTTATCCCGTTTGGACTCTGTTTGATATGGGGTTTCTGCGAAACATAAAACATGCAACAAACAGGAACTAGCACTGGGCACTGGATCAATATGTTAGTCCCAAAAATAGTATAAAAAGTTCCCAAAAGTATATGAAACTTGAATAATATTGGCATGGAACAATCAAAAGTTATAGATACGACAGAGACGTATCAGCATACCCAAGCTTAATTCATGCTCGTCCTCGAGTAGGTAAATGATAAAAAATATAATTTTTGATGTGGAATGCTACCTAGCATAATCTTGATCATGTAATCTAATCATGGCATGAATATTAAGACACGAGTGATTCAAAGCAATAGTCTATCATTTGACATAAAAAGAATAATACTTCGGGCATCCCAACAAACAATCATGTCTTTCAAAATATCAATGCTTCAGAACGTTATCGCTACAAAATTATAGTCTTCTATGCTTCCTTTTCTTAACACAAGGTACCCCTCATGCTCATCCCGGTGTCAGCCAAGCAATTGGTTCATACTTTTTAACTCGCTTCAGCTTTTTAAACCCTCGCGCAATACATAAGCGCAAGCCATGGATATAGCACTACAGGTGGAATAGAGTATGATTGTGGAGGTTGGTAGGAGTTAACCATCACGCGCCCCCGACCTTCACGCAAATATAAACAATCAAAATATAATGCACACCAATATGGTTACATAGTTAGGAGACCATACGTGCATGCTTCAGGAATCACAAACCTTAACACCAATATCCTTACTAAACACAACCATCTACTAGAACCTCCCACATATTATCATCTCTATATCACGAACACTATTGCAAGGAATCAAGCATATCATATTCACAGATCTACAAATTTTATGTAGGGTTTTATAACTAACCATATGAATGACCAATTCCTGTCATATCTCTAAATAGATATAAGTGAAGCAAGAGAGTTTAATTCTTTCTACAGAAGATATGCCCACACTCTAACAAATATAAGTGAAGCAAAAGAGCATTCTACAAATGGCGGTTTTCTATGTGAAGAGAAATAGGCAATCCAAACTTCAAATGATATAAGTGAAGCACATGAAGCATTCTATAAAGCCATACTCAAAAGATTTAAGTGAAGTGCAATGAGCATTCTATAAATCAACCATGGACTATCTCATACCAGCATGGTGCATAAAAGAAAAGTGAAAACTAAATGCAAAAGACGCTCCAAGATTTGCACATATCGCATGAACGAAACAAATCCGAAAACATGCCGATACTTGTTGAAGAAAGATGGGATGCCTTACGGGGCTTCCCCAAGCTTAGACACTTGAGTCTCCTTGAATATTTACTTGGGGTGACTTGGGCATCCCCAAGTTTGAGCTCTTGTCTCTCCTCCTTTTCCTCATATCGAGACCTCCTCGATCTTCGAACACTTCATCCACACAAAACTTCAACAGAAAATTCGGTAAGATCCGTTAGTATAGTAAACCAAATCACTACTCTAAGTACTATTGCAAACCCATTCATATTTTGTTCTTTCATTGTAGCTACTGTAATATAACTTTTCCATGGCTTAATCCACTGATAGAAATTGATAGTTTCATCAAAACAAGCAAACTATGCATCAAAAATAGAATCTGTCTTAAAAAGTGCAGTTTGTAGTAATCTGAACATTCACCATACTTATGTTACCCCAAAAATTTCGCAAAAATTAGGAAAAATAAAAGAAATTATAGAAATACAGTGCAAGAATAATCAGAACCATTTGACGTTCCAGTAAAAATGTGAAATTGCGCACTACAGCCAAAGTTTCTGTCCTGCACCGCACAAACCAACAAGCATTGTAAACATCCTAAAGGCAAACCTTGGCACATTATTTTTATAATACAATGGAATTGTACAAGGGGATAATTATTTTTTATGAAAAGTTTCTGTAATTAAGATGCACAAAGTTACCGTGAGCACGAACAAAGTTCAAGGAGCTCCCCCACTTCAACAATGCTTGTCTTTCTCACTTTCACTTTCCTTTTTGAAAAGTATTGGGTTCCCCTCTTTATTTTTTTGTTTTTAAACTTTATGAAAGCACTGAACAGAAATAAATGACTCTCTAAAACTTCCGGGTTGTCTCCCTAGCAGCGCTTTCTTTAAAGCCATTAAGCTAGGCATATAGTGCTCAAGTAGTGGATCCACCCAAATCCCAAGGTATATCAAAGCCAATTTTAATTAACAATGATTTGTGATTTAGTAGTGAGCACAAAGTAACATATATCATGTAATGACGAAGTCTAACTATCTTCCTATGCATCGGCATGTCATAAAAGAACAATTCATGCACACATAGTAAAGGCCAATGCATAGTATAAACAGTTTCTTGCAACTTTATCATATTGGAAACATAGAGAGGTGGAGATATAGTTCCTATCTCATAATAATTGCAAGTAGGAGCAGCAACCACATGCATATTATATCTATCAAAATTATCATGTGCAACGGTAAAAGGCAACCCATCAATATAATCCTTAATAAGTGCAAACTTCTTCGATATAGTGTAGTAGGGAGAATTCAAAAAGATAATAGGACTATCATGCGTGGGTGCAATAGCAACAATTTCATGTTTAACATAAGGAACTATAGCAAGTTCATCTCCATAAGCATCATTCATATTGGCATCATGGCCATAAGCATAGCAAGCATCATCAAGAAGGGGTATTTCAAAAGAATCAAAGGGATCATAGCAATTATCATAGCAATCATCCTTCGGTAAGCACGAAGGGAAATTAAACAATGTATGAGTTGAAGAGTTACTCTCATTAGAAGGTGGGCACGGGTAGCTAATCTCCTCATCATCTTTTTCATCCAATGAGCTCACAGTTTCATCAATTTCTTCTTCCATAGATTCCTGCAAAATATTAGTCTCTTCTTGGATAGTGATACGTCTCCAACGTATCTATAATTTTTGATTGCTCCATGCTACTTTATCTACTCTTTGGGACTATATTGGGCTTTATTTTCCACTTTTATATTATTTTTGGGACTAACCTATTAATCGGAGGCCTAGCCCAGAATTGCTGTTTTTTGCCTATTTTAGTGTTTCAAAGAAACGAAATATCAAACGGAGTCCAAACGGAATGAAACCTTCGGGAACGTGATTTTCTCACCGAACGTGATCCAGGAGACTTGGACCCTACTCCAAGAAGTGCCAGAGGCGGTCACGAGGGTGGAGGGCGCGCCCCCTACCTCGTGGGCCCCCTGTTGCTCCACCAACGTACTCCTTCCTCCTATATATACCTACGTACCCCCAAACGATCAGATGAGGAGCCAAAAACCTAATTCCACCGCCGCAACCTTCTGTATCCACGAGATCCCATCTTGGGGCCTGTCCCAGAGCTCCGCCGGAGGGGGCTTCCACCATGGAGGGCTTCTACATCAACACCATAGCCCCTCCGATGAAGTGTGAGTCGTTTACTTTAGACCTTCGGGTCCATAGCTAGTAGCTAGATGGCTTCTTCTCTCTTTTTGGATCTCAATACAATGTTCTCCCCCTCTCTCGTGGAGATCTATTCGATGTAGTCTTCTTTTTGTGGTGTGTTTGTTGAGACCGATGAATTGTGGGTTTATGATCCAGTATTATCTCTGGAAAATATTTGATTCTTCTATGAATTATTTTATGTATGATTGAGTTATCTTTGCAAGTCTCTTTGAACTATCCTTTTTGGTTTGGCCAACTAGATTGGTAGTTCTTGCAATGGGAGAAATGCTTAGCTTTGGGTTCAATCTTGCAGTGTCCTTACCCAGTGACAGAAAGGGTTGCAAGGCACGTATTGTATTGTTGCCATCAAGGATAACAAGATGGGGTTTTTATCATATTGCATGAATTTATCCCTCTACATCATGTCATCTTGCTTAAGGCGTTACTCTGTTTTTAACTTAATACTCTAGATGCATGCTGGATAGCAGTCGATGGGTGGAGCAATAGTAGTAGATGCAGAATCGTTTCGATCTAGTTGTCTCGGACGTGATGCCTATATACATGATCATTGCCTAGATATGCTCATTACTATGCTCAATTCTGTCAATTGCTCAACAGTAATTTGTTCACCCACCGTAGAATATCTATGCTCTTGAGAGAAGCCACTAGTGAAACCTATGGCCCTCGGGTCTATTCTCATCATATCAATCTCTATCGCTTTATTTACTTGATTTGTTTTTTACTTTGCCTTTTACTTTTTACTTTGCATCTATCTATCAAAAATACCAAAAATATTATTTACCATCTCTATCAGATCTCACTCTCGTAAGTGACCGTGAAGGGATTGACAACCCCTAATCACGTTGGTTGCGAGTAGCTATCGTTTTGTGTAGGTACGAGGGACTTGTGCATGGTCTCGTACTGGATTGATACCTTGGTTCTCAAAAACTGAGGGAATACTTACGCTACTTTGCTGCATCATCCTCCCCTCTTCGGGGAAATCCAGCGCAGTGCTCAAGAGGTAGCAAGAAGAATTTCTGGCGCCGTTGCCAGGGAGGCTCACGCAAGCAAGTCAACTATACCAAGTACCCATCGCAATCCCTATCTCTCGCATTACATTATTTTCCTTTTGCCTCTCGTTTTCCTCTCCCCCACTTCACCCTTGCCGTTTTATTTGCCCTCTCTTTCCCAATCTCCTCCTCCTTTTCTCGTTGCCTTTTTGTTTGCTCATGTGTTAGTTTGCTTGCTTGTCATCATGACTAGTCTCATATCTTCTCCGTTATCTCCCGAGAATGAAGTTCTAAATTTTAAGCAAAGGGAGGGAGAAAATCTAAAAGATGCTTGGTGTAGAATTTGCAATGCTCAAAATAGATCTACCAGGAAGCAATCTACTTCTGTTCTTCCTCGCAATTTTTACATAGGTGCTAATCCTTGGTATAGATATATCCTTGATACCATTACCGGAGGGAATTTCTTGGGTAGCCATACTTTTGATTCTTATAATGCTTTAATAGATATATTTGGCTCACCACCTCTTTTGATTAATGGAACTACATTAACTTTGGAGCATGTTATGCAAAGGCTTGAAATACAAAAGCGTGAGTTTAATGTAGGTGATTATGTGTTGCTATACAACTCTCGTTTAAGAATTTTTGTAGGAAAACTTCTCTCTAAATGGGAAGGCCCTTACGTTATCGAGGAGGTCTATCATTCCGGTGCCTTAAAAATCAACAACTTCGAAGGCACAAATCCGAAGGTGGTGAACGGTCAAAGGATCAAACATTATATCTCAGGTAATCCTATAAATGTTGAAACTGATCCTCAAAAAATGTTGAAACTAATGTTAGTGAAACTGTAACCCTGGATGAATACATAAGGGATACTTTCTAGAATGTTTCAGACTCTGAAAAGGAATACGTATGTGGTACGGTAAGTAAACCGACTCCAAAACAGTTCTAATAGCAATTTTTCTCTGTTTTGGAATATTTAAGAAAATAGGAAAATAAGAAGTAGTCCGGAAGGACACGAGGCATCCACGAGGGTCGAGGGCGTGCCCTACCCCCCTGGGCGCGCCCCCTGCCTCGTGGGCACCTCTTGCGCTCTCCTAACTCCGTTTTCCTGCACGATACTTCTTTTGGTCGGTAAAAATTCATTATATAATGTCCTGAAGGTTTTGACCACCGTATCACGCAAATATCCTCTATTTTTGTTTCGAGCTATTTCTGCAACAGATTTAGAGCAAGATGTCTTCTCAAGAGTCAGTTGGGGAGAGTCGGGTGTCTCATCCGACACCGGGTCCAGGAGCAAACAGTGATGCGTATCAGTTTGGACCATCAATGGAGGAGGATATGGAGGCCGACTTGAAAAGGATAGATGCCATGGAGGAGGATCAAGAAGTTACCTCTCGTTTCCAAGCCGGGTTCACGATGGGGGAACTACAAAGCTCAGCTATTCCAAACTCGGTCATCCCTTCCAATGTTAGATTTCTTTCTTATGAAAATATGAAAAAGAGTGTCACTTGTTCTCTAGCAGCTATGCAACATCCATGGGTGAAAGGAGCTTTAGCCATCACGGGTAAACTCTGCAAGGAAAATATGGACCTCAAGCAGCAAGTCAATAAGCTCGAGGAGGAGAATCGTATTCTAAGGGGCATCATCGCCAAGAAGATCACACCACCACTTCCGAAGAAGGAGACATAATCACATGGGTATGGGCACTACCCTTGGCAACCGCCAAGCTTGGGGGAGGTGCCCGGTATCGTATCACCATCACACTCCTATCTTTACTGTTTTACTTAGTTCGATCCTTTTAGTAATATCTTGATCTAGTAGAATAAAGTTTTGGTATGATTTAGTTTTGAGTTTTGCTTTATGATCCCACTATGTAATCGATTCTATGAGCTATATATAATAAAGATTAGTGTTGAGTCAAGGGTTTTGCTATCTGTCTATGATCTTGAGGGAATGAAAGAAAGAACAAAAAGAAATAAAGAGATCATATGGATCTTATGGAGAGTAATGACTTCACATATAAAGAGTATGACGAATAAAAGTTGTTGAGAGTCTAGAAACATAGTTTTGGTCATCGTTGCAACTAATAGGAAGTAATAAAGAAAGAGAGGACTTCACATATAAATATACTATCTTGGACATCTTTTATGATTGTGAGCACTCATTAAAATATGACATGCTAAAGAGTTGATGTT
Organism: Triticum dicoccoides; assembly: GCF_002162155.2. Lineage (NCBI taxonomy): Eukaryota > Viridiplantae > Streptophyta > Magnoliopsida > Poales > Poaceae > Triticum > Triticum dicoccoides. Next base: position 466,440,975 of record NC_041389.1, on the reverse strand, counting down.
GGACAAGGAAGACAATGTAATGGGTTATGTTTTCTTATATCCGAAATAAAGTATATTGTCATGGATCATCCAACATGTTGAGCTTGCCTTTCCCCCTCATGCTAGCCAAATTCCTTGCACTAAGTAGAGATACTACTTGTGCTTCCAAATATCCTTAAACCCAGTTTTGCCATGAGAGTCCACCATATCTACCTATGGATTGAGTAAGATCCTTCAAGTAAGTTGTCATGTTGCATGCAATAAAAATTGCTCTCTAAATATGTATGACTTATTAGTGTGGAGAAAATAAACTTTAAATGATTTTGTGATGTGGAAGCAATAAAAGCGACGGACTGCATAATAAAGGTCCATATCACAAGTGGCAATATAAAGTGATGTTCTTTTGCATTAAGATTTCGTGCATCCAACCAAAAAGCACATGACAACCTATGCTTCCCTCTGCGAAGGGCCTATCTTTTACATTATGCAAGAGTCATGGTGATCTTCACCTTTCCTTTTTATATTTTATCCTTTGGCAAGCACCTTGTGTTGGAAAGATCCTGATATATATATCCAATTGGATGTAAGTTAGCATGAACTATTATTGTTGACATTACCCTGGAGGTAAAAGGTTGGGAGGCAATACAATAAGCCCCTATCTTTCTCTGTGTCCGATTAAAACTCCATACCCATAAGTATTGCATGAGTGTTAGCAATTGTGAAAAACTAAATGATAGTTGAGTATGTGGACTTGCTGAAAAGCTCTTTTATTGACTCTTTCCAATGTTATGATAAATTGCAATTGCTTCAATGACCAAGATTTTAGTTTGTTAGTTTTAAATGAAGTTTTGACTCATACTTGACATTGTGAATAGATTTGCTTTAGCATAAGAAATCATATGAATAAATATATATATGTTGTTGTTATAAGAATGATGATGATGCCCTCATGTCTGTATTTTATTTTATCGACACCTCTATCTCTAAACATGTGGGCATATTTTTCGATTTCGGCTTCTGCTTGAGGACAAGCGAGGTCTAAGCTTGGGGGAGTTGATACGTCCATTTTGCATCATGCTTTTATATCGATATTTATTGCATTATGGGATGTTATTACACGTTATGTCACAATACGTATGCCTATTCTCTCTTATTTTACAAGGTTTACATTAAGAGGGAGAATGCCGGCAGCTGGGATTCTGGGCTGGAAAAGGAGCAAATATTACAGACCTATTCTGCACAGCTCAAAAAGTCCTGAAACCCCACGAAAGTCATTTTTGGATTTAATAAAAAATATTGAGCGGAAGAAGTTCCAGAGGGGGGCACCCACCGTCTACGAGGGTGGGGAGCGCGCCTACCCACCTAGGCGCGCCCCCTGCCTTGTGGGCACCCTGGCAGCCTTTCGGTGACCATCTTCTGCTATATGAAGTCTTTTACCCTGAAAAAAATCATAATCATGCTTTCGGGACGAAACTCCGCCGCCACGAGGCGAAACCTTGGCGGAACCAATCTAGGGCTCCGGCGGAGTTGTTCTGCCGGGGAAACTTCCCTACGGGAGGGAGAAATCATCAACATCATCAGCACCAACGATCCTCTCATCGGGAGGGGGTCAATCTCCATCAACATCTTCACCAGCACCATCTCCTCTCAAACCCTAGTTCATCTCTTGTATCCAATCTTTGTACCCAAACCTCAGATTGGTACGTGTGGGTTGCTAGTAGTGTTGATTACTCCTTGTAGTTGATGCTAGTTGGTTTATTCGGAAGATCATATGTTCGTATCCTTAATGCATATTAATACCCCTCTGATTATGAACATGAATATTATTTGTGAGTAGTTATGTTTGTTCCTGAGGACATGGGAGAAGTCTTGCTATAATAGTCATGTGAATTTGGTATTCATTTGATATTTTGATGAGATGTATGTTGTCTCTCCTCTAGTGTTGTTATGTGAACATCGACTACATGACACTTCACCATTATTTGGGCCTAGAGGAAGGCATTGGGAAGTACTAAGTAGATGATGGGTTTCTAGAGTGACAGAAGCTTAAACCCTAGTTTATGCGTTGCTTCATAAGGGGCTGATTTGGATCCACATGTTTCATGCTATGGTTAGGTTTACCTTAATACTTCTTTTGTAGTTGTGGATGCTTGCAATGGGGGTTAATCATAAGTGGGATGCTTGTCCAAGAAAGGGCAGTACCCAAGCACCGGTCCACCCACATATCAAATTATCAAAGTAACGAACGTGAATCATTTGAGTGTGATGAAAACTAGCTTGACGATAATTCCCATGTGTCCTCGGGAGCGTTTTCCTTCATATAAGAATTTGTCCACGCTTGTACTTTGATACAAAAAGGATTGGGCCACCTTGCTGCACCTTATTTACTTTCATTGCTTGTTACACATTACAAATTACCTTATCACAAAACTATTTGTTACCGATAATTTCAGTGCTTGCAGAGAATACCTTACTGAAAACCGCTTGTCATTTCCTTCTGCTCCTCGTTGGGTTCGACACTCTTACTTATTGAAAGGACTATGATAGATCCCCTACACTTGTGGTCATCAAGCACCTCGCTGTCGAGGCCACCATCGACGCCTCACGCGCCGACACCGCGGTGTGGTTGGCTGCTTTAAACGATAGTTTATGGCATTTTCTCGAGGCCACCGACGGTGCCTTCGACGAATACTATGAGGTATTTTCTCAGTGTGCACGTGCTTACCTCATCTTGAGAGCCAGCAGGTTGGTGCCCGGAGCGGCTCAGGCAACTCACCACTACGACGAGGGCACCAACGATGCGGAGGCCTCGCCGTCTTCCATGTCCAAGGATCCAATCGTCATCGATATCTTCGACAATGAGTAGCTTGTCTTATTAGCTCACTATAAGGACCCATGTTCAGTTTGCTACCTATTGCCTTTCCTCAACAAATTCTAGTGAATTGTGATATCTACTTTTACCATGCAAGCTTCTGCTCTAGTGTATATGTTCTATATGGCGTGCAATGTGCTGATAAGTTTACTGGTTGGTTCAATTCTGCAAATGTGATGTTCAATTCTTTAGGGTGCATTTTTCCAAGTTGTCAAGCATGCTTGGTTTGGTTAACTGTCTGATCTTCTATTAGGAGTATGTTATATTGTGCAATCTGGTGCTCTGTTAACGTTTGGTCCATTTGTTGTGGTCTTTAGTTAACTGTTTGGTTCAATTCTGCAATGCGATGTTCAATTGTTGTGTGTGCATTCTGTTATTGTATACCATGTGAGAAATAAATCGAATTTTGTTGTACTAAATAAATGAGAAACAAATACAATTGCTATATTTCCAAGTTGTTAAGCATGCTTGGTTTGGTTAATTGTCTGATCTTCTATTAGGAGTATGTTATACTCTGCAATGTGGTGCTCAGTTAACGTTGTGTTCATTTGTTGTGGTGTTTAGTTAACTGCTTGGTTCAATTCTGCAATGTGATATTCAAGTATTGTGTATGCATTCTGTTATTGTATACCATGTGAGGAATAAATCAAATTTGGCTGCACCTAATACATGAGAAACATATACAAGTTCTATTCTTAATCATGCTTGGTTCGGATAAATGGGTTTTCCATGTGGCTTGAATTAATCTGATGAATGTGCAATGTGCTTATTTTTTATCAACATATTTTCTATACCACTATAGTGTGCCAATAGCTTCAAATATTAGTCGTTGGATATGCCCATCCAACCGTCAAGAGATGGAAAATACATATTCACATGTATTTTTCAATGCTTTTATATATATTTAAATGACGTGCAAAGCACGTACAATTTACTAGTACTGATAGCATGCGAACCCTTACTTAACTTGATGACTAACTACCTTATATGTGTTGTAGGGAAACAATGGGAAGCACTGAGGTTTACAAGATGGTACTAACTATTATACCTTGCCCTTTTTTATTCCTTTGTCCCATTTCCAATATAGAGAAGATATTTATGCACATCCTTGTTTTCAGGCCTTTCCAAAGCAGTTCACTGATGATTCCCTCTCAAACCACCTCTATGGTCAGGAGGCGAGGAAAGTTTTCATACAACACCCACGGTTCAATATTGAAGTGTTCCTGAAGACGATGAAGGATGGACGGTCAATCATCCACATGCACTGGCCTAAAGTTGCAAAGACCTTCAACATGAATGAAGGCTCAATATGCGCCTTCCGCAGTTTTCCAAACAAGATGCATCTATCTATGTACCGTCTATGAAGCTAATTTCGAAAGGTTCTAGATGTTGCATGTGAAACTTGGTGTTGGTCCTGTTGTGTAATGGGGTAGCTGAGTGCTGAAGCTATATCATGTTGTACTCGGATTTATTTCAATTATGAAATCCTGCTTCCTTAATATAGAAATGAAACATATTATGTGCTTAATATGAATGTCAATTAGATTAATTAATGGATTATTAATAATAGGGCAATTAACCGACTAATTGGCCAATTAGCCTGCTAATTGGGTTTTCTTATTGCAAATGGTTATTGAGAAAACACCGTGGGCGATGACCTCAGGCAACGCACACAATTTCTAGGAATAAACTGTGTTGGATCAATGAACAATCACACACGACATTCTCTTGAAAACTGTTTGCGTTATGCCACCTTGCGCAAACGTTTTCCTTGGAGTGACTGTGTGGTATGTATATACGAACGGAAACATTTAGCGGGGACTGTCACATCCCTAGATTATTGCTTGTATTAGTTGCATCAGAGTGCATCATGCATCATGCACTACAGGAATCTGCTACTTTGCCATCTGCCACGGCGGACGACAAAGGCATGGATGGCGGACTTTCTTTGCCATCAGCCAGTTCTTTGCCATCTGCTTTTGGGTAGCTGATGGCAAAGAGCTTATTTGCCGTCCGCTAGCGGACGGCAAAGAGCTGGCAGATGGCAAAGTAGCTGATTCCAGTAGTGATGGCTAAATTCCAGTGAAATTTGAATTGAGGGAATTCTCAAGCCTCAGAAAAATCCTTTTAAAAAAAGGGCAAGAACCCTTGAACTTGCATTCAACGAAACCAAAATGGCCTTCATTAATGTTTGATAATTTTGGCAAGGGTTTGGATCCAAACCAAAAATATTGAACATTTTTAAGAATTATTTTGGCATTGAATTTAAATCATTATTGTATTTGAATTTGGAGTTATATTCATAATATATGGGATATATTTTCAAATAACTTTGAAATGTTTTGTGTGCTGTTGGAAAAGTCCATCTAGCAACATAAAATTGTTCAAAGGATTTTTGGCACTGGTTTGAAACTGTTGGAATTTCAAACAGTGGCGAGATTCAAATCAAAACAGAAAACAGAAATAGAAAAGAATAAAAAGGGGAAGACCTACCTGGCGCTTACCTGCCGCCCAAGTGGCCAGCCCAGCCCAGTAGCGCCCCCCTTGTCATCTTCCTCCTCTGCCAGAAGGACCAGGTGCATGGTCGCCCCGCGCACGCATGCTCTCCTTCACCTCCTGCTTACCTGCTCGCCACTGGAAGCACCCGAGGGCGCCACACACTCCCCCTCGACACCCCTTGACAGCTCGCTCTCTCCCTTGCCCTCATCCCATCCTCTACTCCCTCCTTTCTCTCTGTCCGTGGGCGCCGAGACCGCCGACGAGCACCACCGCGACCACAGCCTTCCTCGTGCCTCTCCGACGTGACCTCGAGTTCTGTCGTTGACCCATACGCCGTCTCCACTGAGCCACGTGACGGGAAGAATCTCGGAGAGCCGCCCATGATGTCTTCTTCCTCCTCGGGTCACCGAGATCGCCGGCGACAGTGATTCCGCTCCGACGCATCCCCGAGCCCGCCGAACTTCTCCTCAGCCTCCCAGTGAGCCCCTGATCGCTTCCCCCCTGTCCCCTTCTTCGATAGCGCGCCCTAACTAGCCAACCGTCGAGGTCGAGATCTGCTTGCCGCCGGCCATGTCACCACCGTGGCTACGGCCGCGCAAGCTCGCGTCCGAGCTCACGGCTGCACTCACTGCACTCCCTCGAGTTGAACACGACCATCCACGGCTCCTTTCGTGCCCCGCATCGCCCAAACCGTTGTTGGCCGAACTCCAGCCGCCGCACTCGTCGTCGGCACCGCCGCTACAGAGCACCTCAGCTCCGGCCACAACCACCGTTGGATGTGCCGCACTACGGGCGTTCCAACGAGCCCAACCCCGCCTCCTTCCGTGGCCGGAATCGCCAGGACGATCGACGCCACCGCGTCTGTGTGTCACCGGCGGTTAGCCGCCGACGTGGGCATCATTAGTGGCTAATGACTCACTAATTAACCCCTGCAGTGACACCAACAGCTGGCCCCCGCGCCTAATTAACTCTGGGTTTATTTTCTGTTTAGATTAGTTTATAAACCAGCAGGACCCACACGTCAGGGTTGACTTGCTGACGTGTCCGTTAACCCGGCCCCACCTTTCTGTGACCCTAGGCAGCACTGAGTCACTGACCAGTGGGCCCACCGGTCAGGTTTGACTAGGGGCAGCCCAGTTGACCTGCTAACGCCAGGCTTACGTCCTACTGACCTCGTAATCATTTTCTGGCGATTTATATTTCAGAAATGAATTATAAAATCCAGAAAATTGTTTAAACTTCTAAAAATCATAGAAAATACACCGTAACTCCAAATGAAATAATTTATATATGAAAAATTATCAGAAAAACATGAAGAATCTGTTTATGGACTTTTCATGCATGTTTGAACAAGTTAACCTCAAAGAATAGGGTAAATCATGACTATGGCAATTTATGAACTAGCATTTGGAGTTGGAGTTTAACCTTGTTTGAATTCCACTTCAATTAACTTGGCTAGATATTGCATTAGGTGAATTCAGTACCTTAATATGACATGTCATTCATGTGAATGTGCATTGCATTAATTGTGGTCCTTCTTTGCTAGTCGGTATTGTTCCCTCTCGATAGCCGATGTTTTCGACGATGAGTTCGATGACACCGATGAAGAGCTATACTATCTTCAGAAGTGCCAGGCAAGCAAAAACCCCTTGTTCATTCCGATACAATCCCACTCTCTCGCTCCTGCTCTCCTTTACTGTGTTAGGACAACAACGATTCAACTATTACATGCTGTGGTAGTTGAACCCCTTTCCTTTGCATGACCTGTCATTGCCACAGTAAATAGATGAAACCCACTAGCATGCGTAGGAATTGTTTGAGCCCTGGTGAGGGAGTCCTGGACTAGGGGGTGTCCGGATAGCCGAACTATCATCTTTGGCCGGACTCCAAGACTATGAAGATACAAGATTGAAGACTTCGTCCCGTGTCCGGATGGGAGTTTCCTTGGCGTGGAAGGCAAGCTTGGCGATACCGATATGTAGATCTCCTACCATTGTAACCGACTCTGTGTAACCCCAGCCCTCTCCGGTGTCTATATAAACCGGAGGGTTTTAGTCCGTAGGACGAACAACAATCATACCATAGGCTAGCTTCTAGGGTTTAGCCTCTCTGATCTCATGGTAGATCTACTCTTGTACTACCCCTATCATCAATATTAATCAAGCAGGAGTAGGGTTTTACCTCCACCGAGAGGGCCCGAACCTGGGTAAAAACATCGTGTCCCTTGTCTCCTGTTACCATCCGCCTAGACCACAGTTCGGGACCCCCTACCCGAGATCCGCCGGTTTGATGGTTGCCTAGTTTGCTACGCTATCACCTCCTTCACAGGACCAAGATGTTAGATTAAGTGTGAAAATGAGCTTTTTTGCAAACACCCCCGCACTATGTGCGTGGGGGCTGAAGCCGAAGACTGCCATCTTTCAGGTTATATACACATATACATTAACGGCCGCACATGAGGTATTTCAATACTTGAACGCACAAGTATAAAAAGCCCTTATATTATATTTGAAACATGGTTTCACAAATCATACATGTCATTTGAACATAATATCCTTCGAGCACTGCGTCTCTATTAAACGAGCGCCCTGCAGGACTTCCTCAAAATAGTGCTCGGCAGGTACTCGGCTTCTGTCCGAATCCTGGGATGCAACGTTGGTGGCCTTCATCTCTGCCCAGTATGTTTTGACACGGGCAAGAGCCATTCGTGCACCCTCTATGCATGCCGACCACTTCATTGCATCTATATGCGGCACCGCACCAAGGAACTGCTGCACCAAGCCAAAATAACTCTTCGGCTTGGGCCTTTTCGGCCACAAATGAGTCACAACATCCTTCATGGCAAGTCCGGACAACCTATTCAGCTCAGCCCATTCGGCCAAACGATCGGTCAATGAAAGCGGACGCTCTGGACTATGGAACTGCGACCAAAAAAGCTCTTCCATTCCGTGATCCTTTTGGCCTCGGAAGTGTACGACCGCGTCTGCGGCACTCGCCGCCAAATCTAGATAAGCATCCTCCACACCCCACAGCTGGCCCAACAGAAGAAAGGGCTTTCCAGCCGTGATATCCCCGGCTTGACGTAGCTCCTACTTTATAGCTCTCATCGCGGAGCGGGCATCCTTGGCTTCGGCGGTGGCCTTCTTTAGGTCCTCTCACTCCGCTCGGTGTCCTTTTTCAAGAAACTCGCAGCGGTCGGTAGCATTCTTCAACTTCCCGGCCATCTCAGCCATTTCCTCCCTGCTTCGGCAGTGAGCAGCCTGTTCGGCTTTTAGCTCCTCGGCCGCCCTCAAGGCAATCGCATCACTTTTTCTGGCTTGCTCCTTGACTCGGGCTAGCTCCGCCCGAAGGTTCTCCATAGCAGCGGCACCATCTCCATAAAGCATACATGTTGCCAGGCATGGGCGTCAAGCTCCCTTACCAGGTGTCCGCGGAGAAAGTTGCATACCTTGTGACTCGTCAAGCCGCTTATTGACAAGCACGATGTCCGCATCCGCCACGTCAAGTTGCCGCTTCAGTTCGGCAAATTGACCAGTCCGGCTGGCCACCGGACGCTCCGCCACCTATATAGGACAGGCGACATCTTTAATACTGAGATTATGATCCTCGGCGCGCTGTCGCTTTCGACAGCGTACCAAGTCTCAGGGGCTACTATCTATACAGGGTGCATTCTATATGCAAAACTGTCAGAAGGTATATCATTTTCGCGTACCTCAAACCCCATCAGTAAACTTCTAACGGCTTCATGAAATCCGCTCTCAGCGGATGAAATCCTTTCAATCACCGTACCCATTAACGCACGGTGATCTTCTGAGGTAGACGCTCGCCCGAGCAGATCCTTCAGCTTCTCCGACCGAACACCAATTGGTGCCGGACCTTCCGGCCCCGCCGGACTTGGGGAAACCCTCCGCGACGACACCTCAAGGTCGTCCGCCCCGCCTGACGGTGCGGCAGATGGAGGCGTTTCGTTCTCCATCATCTTCGGACGAAGATCCCCCGAAGATGAGCTCTGCTGAGAAGGGTTGAGATCCGAACTACAAGGTAAAACTTCGGTTATCTTCAGAAATAAATACAGGGATGTCCCTTATTACAAAACTCCCCTTTCTACTTACGGCTTGCTGGAGGGCTGATTCCCTTGGGGAAATAGTGCGGCCGGGGCTTCTCCCGGCGCAGGACCCTCTGGTGAAGATTTCTTCCCCCGCTTTGAGGCCTTGGCCTCCGGATCTTCAGAAGCGGTCCTCTTCTCCCCCTGGAGGGAGGGATTCTTGATCCCCCCTTTCTTGAAAGCCTCCTTAGCGGAGGTAGTAGCTTTCCTGTTCCCCCCTTCGCCCTCTTCCAAAGGCGCAACCTCCAGCATCTTGGTTAACACAGGATCCGGCGTGGTCTCAGGGAGGGGGGCCGGACACCTTATTAGTTTTGCTTTTGCTATCCACTCATGTTCAAGGGACAGCTCTTTAAAGGGCAAGTTTATGATAAATGTACGGATAGAGTGTCCGGGCACAGGACTACTTACTTGAGTATCCGGGCGATTGCAGCTCAGACCTGCGTCCTCGGTCAAATTCGGACACATCTCTTGTGATCCGAAGAACAGTTTATACATCTCCATGGGTGTCGCGCCCATGAAGTGTTGGAGAGCTCGCGGTCCCTCCGGATTAAATTCCCACAGGCGGAGGGGGCGACGTTTGCAGGGCAGAAGGTGCCGAATCAGCATGACCTGCGCCACTAAGACCAGATTGATCTCTCTCTCTTGGAGGTCTCGAATGCGGCCCTGCAACAGAGGAACGTCCTTGGATGGCCCCAGTCGAGCCCTTTGTTAACCCATGACGCCAGCCGTTGTGGAGGACCCGAGCGGAAGGCAGGTAGCGCCACCCATTTGGTGCCCCTGGGAGCGGTGATGTAAAACCACTCTTGTTGCCACAAACCAAGCTCCTCTTGAAAAGAGCCATCGGGCCATGGAGCATCAGCATTTTTGCTTATAACAGCCCCTCCGCACTCTGTCTGCTGCCCCTTGATCATCTTTGGCTCCACTTTGAAGGTCTTGAGCCACAATCCGAAGTGAGGGGTAATGCGGAGGAAGGCTTCGCATACGACGATGAACGATGAGATGTGGAGGATGGACTCCGGATCCAAGTCATGGAATTCCAGCCCATAATAGAACATGAGCCCCCTCACGAAGGGGTCCGTCGGGAAGCCTAAACCCCGAAGGAAGTGAGACACGAATACCACGCTCTCACCAGGCTCGTGAGTAGGAATAATTTGCCCTTGGGCAGGCAGCCTATGCGAAATTTCGCCGGTTAGATACCTGGCGTCTCTCAGCTTTAGCACGTCTTCTTCCGTGATGGAAGAAGGCATCCACCGGCCTTGCAGGTCAGAGCCGGACATTGTCGAAGGTCCGAAGCGCCTGAATCTGGAGCTTTGGGTGTTGGAACTCGAGGCGAGGGGCAGATTCGATTGAGATTGAAAGAAAGGAGCAGGCCTTGGTCTTGTTATAAAGAGGTTGAATACCAAGAGCCCTTGCCGTGGCCGTTTGGGACTCGCCTTCGATAGAGGGGGCGTGCGAACGGGCGCGGTTGGGTTACCCACGCCCGTATTGATGAGAATCCCGGAATAAGGGGACACGATCTCAGCTTTGACAAAACGTGCCAAGGAAACCGCTTCGCTAAACGCGCTGAGGTGGAACAATAAAAACAATTCGAATAAAGGCTTGGCCGTGGTGTGACGTCACGCCCCGAAATACGTCAGCAGATTGAACTTGTGTAAATATTATTCTCTCTATGGTGGTACGTGGAACTTATTTTGCAGAGCCGGACACTATCCTAGTGTTCAAAATCTTCTATGAATTATTCGGAGGAGGAACCGCCTTGCAATGCCGAAGACAATATGCGCGCCGGACTCATCGTCATTGAAGCCTGGTTCAGGGGCTACTAAGGTAGTCCTGGACTAGGGGGTGTCCGGATAGCCAAACTATCATCTTTGGCCGGACTCCAAGACTATGAAGATACAAGATTGAAGACTTCGTCCCGTGTCCGGATGGGACTTTCCTTGGCGTGGAAGGCAAGCTTGGCGATACGGATATGTAGATCTCCTACCATTGTAACCGACTCTGTGTAACCCTAGCCCTCTCCGGTGTCTATATAAACCGGAGGGTTTTAGTCCGTAGGACGAACAACAATCATACCATAGGCTAGCTTCTAGGGTTTAGCCTCTCTGATCTCGTGGTAGATCTACTCTTGTACTACCCATATCAACAATATTAATCAAGCAGGAGTAGGGTTTTACCTCCGAGAGGGCCCGAACCTGGGTAAAAGCATCGTGTCCCTTGTCTCCTGTTACTATCCCCCTAGACGCACAGTTCGGGACCCCCTACCCGAGATCCGCCGGTTTTGACACCGACACCTGGTGTGCCTACTCATTCATGCTTGTTTGTCATGCCTGCTACTGCTTAGAGTTGAGTCAGGTCTGATTCATCGGGGATGAATTGGAGGCGTGTGAATATGTTCTACTGTGAGTGAGCTAAGTGTGTGAACATGATTTGGTAAAGGTAGCGGTGAGAGGCCATGTAGGAGTACATGGTGGGTTGTCTCATTGAAGCCGTCCTCAGGAACTGAGTTCCGTGTTTGTGATCCATGAATAGTTACTACCACACATTGGGCTCCAGGAACTCCAAGCTCTCTCGACTTACTAATCAACTCGATCTCTGTCCAGGAGTTGCAACTAGTTTCTGGTGTTTGTAGGTAGTGCCAGTAGTCTACCAAGTGGCACCCACTAAAGGTGGGCTTGGGACAGACTAGGTGCCGTGGCACGGTGTACCAAGTGGAACCCGGATGGTGGGCTTGGGAACCCTGCTCACATCATTTGGGGCCGTGAGCGACACCCCGGCCGGATCTCCTTGCGGATGGAACCCGAATAGGCGATAAACCTGGACTAGAGACTTGTGTGGTTAGTCAGGTCGTGGCCGACTCCCTCGCCAGGCTTCCGCTTGAAGGTTGCCGAGATACACGACGTGTACATGGTGGTAAGTGGCGAGAGCGTGTGTGAAGAAGTACACCCCTGCAGGGTTAACATCATCTATTCGAATAGCCGTGTCCGCAGGAAAGGACTTTTGGGTTGCCTGTACAGTTCATAGACAAGTGAAAGTGGATACTCTAAAATGTGCAAGATAAGCGTGAGTGCTATGGATAGCATTCTCGTAGGGAGACGAGAGCGGATCCATAGTGGTGTATTGATATGGTAAATATGTAGACTCGTGTGCGCCACCTCAAAGAGTTACTTGCAGTCGTAGTTCAGGATAGCCTCCGAGTCAAAGCTGGCTTGCTGCAGTTAAACCCCCCATCCTCTTTGTTGACAATGATGCATATGTAGTTAGTTCTGATGTAAGTCTTGCAGGGTACATTTGTACTCACGTTTGCCTATTTTATGTTTTTGCAGAGACTTCCGTCTCACTAGTAGTTCCGCGTGGACTTCGACGTTTAGCTTGTTACCTCAGCTACGATCTTGTGCCCTCGGCAGGATCTGGTAGATAGTCAGGCTTCTCATCCTTTCTCATTTATAGATGTCTATTCAGACATGTTGAGCTTCCGCATGTGCTTTGACTTGTATGCTCTGAATGTTGGGTCATGAGACCCATGTTTGTAATATCTCGCTCCTCGGAGCCTATTGAATAAAATACTTGAGTTGTAGAGTCGTGTTGTGATGCCATGTTGTATTTGCACATATCGAGCATATTGTGTGTATGTTATTGAAATGCTTGGTATGTGTGGGATCTGACTATCTAGTTGTTTATCCTTGGTAGCCTCTCTTACCGGGAAATGTCTCCTAGTGCTTCCACTGAGCCATGGTAGCTTGCTACTGCTCCGGAACACTTAGGCTGGCCGGCATGTGTCCTTCTTCGTTCATCTGTCTGTCCCTTCGGAGAAATGTCACGCAGTGTCTATCGGAGTCCTGTTAGCCTGCTACAGCCCAGATACTCTGGAGTCCTGCTCGCCCAGTTGCTATAGCCCGGATTCACTCGCTGGTGACCGACACATTTGTTGCTGGGTCATGTATGCCTGTCCCTGTAAGTTAGTGCCACTTTAGGTTCACGACCAGCCATGTCAGCCCGGGCTCCTTGTCATATGGATGCTAGCGACACTATCATATACGTGTGCCAAAAGGCGCAAACGGTCATGGGCCTGGTAAGGCGACACCCGTTGGAATACCGTGCGTGATGCCGCAAAGTGATATGAGGTGTTACATGCTAGATCGGTGTGCCATTGAGTCGGGGTCCTGATAGCTTTGGTATCAGAGCCTGACTGCCTGTAGGATTACCAAGCCAAACTGGTCGAAGTCGTGTCTAGAAATTCTTTAGTTATATAAGGGAATTGATTGTGGGATGGAACGTAAGGCTCTTTTTACTACTTATACCTTATGCCTTCTGATCCGAGTCATCTTATCTTTCCTACGGGGTTAAGGAACTAGGCTTTCTCTTCTTTCTATCAGGATCACGTGTTACTAATTCGTAGACTTAGATTGTTGGATTCAAGCATCAGTTCAGTCTCTACTACTTCTGTATGTTGGCTATTGAACTCGGAACCTTGATATTGTGATGTTGAGTTGCTATGCCACCATTTTGCAGGATGTCTTAAATCCTTTTGAGCTTTTATAGCCGTTATGTTGTCCGAGTTGTCCCAGGTTTCTAAACAATCTGATGCATTTGCAAAATCCTTTCCCTCTAGTTTCGATGTTTCTTTGGGCCAGATTAACCATGCTAATCGGTGAGTTGAGGTACTCTGCTGCCTCGACATATATGTTGGAGCTACTATTATGACCCTAGGTGTCTTAGAGGATCACCTAGTAACCCAGCCATGTTTTGTGTTTCCAGTGTGATCATTCTGGCCATCATTCTTGAAAGCATCCCGTGATGCAATTTAATTAGTAGGTATTCTATTCATGGGTTCTTGAACCCGAGATTCACCCTACTTAACTCATGTTGATAGTGTTTGCTCATTCCTTTAGGATATTTGCAACCTTTGCATTAGTCCTCGAGGTTCATGGTATATCTTTCTTCCAAATACCATGAACTGCTCATGGCAGAAGTTCCTCGTTGAACCAAAAGATCACAACCAGAGTGTTCTCGATGAGTTCTCTATTCTATATTGTGACTCTGCCAGTTCAACCTTTCTGCATGGGTTATCCGGAAGAAATATGTTGAACTCGCTCGACATGCTAGCTCATGCATCCACAACTCAGAAAATCATATGTTCCTTTGAGTTGTCCCTCTTTAGTTGTATTCTGACCTTCGTCTATCAATTGATAGTAAGGAGTAGTTGTGCAGTCGTGTTCATCGATGCCTATTACTCTGTGGTCCATCAAGCCATTCTATTTCAGAATGACTAGGAGAAACAAACTCCAGTACCTTGTCCATTTCCAGGATTGGGTCAAAGCAGTGGTATTCCGCAGATCAAAATGCCAACTCAGTTCATGTTCTGTTCTACCTTGGAGTATTACCATCTTTATATTAAGAATATCATGGGAATTGCACACCATCCTATGAACTCTTGATACAGTGATACTTCTCGCCATCATTATTCATTCCTCGGTTCCATGTTATTGTAACCGGAACACTGACAAGTGAATCATGATGTGTGAAATCTATACTCTTAGCAAATCTGTTGCTTGGTAGTTAATGGACATTAATATCATTCTTAGCATGCTGGTTAATGAATCACCGTTCTAAGATTGGTCGTGCTTCTTAGTCCACTTTCCTGGTGCACTCTTTGATTGATGAGTTAGGATTTTGTCAAAACCTCGCTCATTTGATCATATCATCTCGCCCTGAAAAGCAAGATTGATCTTGATCTTAACAACATGTCAGTGGATCGTGATTTTCCAAATATCTTCTTGGTAGTACCACCAGGTTGTCCCCTGACCGATATGTTGAGTTCATGATCAAGTTGGTTTCCAATAAACCACTCCTTCTCCAAGAATCCATGTTGGATACCCCTAAGCTAGTTGGTTAAGCCAAACAACAACTTGGAGAGTTGGAAGATAAAAGCTTGCCTGGCTTAGTTCATTTTAAGGGATATCTTTTTGTGTGTGTGTTGAAGAAAGATGATATCTTCATTGATTGACCCCCGTGATCAATTGTAGGATCTATTGTCTTGTCCAAATTTTGATTTGAGTGTGGGCTATTCTCAAATCAAATCAGAACCAACGATGTTCGTAATGTTGTCTTACTCGTGGTTTTCCTCGAGCATACTCCACTACATCTTTTGGTCTGACCAATGCTATCATCGTGTTCACATAATTGTGGAATTCCATTTATATGGAAACCTGGATAAATTGTTGCTGAGCCCATCGGCAACATTCTTATCTTCTCCATGACTTGTGTTGAACATTAAGCTAGTGTTGGAAACTTGTGCTAGCATTTTCTTCATGCTATCTCATGAAGGATATGTTTGGATGAAAGAAGTGACTTTCTTTAATTCACGTGCACTTGATGTAAGTTGTCGTCGTGAATTCGAGAAAGCTTGTTTTTCTCCCTCTGGAATCATCCCAAGTTAGTCACGCATATGTGCGAAGTACTCTATGGTCTGATAGGTTGGCCGCCTCCATTCTATATGTGTTTCCTAGCACACCAAGACATTGATTGATTTGTTCAAGGAGAAGAAGTTCCTTCTTAGGATCCGTACTTATGCAAGGGCTTCAATATCCTCGATGATGGTTCCCAACTAGAACTCGGTAGTGTTTTGTTGTAACACTACCATGTGATCATGCTTGTCTGGGACAACGTGTTCACATGCTTGTAGCAGAACCAGCTCATGTTTTGGAGCTTACTACCGTAGTTCATTCCCCGAGAATCTCGCAACGTCATCTTGTCGATTTGTGTTGCAAACTTTCATTTTTCTTTCTAGACTCGATGAGTCTGGATTATTCTAACACCAATCGGATCTGAATCTCAGGCAGATATAATGGTTGGAACATTTCCCAAGAACTAATATTGGTCTCTCTGTAACCCGGTAAAGTGAAGATCATGGTCAACACACCAAGCTGGAAGACCCATTATTGTAGTATCTTGATTGAGGAAGTTGGCCACCTCCCCATAAGGATTTCGTAGGATTTACTCCCTAGTTGTCCCTTATGGATTTTTGTGTTCCTGAAGTCCGACCTTTTACTTGATGTTCTAGATATCAAACTATATCTATGAATGGGATACACTAGCACATCAAGGAGAACATTAGAAGTGGAGTGCTAAATGTCTCTCGGTCGATCATCCAGATTTTGTTCCCTTGGCACCGCTAAGGTGAAACCTGAGAAGGTTATCTTCCTTTGCATCTGCATCGTCCATCTTTGTTTATCATGGTAGTACGTTGTGTTGCCAGGATCCTTGACACGGATACTGGTAAAACCTTGATGAATATGGAAATTCTCAAGTTCTTGAGAGCACGCACAAGCGCTAGGTGTTATCATCGGCACTAACTGGGATTGCTCTCAGTTTCCTCGGTTATGCTATAACTTTTCAAATAGTGGACTCACTCTCTACTGTTGAGCTCCTCCCCAGTTACTAAAACCATCCCTTGTGTTGTTTTCAACAAGGTAATCCACATCATCCATTCTAATCCGGGTATGCCATTCTACCGAACCCCTCCAAGCGATCGCTCGAGAATTGCCTTAGGCTGGTATAAAGAGTTTCAATGATCTCTGAATCCAAGGTAATTCTTTTTGCCACTTAAGGGGATACCTCTATGAGTCACCTTCCCTAAGGTGCCCCATTATGGTATCATGGCAACTCAACTCCTCGCTACGTTGACAACCGTTCACCACCTTCTTAAGTGTGGAATTGTTGTCTACCTAGTGAATCCTTGTCATCTGTTCCACTCCATCCCTCTAGATGCGTGCTTCGTGTCTTAGCTCGAGAGATGTTGTTATGTCTCATTCCGTGAGTTAATCCTGAGTTGTTCGATCTTCGAGAAGATCGATCCTTCTAGAGTCTCCTTCTCCTCTCATTGTCATGTTGGCTGGAGTTCTCAGAGCAAGACGATGAGACAAAGATGGTGATTGAATCTACATTCATTTGAAGTGCAACATGGATCGTGAAGATTGCGTTAGTTGTGTTCCCCCTTCATCTTATCCTATGCTTGAATCTCGGGAGGAGATTCTCGTTTAGTGGGGGTGAGTTGTCACATCCCTAGATTATTGCTTGTATTAGTTGCATCAGAGTGCATCATGCATCATGTCTAAATTCCAGTGAAATTTGAATTGAGGGAATTCTCAAGCCTTAGAAAAATCCTTTTAAAAAAAGGGCAAGAACCCTTAAACTTGCATTCAATGAAACCAAAATGGCCTTCATTAATGTTTGATAATTTTGGCAAGGGTTTGGATCCAAACCAAAAATATTGAACATTTTTAAGGAATTATTTTGGCATTGAATTTAAATCATTATTGTATTTGAATTTGGAATTATATTCATAATATATGGGATATATTTTCAAATAACTTTGAAATGTTTTGTGTGCTGTTGGAAAAGTCCATCTAGCAACATAAAATTGTTCAAAGGATTTTTGGCACTGGTTTGAAACTGTTGGAATTTCAAACAGTGGCAAGATTCAAATCAAAACAGAAAACAGAAATAGAAAAGAATAAAAAGGGGAAGACCTACCTGGCGCTTACCTGCCGCCCAAGTGGCCAGCCCAGCCCAGTAGCGCCCCCTTGTCATCTTCCTCCTCTGCCAGAAGGACTGGGCGCGTGGTTGCCCCGCGCGCGCATGCTCTCCACCACCTCCTGCTTACCTGCTCGCCGCTGGAAGCACCCGAGGGCGCCACACACTCCCCCTCGACACCCCTAGACCGCTCGCTCTCTCCCTCGCCCTCATCCCCTCCTCTGCTCCCTCCTTTCTCTCTGTCCGTGGGCGCCGAGACCGCCGACGAGGACCACCGCGACCATAGCCTTCCCCGTGCCTCTCCGACGTGACCTCGAGCTCCGCCGTTGACCCATAAGACGTCTCCACTGAGCCACGTGACAGGAAGAGCCTCGGAGAGCCTCCCCCGACGTCTTCTTCCTCCTCGGGTCACCGAGATTGCCGGCGACCGTGCTTCCGCTCCGACGTGTCCCCGAGCCCGCTGAACTTCTCCTCCGCCTCCCAGTGAGCCCCTGATCGCTTCCCCCCTGTCCCCTTCTTCGATAGCGCGCCCTAACTAGCCCACTGTCAAGGTTGATATCTCCTCTCCGCTGGCCATGTGCGCAAGCTCGCGTCCGAGCTCACGGCTGCACTCAGCACACTCCCTCGAGTTGAACACGACCATCCATGGCTCATTTCGTGCCCCGCATCGCCCAAATCGTTGTGGGCCGAACTCCGGCAGCCGCACTCGTCGTCACCACCGTCGCTACAGAGCACCTCAGCTCTGGCCACAACCACCGTTGGATGTGCCGCACTGCGGGCGTTCCAACGAGCCCAATCCCGCCTCCTTCTATGGCCAGAATCACCAGGACGATCGACGCCACCGCGTCTGTGTGTCACCGGTGGTTAGCCGCCGACGTGGGCATCATTAGTGGCTAATGACCCACTAATTAACCCCTCCAGTGACACAGACAACTGGGCTCTGTGCCTAATTAACACGTTTATTTTCTGTTTAGATTAGTTTATAAACCAGCGGGACCCACGCGTCAGGGTTGACTTGCTGACGTGTCCATTGACCCGGCCCCACCTGTCTGTGACCCTAGGCAGCACTGAGTCACTAACCAGTGGGCCTACCGGTCAGGTTTGACCAGGGGCAGCCCAGTTGACCTGTTGACGCCAGGCTTACATCCTGCGGACCTCATAATCATTTTCTGGCGATTTTATATTTCAGAAATGAATTACAAAATCCAGAAAAATTGTTTAAACTTCTATAAATAATAGAAACTACACCTTGACTCCAAATGAAATAATTTATATATGAAAAATTATCAGAAAAATATGAAGAATCTGTTTATGGCCTTTTCATGCATGTTTGAACAAGTTAACCTCACTGAACAGGTTAAATCATGACTAGGGCAATTTATGAACTAGCATTTGGAGTTGGAGTTTAACCTTGTTTGAATTCCACTTCAATTAACTTGGCTAGATATTGCATTAGGTGAATTCAGTACCTTAATATGACATGTCATTCATGTGAATGTGCATTGCATTGATTGTGTTCCTTCTTTGCTAGCCGGTATTGTTCCCTCTCGATAGCCGATGTTTTCGACGATGAGTTCGATGACACCGATGAAGAGCTATACTATCTTCAGAAGTGCCAGGCAAGCAAAACCCCCTTGTTCATTCTGATACAATCCCACTCTCTCGCTCCTGCTCTCTTTTACTGCATCAGGACAACAACGATTCAACTATTACATGTTGTGGTAGTTGAAACCCTTTCCTTTGCTTGACATGTCATTGCCACAGTAAATAGATGAAACCCGCTAGCATGAGTAGGAATTGTTTGAGCCCTGATGTGCCTACTCATTCATGCTTGTTTGTCATGCCTGCTACTGCTTAGAGTTGAGTCAGGTCTGATTCATCGGGGATGAATTGGAGGTGTGTGAACATGTCCTACTGTGTGTGAGCTAAGTGTGTGAACACGATTTGGTAAAGGTAGCGGTGAGAGGCCATGTAGGAGTACATGGTTGGTTGTCTCATTGAAGCCGTCCTCAGGAACTGAGTTCTGTGTTTGTGATCCATGAATAGTTACTACCACACATTGGGCTCCAGGACTCCAAGCTCTCTCGACTTATTAATCAACTCGATCTCTGTCCAGGAGTTGCAACTAGTTTCTGGTGTTTGTAGGTAGTGCTAGTAGTCTACCAAGTGGCACCCGGTACAGGTGGGCTTGGGACAGACTAGGTGCCGTGGCACGGTGTACCAAGTGGCACCCGGATGGTGGGCTTGGGAACCCTGCTCACATCGTTTGGGGCCGTGAGCGACACCCCAGCCGGATCTCCTTGCGGATGGAACCCGAATAGGCGATAAACCTGGACTAGAGACTTGTGTGGTTAGTCAGGTCGTGGCCGACTCCCTCACCAGGCTTCCGCTTGAAGGTTGCCAAGATACACGACGTGTACATGGTGGTAAGTGGCGAGAGCGTGTGTGAAGAAGTACACCCCTGCAGGGTTAACATCATCTATTCGAATAGCCGTGTCTGCGGAAAAGGACTTTTAGGTTGCCTATATAGTTCATAGACAAGTGAAAGTGGATACACTAAAATGCGCAAGATAAGCCTGAGTGTTATGGATGGCGTTCTCGTAGGGAGACGGGAGCGGATCCATAGTGGTGTATTGATATGGTGAATATATGGACTCGTGTGCACCGCCTCAAAGAGTTACTTGCAGTCGTAGTTCAGGATAGCCATCGAGTCAAGCTGGCTTGCTGCCGTTAAACCCCACCATCCCCTTTGTTGGCAATGATGCATATGTAGTTAGTTCTGATGTAAGTCTTGCTGGGTACATTTGTACTCACGTTTGCCTATTTTATGTTTTTGCAGAGACTTCCGTCTCACTAGTAGTTTCGCGTGGACTTCGACGTTTAGCTTGTTACCTCAGTACGATCTTGTGCCCTCGGCAGGATCTGGTAGATAGTCAGGCTTCTCAGCCTTTTTCATTTATAGATGTTTGTACACAGACATGTTGAGCTTCCGCATGTGCTTTGTCTTATATGCTCTGAATGTTGGGTCATGAGACCCATGTTTGTAATATCTCGCTCCTCGGAGCCTATTGAATGAAATACTTGAGTTGTAGAGTCGTGTTGTGATGCCATGTTGTATTTGCACATATCGAGCATATTGTGTGTATGTTATTGAAATGCTTGGTATGTGTGGGATCTGACTATCTAGTCGTTTATCCTTGGTAGCCTCTCTTACCGGGAAATGTCTCCTAGTGCTTCCACTGAGCCATGGTAGCTTGCTAATGCTCCGGAACACTTAGGCTGGCCGGCATGTGTCCTTCTTCGTTCCTGTGTCTGTCCCTTCGGGGAAATGTCACGCGGTGTCTACCGGAGTCCTGTTAGCCTGCTACAGCCTAGATTCTCGGGAGTCCTGCTAGCCCAGTTGCTACAGCCCAGATTCACTCGCTGATGACCGACACGTTCGTTGCTGGGTCATGTATGCATGTCCCTGTAATTTAGTGCCACTTTGGGTCCACGACTAGCCATGTCAGCTCGGGCTCCTTGTCATATGGATGCTAGAGACATTATAATATACGTGTGCCAAAAGGCGCAAACGGTCCCGGGCCTAGTAAGGCGACACCCGTGGGAATACCGTGCATGCGGTCGCAAAGTGATATGAGGTGTTACATGCTAGATCGGTGTGCCATTGAGTCGGGGTCCTGGCAGGGACTGACTCTGTGGGATGTACTTATGACCGGAAACGATTTTGCCTGTATAATTGTATTTTTTAGCACTACCGTACGTATAACCGTATTTCATCACTCGCCGGTCGCACATGACCTCATTTTGCCCTATTCACCTCCCACTGTAGTTCATAGGAGGAGAGGGACAAGAAAGGCATTACGGGGCACTTATCTTTTTCAATTCAAAAGATGTAGGCATTCACCAAGCTTTAGTCTTAAATATGTAATCTTTTTAACCATGTTTGTACCCTGTAAGGTATGTACTTGTTTATCTACGTATCAATGGAAAAAGATATGCTTTCCGGGCACTTGTGCATGTATCATATCCATGCAGAGGGATGACTCCTCTATACTCTCAAGTAAACAAGGTTTTTCGGCAAGATATCTTGCCGGTCCCTCCCATTGTTGTCACGAGGCTCGGCCTAGCGGGTTAGGAGCGTGGAAGAGAACTAGCCCCTTGTCAACCCTTTTTCCCAAATGCCATTGCGACCATCCTGACCAAAGTAATCTTTGAACCAAAGGATGGGAGCACAACTGTTGGAGGGTGACAAGGTTTTTATACACACAAGTTTTTCACATAGAGGTACACTATGGTTGACTAAAGGGAACTTATCTGTTTGCGTTGTCAGGGGCCGACATGAAAGCTTATTCTCACTTCTCCTCCTTGGGATTTTATCCACGGCAGGGGCCCTATAGTTAGCACAGGGGGGAAACAACAGCATATGACCCATTCTAAATGATCATGGCAGAATCATGCTAAAATAAACATGCATGCAAGTTTTAGGCGCTAGCGCTTCATTTTATTATGTTTACACAGGGTCTGCTGTCAGTGTCAAAACCGACGGATATCGGGTAGGGGGTACCGATCTGTGCGTCTTAGGCTGATGGTAACAGGAAGCAAGGGACACAATGTTTACCCAGGTTCGGGCCCTCTCGATGGAGGTAAAACCCTACTTCCTGCTTGATTAATACTGATGATATGAATAGTACAAGAGTAGATCTACCACGAGATCGTAGAGGCTAAACCCTAGAAGCTAGCCTATGATGATTATGATTGTAATTGTGATCGGCCTTCTAAGGACCAACCTCTCCAGTTTATATAGACACCGGAGAGGGCTAGGGTTTACACGGAGTCGGTTACAAGGAAGGAAACACAATATCCGGATCGCCAAGCTTGTCTTCCACGCAAAAGAGAGTCCCATCCGGACACGGGACCGAGTCTTGATTCTTGTATCTTCACGCTCCAATAGTCCGGAAGACGTATATAGTCTGGCTGTCCGGATACCCCCTAATCCAGGACTCCCTCAGTAGCCCCTGAACCAGGCTTCAATGACGATGAGTCCGGCGCGCAGTCTTGTCTTCGGCATTGCAAGGCGGGTTCCTTCTCCGAATACTCCAAGGCAATCATCGAACACGTAAACCATGTCCGGATCTGCAAAATTATCTTCACATACAATCGTAGAGAGAATGATATTTCAGCTGACAACCTTTTAGACGACGTGATATGTCATTACGGTCAGGTCATAATTCGAACCTTTTTCCCACAACCAGCCACAGCGCATATCGCGAGGCAGTTTCCTTGACACGTCTTGTCAAAGCAGAGATCGTGTCCCCTTATCACGGGATTCTCATCAATACGGGTATCGGTAATCCCACCACGCCATCAATCGTGGCGCTTGGGAAGTAAGCGATTCTCAACGGGCGAGTGAGGAGGCGCACCGCTTTCGTCGTCTTTATAAAGGCATAAGGGCATCCCATTTTCACCCACGCCTTCTTACTCCTTTGCTCATCCTTACCTCCTCGAGCTCCAGCACCCTAGTCCAAGTCCTCTCCACACAGCTGAATATGTTCGGAGCAGGAGGCAAGTGGGTGGCTTCCAATGTGAAGGAGAAGCATATCGCGAATCTTCGGGCAGCCGGATACTTGGCCACAGACATAGCGCACCGGCTACCGGACGATGGGCAGGTCATCCCAACCCCGAGACCCCACGAGAGGGTCATGTTTCTCGCCCACTTCGTTCGTGGACTGGGGTTTCCACTTCATCCCTTCGTCCGCGGGCTCATGTTCTACTACGGGCTAGATTTCCATGATCTAGCCCCAAACTTCGTCTTTAACATCTCGGTGTTCATCGTCGTATGCGAGGCCTTCCTCCGCATCAAGCCTCACTTCGGCCTGTGGCTGCAAATCTTCTGCGTGAAGCCGAAGATCGTGAGCGGCCAGCAAGCGGAGTGCGGAGGGGCCATGGTGGGCAAGATGCCTAATGTCACCTGGCTTGACGGCTCCTTTGCGGAGACCGTGAAAGGGTGGCAGTCGGGGTGGTTCTACATCACCAAGCCGCGTGGCGCCAACTGGGCGGCGGCCTCCGAGTTCCGATCCGGAACCCCCATGCAGTTCACCAACTGGGAAAAGAAGGGCCTGGCCTGGGGCAAACCTACAGAGCTGACCAGACTCCAAAACTGCATCAAGAGCATGAAGGACCAGAACATCAAGCTTGTCAACATGATCCAGGTCATGCTCGTTCGCCGGATTCTTCCGTGCCAAAGGCGGGCATTTAATATGTGGGAGTTCGTCCCAGCCGGACACCAAACACTTCGGAGGCTCTACGGCTTGACCGCATAAAGACGCATGGAAGGCGTTGTTGAAGGCCTCCGAAGTACCTCCTCCCACATCCGAGGACCGTGGACTTCATGCCGCGCGGCCTCCTCATCCGGTGAGTTTTCTGGCTACCACCGGATTCATCTCTTCCCAATATATTCGTGGCGGAGTGTCGGTGTCAAACCCGGCGGATCTCGGGTAGGGGGTCCCAAACTGTGCGTCTAGGCGGATGGTAACAGGAGACAAGGGACACAATGTTTTTACCTAGGTTCGGGCCCTCTCGATGGAGGTAAAACCCTACTCCTGCTTGATTGATATTGATGATATGGGTAGTACAAGAGTGGATCTACCACGAGATCAAGGAGGCTAAACCCTAGAAGCTAGCCTATGGTATGATTGTTGTTGTTGTTGTCATGTCCTACGGACTAAAACCCTCCGGTTTATATAGACACCGGAGAGGGCTAGGGTTACACAGAGTCGGTTACAATGGTAGGAGATCTACATATCCGTATTGCCAAGCTTGCCTTCCACGCCAAGGAAAGTCCCATCCGGACACGGGACGAAGTCTTCAATCTTGTATCTTCATAGTCTTGGAGTCCGACCGATGATGATAGTTCGGCTATCCGGACAACCCCTAGTCCAGGACTCCCTCAGTAGCCCCTGAACCAGGCTTCAATGACGACGAGTCCGGCGCGCATATTGTCTTCGGCATTGCAAGGCGGGTTCCTCCTCCGAATAATTCATAGAAGATTGTGAACACCAGGATAGTGTCCGGCTCTGTAAAATAAATTCCACATACCACCATAGAGAGAATAATATTTACACAAGTTCAATCTGCTGACGTATTTTGTGGCGTGACGTCACACCACAACCAAGCTTTTACTCGAATCGTTTTTATTATACCACCTCAGCGCGTTTAGCGAAGCGGTTTCCTTGGCACATCTTGTTGAAGCAGAGATCGTGTTCCCCTTATTTCGGGATTCCCATCAATACGGACGTGGGTAACCCAACCGCGCCATTGATTGCGGCGCTTGGGAGATAAGCGAGTTTTACCAGGCCGGTAGGGATGCATAGTTTCATCCGCCCATATATAAGGGGATAAGGATCCACCTCTTTTACCTACGCCTTCTTCCTCCTTTGCTTATCCATCTCCGCGCACTCAAGCTCCAGCGCCCAAGTCCGCACATCTCACCTCGACCTTCTCCAGCCATGTCCGGAGCGGGAGGCAAGTGGATGGCCTCCTCCGTTACGGAGGGGCACATCGAGAAGCTGCGCAGCACCGGATATCTGTCCAGCGACATAGCGCATCGGTTGCCCGACGAGGGGCAGCTCATCCCCACCCCCAGGCCCCATGAGAGGGTGGTATTCCTTCCCCATTTCCTCCGAGGACTGGGCTTCCCACTCCACCCCTTTGTCCGGGGGCTCATGTACTACTATGGCCTGGATTTCCATGATCTGGCCCCAAATTTCATCCTCAATATCTTGGCGTTTATCGTTGTGTGTGAGGGCTTCCTTTGCATCCAGCCCCACTTCGGATTGTGGCTAAAGACCTTCAATGTCAAGCCGAAGGTTGTGAAGGGCAGCCAAGCGGAGTGCGGAGGCGCCATGGTGGGAAAAATGCCCAACGTCACTTGGCTCGAGGGTGCCTTCGTGGAATCCATCAAAGGGTGGCAATCCGGGTGGTTCTACATCACCGAGCCGCGTGACCCTAAATGGGCAGCGGCCCCCAAATTCAGATCTGGCATCCCCATGCTGCTCACCTCCTGGAAAGAGAAGGGCTTGCTTTGGGGTAGTTCGGAGGAGCTGACCGGACTCCAGTCCTGTCTCCAGACCCTGGTGAACAAGAAGCTCAAGCTTGTCAACGTGATCCAGGTTATGCTCGTCCGCCGGATTCTCCCCTGCCAGCAACGGGACTTCAATTTGTGGGAGTTTGATCCGGCACAGCACCGGACCTTGAGCGGGCTCTTCGACACTACGTATGAAGCTGCCTGGAGGGTGCTGTTCAAGGGCGTCGAAGCTCCCGCATTCGCTACCGAAGATCACGGATGCAGCATGCAGCGTCCGGCTGGCGAGGTAAGCTATGTTATCCTTTATGGGACACTTGCTTTTCATAGTTTGACTCTATGGGGGATCTAAACTCCCAATACCTTTAACAGGCTTGGCAGAAGACGTCTGGACAGGTTAACTATCCGGCTGCCCTTCCAGAGGACCCAGCGGATGTCCGTTTGACAGGGCTGCTGGTCCCGGCACTTTATGTGGTGTCGGAGAAGAAGGCCAAGAAGAAGGCCACGGGAACCCGAAGGAGTTCCCAGCGTCAGGTGGTATCAGACTCATCGTCCGATGACTCCGAGGCGGACTCCTCCCACGAGGACGAGGAGGAGAAGAAAGAGGCCTCTCCCCCAGCGGGGGGAGAGAAGAAAAGGAAGGCCTCCCCAACAAGGGAGGCCGAAGGGTCCAAGAAGGGAAGGACCCTTCCTCTGGACTGTTCCGCCAACGTCGGCGATGGCGACGAGGAGTGGCCCTCAAGGGCCAAGCCCCTGGCGAGATTGTAAGTATCTGGACTCCCAGATGATTTACAATTTTTCTTTTTGTCACATAGTGTCTTTCTAATGCCGCATACAACCCTATAGTCCGCCCAAGGACGATCTTCCCGCTTCGTCGAGTGGGTCCTTGGGCACGTCGGATATGGATTCCCTTCCGACCGCCTCCACCCCCCGTGACGCTGACGACGCCGAGGTGGGATCCCAGGAGGGGACCCACCAGGAGGAGGAGGCTTCGGAGGTGCCGCAGGGCAACCTCCCGGACTTTGCACCGGACTCCGCACCGGAACCTGCAGTGGTTCCGGAGTCCGGCGGGCGGCTCCTTCGTAAGAAGGGCAAGACTGTGACGCTGGCAGCCTCTGTCCAACCGGAGGCGCCGGACAACTTGCTGGAGGCGCTCAACGGCGCTTCCATCGAAGAAGAACACCGCACTATCATGAGTGCGGTGATTCAGAAGGTTCAGCTCGCCAAGAGCGGGTTGACCGAAGCCTGCAGCAGCCTTCTAACAGGCTTTGAGGTAAGAATTTTAAGATATGTAATATGATACCGCATAGACAGTAGCCCCTCATGCTCGGTTCGGTGTTCGGAAAGAAAAGCCGGACTGAGGATCTAAAAAGATATACGCAGGAGTCTTAAAAAATATGTCAATATGGGAATGCACGATGCGCTGCTTACCTCTGCCACACTGACTACGGAGGTCAATACCTTGAAGCAGAGCCTCGAGCGGTCCGAGAGCGAGCTCGGCCGTGCCAAGAAGCATCTCGAGGACAAGGAAGGTGAGTAACACCGTATTAAATTTGTACCTTATTGAAAAGGATTTGGTTGCAAGAGAAATAACAAGGATAACTTGGGTACTCCAGGGGCCACGAACGAGGTGGCCACCCTGAAGGAGGCGGTGTCCACGGCCGAATGCAATGCGGCCGTGGAACGGGCCGAGCGAGAGAAGCAGGAGGCGCGGGTGGTGGAGGCACAGCAAGAGCTCCAGGCTCTCGTGGAAAAGCACGAGAGTTTGGAGCGTGACTCGAAGGCTCGAGAGTCTGATCTTGCGTCGGCTCTTGAAAGTGCCAAGGCCGCTAAGGCCGATGCCCATAAGGCCCTCCAGGAAATCGAGGATGTGAAGAAAATAGCGGCGGGTAAGGCATTCTTCATGCAAAGCAAGCATGTTAAAGTGAATTACCTGTTACTTACCCGAATTTGGAGCTCTCCAGGAGTGTTCGCAGATCTGCCTCGCAGCGTGTCCGATGCTGCCGCTTTCTACAGAGCCGAGGAGGGGAGCTCGATGGAGAAGGTATTCTGGTCTCAGTATGCTGAGGCCGGACATCCGGTGCCCCTTAGCGACCAGCTGAAGCAGCTGGTCGAGCTCCACAAGGTGGCCGAACAGGCCATGAGGGCCTCATAGTTCGGCTGTGGCCCAAGGAGGCCATGCCTGGGAGCTACTTCGGCCTGGTGCGGCGGCTGGTGGATGCATGTCCCTGGATTGAAGTCGTCAAGCATTCCGCCTGCATTGAAGGTGCCCGTCGGGCCCTTGCCCGTGCTAAAGTGCACTGGGGCAGGATGGATGCTGAGAAGCTTTTGACAGACGCGCCACCGCCGGGCAAGGAGTATCATACACCCAAAATGTATTATAAGGGTGTCCTGAAGGGTGCCCGCATGATTGCGGGTGAGTGCTCCAAAGATGTAATATTTGAGTAGACTCGCATTTTGTTATCCTGTGCGCCAAAAACTTTGTTCGTATGTGCTAAGCAACACTTGTTAATTTAAAATATTACCTTCTGTGCGGCCGGTTATCAAATCTGAGAGATGGCAAGTCGTCGGCTTTTGCCCCCATGCCACGAGTGCTGGGGTGTTCGGGATAAAACTTGAGCACTCTTGTTCCCATTTTTGGGCCCATCTAGGGAGGCGCTCAACACAACGAACAAGGCAACCGGAATTATAGTGCTTGAACACTCTCACTTAGCCATAGAATTCTATAATTTTAAATTTCGGCGAAGCCACTAGTGTTTAGAAGGCCGAATTCGGGGCGATATCCACGCATGGACCGGACAAAGCCAGTTCCTCGCTCTAAGCGGCATAAGTCTTTAGGGACTCGAAAAAACCTCTCGAACAGCGACCAGCTCTCGCCTTATCATGACGGTCAGTTTTAGCTTTCTCCACTGAGGCGCTCGCCCAGCTCAACTGGGGCACAATCACAGTGGTTCTCCCAGTGCTACCTTAGCCGATACAACGGAACGTAAGGTACCAAAACATGGGAGCCGGGCAAACCCAACTATTGACCCAAGACATGATTCGGAGCCGATGCATATAATGCTATAAGTTCGGGGTGCCGCACTTGTGAAAGTGTTCGGACTTATCACACCATAATGTGGGGAACTTAAGCCCCTGGTGTATTTAGTCGTACCAGAGTGTACGGATGCAACATGTCATAAATGAACATATGTATAAGAAAGGAATGCAATTATAAGCAAAAAGCGATGCATTGTTTATTCAAGAAATACTGCCATGAATGCAGAACGATACAAATAGTGCGGTAAGCAAGGGATGGGACTATTAAACATGTCCCCCTCCGGGGGTAGGCTGCGGAATGGTGTATAAAACAGGTATAATGCTCGAAATGGAGACCACCTGGATACTCGTCGTAGCTTTTCTCCTTCCCTGGCTGTTACATCGTGAGTTCGGCAGGTCTGCTGCCGGACAGGGCCTCTGGTAAATGGAGTCCTGTTGATAAGAAGAAAAAAAAAGGAAAAAAAGATGACACACTTGGGAGCCCCTGGTGTGGTTGAGCCGCACTCTGGGCCTGTCGTGGTCGTGCCCCTCCCCCTATGCCCATGGTATCTCCAGAGCATAATGATGTACGCGAAGGACCATTCTTGCAATTTTGCAAGGGATGGGGTTGGGGCCGCATTGCTACGCGTGCTCGGAACGTGCCAGGTGGTCTTGTTGTATGTTACTCCGGGTGCGTTTAGCCGTGTCCGGTCGCTTAACGGCCGGACTCGAGAATTGCCTTAAGAGGCTGCTCTGTACTTCTGCCGCGAGAGCCGCTGTGTGTTCCTCCGTTCGGAGGGAGCGTTCAGTGTTTCCGTTGACCGTGATGACTCCTCGAGGGCCTGGCATCTTGAGCTTGAGGTAAGTGTAGTGCGGCACCGCGTTGAACTTTGCAAACGCGGTCCGTCCGAGCAGAGCATGATAGCCACTGCGGAACGGAACTATGTCGAAGATTAACTCCTCGCTTCGGAAGTTATCCGGGGATTCGAAGACCACTTCAAGTGTGACTGAGCCTGTACAATTGGCCTCTACACCTGGTATGACGCCTTTGAAGGTCGTCTTTGTGGGTTTAATCCTTGAGGGGTCTATGCCCATCTTGCGCACTGTATCCTGATAAAGTAGGTTCAGGCTGTTGCCGCCGTCCATCAGGACTCTGGTGAGGTGAAATCCATCGACGGTTGGGTCTAAAACCAATGCGGCAAATCCGCCGTGGCGGATACTGGTGGGGTGGTCCCTTCGATCAAAAGTGATCGGGCAGGAGGACCATGGGTTGAACTTCGGGGCGACTGGCTCCATCGCGTATACGTCCCTGAGTGCACGCTTTCGCTCCCTCTTGGGTATGTGGGTTGCGTATATCATGTTCACCGTCCGCACTTGTGGGGGGAAACCCTTCTGTCCTCTGTTGTTCGGCGGCCGGGTCTCTTCCTCGTCATCGCTATGCAGCCCCTTGTCATTGTTTTCGGAAATTAATTTGCCTGCCTGCTTGAATACCCAACAATCCCTGTTGGTGTGATTAGCTGGCTTTTCGGGGGTGCCGTGTATCTGGCAAGAGCGGTCGAGTATTCGGTCCAAATTGGACGGACCCGGAGTAGTTCTTTTGAATGGATTTTTCCGCTGACCGGGTTTGGAGCCTCTGAATCCGGCGTTGACTGCCGTATCCTCAGTGTTATCGCCGTTAACGCGGCGTTTGTTCTTGTTGCGACGCGACCTGCCATTGCGGTCCTTGGTATCCAGACTGCCAGAATTTTTGCTGAGGTTGTTACTACGGGCTAGCCAGTTGTCCTCTCCCGCGCAGAAGCGGGTCATCAGTGATGTGAGGGCTGCCATGGATTTCGGTTTTTCCTGTCCCAGGTGCCGGGCAAGCCACTCATCGTGGATGTTATGTTTGAAGGCTGCGAGAGCCTCTGCATCCGGACAGTCGATGATTTGATTTTTCTTTGTTAAGAACCGTGTCCAGAATTGTCTGGCCAATTCGTCTGGCTGCTGAATTATGTGGCTTAGGTCATCGGTGTCTGGTGGTCGCACATATGTGCCCTGGAAGTTGTCAAGGAATGCGGCTTCCAGGTCCTCCCAACACCCAATTGATTCTGCTGGCAAGCTGTTAAGCCAATGCCGAGCTGGTCCTTTAAGCTTGAGTGGGAGGTATTTGATGGCGTGAAGATCATCGCCGCGGGCCATGTGGATATGAAGGAGATAGTCTTCGATCCAAACCGCGGGGTCTGTTGTGCCATCGTAGGATTCAATATTCACGGGTTTAAACCCTTCGGGGATTTGATGATCCATTACTTGATCTGTGAAGCATAGTGGGTGTGCGGCGCCTCTATATTGGGCTATATCACGATGTAGCTCAAGCGAGCTTTGTCTACTGTGTTCGGCCCGGACGGAGTTGCTGTATCCGGCGCGACGGTCATCGTTGCGCATCGTGGGGTGCCCATGCGATCCATAGATCGATCTTAATTGTCTTGCCTTATCCTCCAATATGTCTCGCAAGTCCGGCGCATTCTCCCGTGGCTTCGTACATTTGGAGCGATGCCGGGGTACGGTTCTGGTGGAGGGCCTAGAGGCCACTCTGTCGCGGCCACGAGGTGGTCGGTCAGCTATATTGTGCGCTGGTGATGCAGGTTTATATGCCTCCTCCTCTAATCGGGGGAGCAGCTTGTGTTTGGGGTATCTTTTGGAGGGGCGTTCGAGTTCATGCTCTTCGGCCGCAAGGACTTCGGTCCATCTGTCGATTAGCAGATTTTGATCAGCTCTAAGCTGTTGCTGCTTTTTCTTGAGGCTATTTGCCGTGGCCATGAGCCTGCGTTTAAAACGCTCTTGTTCGACGGGATCCTCAGGCACGACGAATTCGTCGTCGTCGAGGCTTGCCTCGTCTCCCGAGGGAGGCATGTAATTATCATCCTCTACCTCTTTGTCTGCCGCTCTCTCATGAGGGCTGGCTTCTTCGTCCTCCTATGCTGAATCTTGTTGGAGGGGGTTGTCTTCGGCACTGTCCGGGGTGTTATTGTCTCCGGTGCCAAAATCTCCATTCTTGCTGTGGCGGGATTTAGAGCGGCGCCGCTGATGCCGGCATTTAGGCTGTTTCTTGGAAGGATCCTCTTCCGCTGTTCCATCGCCATTCCCATCCTTTGGGGTGTCCACCATGTATATGTCGTATGACGAGGTGGCTTTCCAGTGCCCAATAGGTGCTGGTTCTTGGTCGTCTCCGGCATCGTCGTCCATACCGTCGATGTCTTCGGAGTCATAGTCTAGCATGTCGGTTAGATCGTCGACAGTGGCTACAAAGTGGGTGGTGGGTGGGCTTTGAATTTCTTCGTTGTCCGCATCCCAACCGTCCTGACCGTGACCCAGCCAGGGCTCTCCTGATAATGAGAAATACTTTAGCGAATTCAGGATATCGCCGAAAGGCGAGTGCTGAAAGATGTCCACGGTGGTGAACTCCATGATCGGCGCCCAATCGGATTCGATTGGTAGGGGCGCAGGAGGTACGGAGTCCGGAGAGGAGTCCGGCACCTCGGAGTCACGAGCTTCACAAGGGACAAGGTCAGTATTCGGCTCCATCGCCGTAGATGTAGCAGCCCCCGAGGCGGTGTCTAGCCACCCATCCTCGATCTGCGTAGTCGGCTCCGAATTAAGGGTCGGAGCGGACTCGTGTGCGGCCTCCAGGGCACTGTCCGGCATCAGAGCTAAATCATGCCCATCGAGACAGTGCGGCGCGCTCGGCTGTGGATCAAATCCGTCGAAGATCAAGTCTCCGCGGATGTCAGCCGTGAAGTTCAAGCTTCCGAATCTGACCTGGTGGCCAGGGGCGTAGCTTTCAATCTGCTCCATATGGCCAAGCGAATTGGCCCGCAGTGCAAAGCCGTCGAATACGAAGATCTGTCCGAGGAGAAATATCTCACCCTGGACCGCGTCGTTGTTGATGATCGAAGAAGCCATCGGGTCTATATGCGACGGCACAGAGGAACTCTCAATGAAAGCACCAATGTCAGTGTCAAAACCGGCGGATCTCGGGTAGGGGGTCCCGAACTGTGCGTCTAGGCGGATGGTAACAGGAGACAAGGGACACGATGTTTTTACCCAGGTCCGGGCCCTCTCGATGGAGGTAAAACCCTACTCCTGCTTGATTGATATTGATGATATGGGTAGTACAAGAGTGGATCTACCACGAGATCAAGGAGGCTAAACCCTAGAAGCTAGCCTATGGTATGATTGTTGTTGTTGTTTTCATGTCCTACAGACTAAAACCCTCCGGTTTATATAGACACCGGAGAGGGCTAGGGTTACACAGAGTCGGTTACAATGGTAGGAGATCTACATATCCGTATTGCCAAGCTTGCCTTCCACGCCAAGGAAAGTCCCATACGAACACGGGACTAAGTCTTCAATCTTGTATCTTCATAGTCTTGGAGTCCAGCCGATGATGATAGTTCGGCTATCCGGACACCCCCTAGTCCAGGACTCCCTCAGGGAGCCTTAAGTAATTGTGCATATTGAATCAGGATTATGTGGAGACAGCGGAGCGGATTGACTGTCCGGCTCCGCTGCCAGAAGGCCCAGCTGATGCTCTCCTAACAGAGATGCTAATCCCGGCGCCCTACAAGGCATCGGAGAAGAAGGCCGAAAAGAAGGCCCCGGGGACCAGGAAGGGTCTCTGGCGTATGGTTGTACAAGAAGACTCGTCCGAAGACGACGAGGCACACTCCTCCTCCGTAGGGGAGGAAGAAGAAGAAGGGTCCACCCCATCCGGAGAGGATGAGGGGCCTGAGAAGGCGGACTAGGGGGGCGGGAAAGGCCCCCGGCGCAAGGTCGTCGTACCCTCGTCGTCCGACGACGATGAGGCAGATTCCTCCCACGGAGGCGGGGGAAGCAAGAAGAAACTCTGCCTCCCCGCACTAGGGAGGAGAAAAAGAGTAAAGCCGCCCCGGAGGGGGAGGCTGGGACGTCCAAGAAGGGAAAGGCGTCCCTTCCGGACTACTCCACCATGGCTGCCCATAGCGGGGAGGGGTTGCTGCCCAGGGGGAAGCCCCTAGCACAATCGTAAGTATCCGCACTCTATCGTGACTTTACTTCATAGTCTTTTCATAACGCCGAACATATATGTAGTCTGGCCAGGGTTCATCCCGAGGTATCGTCTTCGGATGGGTCCCTAAGCGATTCAGCGATGAACTCGCTCCTGACGGCCACTACTCCTCAGCCCGCGGATGACACGGAGGTGTTGTCCCGAAGGCTCCCAGAGCAGGGGGAGGTGACTCGGGAGACGCCACAAGGCGGAATTCCAAATGTCGGACACGCGGGGTTCAAGATCCCCGCGGATCGTGTCGATGAGAGCCGCAGTAGGCCGGGCTCTCAGCCGAACACTATTCCGGAACCTGGAGTGGTTCCGGACTCAGGAGGGCAGCCCCTCGTTAGGGAGGGCGAGCCGTTTGTGCCGAGGACTTCCGTTACGCCCGAGGCATCGGATTATCTGTTGGAAGCGCTTCGCGGCGCTTCCATGGACGAAGAGCACCGTACTCTTATGAGTGTGGTGATTCAGAAGGTTTTGTCCGCCAAGAGCGGACTAACCGAAGCTTGCACCAGCCTCCTGACGGGCTTTGAGGTAAGTAATAAAAATGTGTGAAATTACCACCCGATAGGTAGTAGCCCCTGATACTCTGTTTGGTGTTCGAAAAGAAAAGCCAAACGGAGGGTCAATTATAATCCGTAGGAGTCTAATAATAAGTGTGCATGTGAATGAGCAGGCTGTGCTGCTTGCCGCTGCTGTCCGCACAGCCGAGGTCGCCGGACTAAAGCGGGACCTGGAGCAGGCGCAAGGAGAGCTCGACCTCACGAAGAGGCAGCTCGAAGAGAACAAAGGTGAGTGATTCCCCGTTCTCGTATAATGAAGGATAGATAAAATTGGTTATTCTAACGACGAAGCGTCGTGACTGTGTAACTGGGGCCACCATTGAAGTGGCGTCTCTGAAGAAAGCGCTGTCTGAGGCCGAAGAGAGGGCGGCCTTGGAATGCAAGGAGCGCGAAAAGCAAGATGCTAGGGTGAGAGAGGTATAGCAAGAGCTCCAGGAGCTCGGCAAGAAGTTCGAGTCCGCGGAGCATGATCTTACGATGAAAGAGGCCGAGCTTGCGAAGGCCCTTGCGAGTATGAAAGACGCCAAGGCCGAAGCCGACAAGGCACAACAAGAAATCCAGGCGGCCAAGAAGATAGCGGCGGGTAAGACATTCTTTATGCAAAGCAAACATGTGGAGGAGGTGTTTCTTTTACTTACCCGAATTCGGAGCTCTCCAGGGGCATTCGCAGGTCTAGATGCCGCGGAGTTCTACCGTGCCAAGGAGGGGAGCTCAACGAAGAAGGTGTTCTGGTCCCAGTATGCTGGGGCCGAACACCCAATGCCTCTGAGTGACCAACTGAAGCAGTTGGTCGAACTCCACAGGGCGGCCGAAGTGGCTATGAAAGATTTCATAGTCCGGATGTGGCCTGGTGAGCCCCTGCCCACTAGCTACTTCGGCCTGATCAAGCGGATGGTGAATCCCTGTCCGCGGCTTGAAGTTATCAAGCGATTCGTTTGCATTGAGGGTGCCCGCCGGGCCTTTGCCCACACGAAGGTGCATTGGGGCAAGCTGGATGCGGAGAAGCTGGTGAAGGACGGGCCACCGGAGGGCAAGGTGCATCGCTATCCTGAGAAGTATTAGGATGGCATTATGAAGGGCGCTCGTCTCGTGGCCGATGAATGTACCAAGGACACGATCCTTGAGTAAATGTGCCTCTGTCGTTGTTGTAATATTAAGACGAAGTTACTTGTGCTATGTAGCGCTGTTTGATTTAAAATATTACCTTCTGTGCGGCTGTTTATAAAATTCTGAAAGTAGGCCAGTCGTCGGCTTCCGCCCCCATGTAACTAGCACCGGGGTGTTCCTGGAAAAACCCGAATACTCTTTACCCAAATTTTTGGTCCCTTAAGGAGGTATTCGGCGCAACAAACAAGGCAATCGGACTATGCGGCTTTATAACTTTCACTTAGCCATAGAAGTCTACAATTTTAAATTTCGGCGAAGCCCCTAGGATTCAGAAGGCTGAATTGGGGCGCTATATACGCCTAGATCGGACGAAGCCGATTCCTCGCCTAAAGCGGAAAAATATGTAAGGATTTTAAGACCTCTCGAACAGCGACTAGCTCTCGCCGCATCATGCCGGTCAGTTTTTGGCTTTCTCTACTGAGGTGCTCGTCCAGAAGAACTAGGACACAATCGTTGTAGTTCTCGCTGCGCTACCTTAGCCGATATAACGGAACCTAAGGTACCAAAACAAGGGAGCCGGGCAAACCCAACGGTTGACCCAAGACGTGATTCGGAGCTGATGCATATAGTGCTATAAGTTCGGCGTGCCGCACTGTTGAAAGTGTTCGGACTTGTTTTACCGTATTATGAGGTGCCATAAGAAGCCCCTGGCAAAATTAATCGTACCAAGGTGTACGGATGCAATATTAAATAAACATTTGTAAGAAAAAAATGCTCAAATGATAATAAGAAGTTGATGCTATATATGATCTCCCATTGATGCATAATATGTTTAAGCGTATGTTTACAATGGGTGCGTTTAAGCGGAAGTAAATAGGACTATTTAACATGTCCTAGCCAAGGGCAGGCTGCATGTAGGATATAAAACAGGTACAACGATCGTGAAAAGATTCCACCTGGGTATTACCTTTTGTGCGCAAAGCCTGTTGCCTCCTTGGTTTTCTCTCCTATGTAAGTCCGACAATCCGGCTCTTCTGAAGAGGCTGCCCTAAAGCAATGTCCTAAAAGATAAAAAGGGAGGTTATGAAGGTATGTTGCAGTGATACCGCACTGTTGACTGAGTCACTGTTGTGCCTCCACCTGTGCCCATGGTATTTTGAGTGCGTAATTGTGTACGCGTGGCACGAATGCTGCTTTGATGGGTCTTAAGCGGAGGCGGGACTGCTAGTCACGCTCTTTGCGTGCCTTGGTGATCCTGTTGCGGGGCGCTCTGGACTCGCTTGATGGTGCTCGAGGTTGCCGTTGCCGGATTGGTGGTTTGTCGGAGGAGGCCGCATTGTACTTCCGTCGCGAGGGCTGCAGTATGCTCTTCTGTACGGAGAGAGCGGTCCATATTTCCGTTGACTGTTATGACCCCGCGTAGTCCTGGCATCTTGAGCTTGAGGTATGCATAGTGTGGTACCGCATTGAATCTAGCGAATGTGGTTCGTCCGAGCAGTGCGTGGTAACCACTACTGAAAGGGACAATATCAAAGATTAACTCTTCGCTTCGGAAGTTATCCGGAGATCTGAAG
Source organism: Triticum dicoccoides (assembly GCF_002162155.2). Lineage (NCBI taxonomy): Eukaryota > Viridiplantae > Streptophyta > Magnoliopsida > Poales > Poaceae > Triticum > Triticum dicoccoides. Next base: position 466,403,581 of record NC_041389.1, on the reverse strand, counting down.
ACCACTTCCAATCTTATAGAGCCCGTACAATGGGCCTCTACTCCAGGAATTACACCTTTAAAGGTGGTTTTGGTGGGCTTGATCCTTGAAGGGTCGATGCCCATTTTGCGCACTGTGTTCTGATAAAGCAGGTTCAGGCTGCTGCCGCCGTCCATAAGGACTCACGTGAGGTGGAATCCGTCGATGATTGGGTCTAGGACCAATGCGGCTGAGCCGCCGTGACGGATGCTAGTAGGGTGATCCCTACGATCAAAGGTGATCGGACAAGCTGACCATGGGTTGAATTTGGGGCGACTGGCTCCATCGCATAGACGTCCTGTAGTGCTCGCTTCCGTTCCCACTTGGGAATATGAGTGGCGTAGATCATGTTGACTGTTTTCACCTGGGGGCAAAATTTCTTTTCTCCCCTCGTGTTCGGACGGTGGGGATCCTCGTCATCATCACTGTGCATCCCCTTGTCCTTGTTTTTGGCGTTTATTTTGCCGGCCTATTTGAACACCCAGCAGTCTCTGTTGGTGTGGTTGGCTGGCTTGTCTGGGGTGCCATGAATTTGGCACGAGCGTTCCAGTATGTGGTCCAGACTGGACGGTCCCTGATTATTTCTTTCGAATGGTTTCTTCCACTGACCGAATATGGATCCGCTGAATCCGGCGTTGACTGCTGTGTCTTCGGTGTTGTCACCGTTGTTCCGTCGCTTGTGTCTATTGCGCCGTGGCTTGCCGTTATTGTCACAGACGTCCGAAGTGCCAGAATGTGGCATGGTGCTGCTGCGAGCCAACCAGCTGTCCTCGCCTGCGCAAAAGCGGGTCATTAGTGTCGTGAGAGCTGCCATGGACTTGGGTTTTTCCTAGCCGAGGTGTTGGGCGAGCCACTCGTCACGGATATTATGCTTAAAAGCCGCCAGGGCTTCGGCGTCCGGACAGTCGACTATTTGGTTCTTTTTAGTTAGAAACCGAGTCCAGAATTTCCTGGCTGACTCTCCGGGCTGTTGAGTAATGTGGCTCAAATCATCGGCGTCCGGTGGTCGCACATATGTGCCCTGGAAGTTGTCGAGGAATGCGTCTTCCAGGTTTTCCCAACTGCCAATAGAATTTGCGGGCAGGCTGTTTAGCCAGTGCCGGGTGGGTCCTTTGAGCTTAAGGGGAAGATACTTGATGGCGTGTAGGTTGTCTCCGCGGGCCATGTGAATATGGAGAAGGAAATCTTCAATCCATACTGCAGGGTCTGTTGTGCCATCATATGATTCGATGTTTACGGGTTTGAACCCTTCTGGGAATTCGTGATCCATCACTTCATCGGTGAAGCAGAGGGGGTGTACGGCGCCTCTGTGCCGGGCTATGTGGCTATGCAGTTCGAATTGGTCTGGGTGGCTGTGTTCGGCCTGGTCGGACTTGTTTATGGTGTATCCGTCGCGACGGTCATCGTCGCGTGCTGGGGCACGCCCCCGCGATCCGTAGATCAATCTTGGTTGTCCTACTTTGTTTTCCAGTATATCTTGCAGGTCTTGCCTATTGCCTCAGGCCGTAGTGTATTGGCGTGGGGGTGCGGGCTGGTATTCGGGCTGATATGCCGTTTTATCCCGGCCGCGGGGTGGCCGGTCAGCCGTGTGGCGCTCGAGTCTGTATTCCTCGGCTGCCAGGACCTTAGTCCATCTATCTGTGAGCAGGTCTTGATCAGCTTGGAGTTGCTGCTGCTTCTTTTTTAGGCTCCTCGCAGTGGCCATAAGCCTACGCTTGAAGCGCTCCTGCTCCACGGGATCCTCAGGCACGTCGAAGTCGTCGTCGCCGAGGCTAATCTCGTCTTCAGAGGGGGCATGTAGTTGTCCTCCTCCGGATATCCGTCCGTCGCCTGTTAGTCTGGGCTGACCTGCTCATCTTCCTGCTCGACCTGCTCGAAGGCGGGCTGATCAGGGTTGTATTCCTCTTCGGCACCATCCGGACTATTTTTGTCTCCTGGGCCGGTATTGCTGTGGCGGGGCTTGGAGCGGCGCCGACGACACCCATGCTTTGTTTTTCTCCCTGAGGGGTTATCCTCCATTGCCTCATCACCATTGGTTTCCTTCGGAGTGTCCACCATATATATATCGTATCAGGAGGTGGCTGTCCACCGCCTGTGAGCGGTGGTTCCTGTACTTCTCCAGCATCGTCGTCCATACCGTCGATGTCTTCGGAGTCGAAGTCAAGCACATCGGTTAGATCATCGATCGTAGCAATGAAGTGGGTGGTGGGTGGGCAGCGAATTCCTTCGTCGCCTGCTTCCCACTCGAGCCAGACATAGTTTGGCCAAGAGCCTCCTGACAAAGAGAGAGAGACTTTAATGAGTTCAACATGTCGCCAAAGGGCGAGTGCTGGAAGATATCCGCAGCGGTAAACTCCATTACCGGAGCCCAACCAGGCTCGGCGGGCTCGGGAGTGCGCGGACTGGAACCTACAACCGGATACGAGTCCCGGGGGTCCAGAGTCATAGGCTTCCTTAGAAGTGAGGCCTGTGTTCGGCTCTACCGCTGATGAGTGTGCGGCCTGCGGGGCGGGGTCCATCCCTCCATCCTTACGCAACGCAGCCTGCTCCGGATTTAGGTCCGGGGCTACTGCGGGGGTGATATCCCGAGCATTGTCCGACAGCAGGTCTAAGCCGTGCTCATCGTGACTGTCCGGTGCTCCTGGCACAGGCCCAAATCCGTCGAAGATCAAGTCTTCGCGAACATCCTCCGTGTAGTTCAGGTTTCCGAACCTGATCAGGTGGCCAGGGGCGTAGCTGTCGATCTGCTACAATATTGGTAACAACCTTGACTGTTTACTTTGCGGGCATCATATCAAAGAAACGGTGGAGCATCTGTTCTTTCGTTGCACCTTCAGTAAGGAATGTTGGAGTTTGCTACGTATATCTTGGGCTACGCAAGGAGATAGGTTGCAGCTGGTAGAGAACCTAAAGACACAACACCCATGCAAGATGATCATGGAAATATTTCTCACTGCTACTTGGAGCCTTTGAAAGGAACGCAATAATAATTACTTTAGGCATGTGTCACCCTCCATTTCTTCTTGGTTCCACAGATTCAAGGAAGACTTTGGCAATATTAGATATAGACTACCTAGTGAAAAGAGACATGTTGTCTCTTCCTTCTTGCAAAGTCTGCCTCAGCATAGTTAGGGTTGTGTTTAGGATCTAACCCCTCCCCCCCACACACTCCCTTGTAAATATCACCATGTAACTGTTCTTTGGTTATTTATATATACATGCAGTAGGAGCCTCTCCTACTGTCTTAACCTTCAAAAAAAATAGCCCGCAGTGCAAAGCCGCCGAACACGAAGATCTGTCCAGGGAGAAAAGTTTTACCCTGGACCGTGTTGTTGACGATGATTAAAGGAGCCATCGAGACTTGCAGTGACGACACAGAGGAACTCTCGATGAAAGCACCAATGTCGGTGTCAAAACTGGCGGATCTCGGGTAGGGGGTCCCGATCTGTGCGTCTTAGGCTGATGGTAACAGGAAGCAAGGGACACAATGTTTACCCAGGTTCGGCCTTCTCGATGGAGGTAAAACCCTACTTCCTGCTTGATTAATACTGATGATATGAATAGTACAAGAGTAGATCTACCACGAGATCGTAGAGGCTAAACCGTAGAAGCTAGCCTATGGTGATTATGATTATAATTTTGATCGGCCTTCTAAGGACCAACCTCTCCGGTTTATATAGACACCGGAGAGGGCTAGGGTTTACATGGAGTCGGTTACAAGGAAGAAAACACAATATCCGGATCGCCAAGCTTGTCTTCCACGCAAAGGAGAGTCCCATCCGGACACGGGACAGAGTCTTGAGTCTTGTATTTTCATGCTCCAATAGTCCGAACGATGTATATAGTCCGGTTGTCCGGATACCCCCTAATCCAGGACTCCCTCATCTGCGCCTGGCTTTGTACAATGGGTTACATGCACACCGGCAAGGCTTGTACAAAAGGTGGTTGCCAGGGCTGAGCCTGGCAGCCGCGCCTTATGGGTAGAACTTGCGAAGATGCTCAATATTCCATGAGTTTTGCACCTTAATGCCATCTTCGGTCTCTAGGTGGACTGCGCCAGGTCTGGTGACTCGTACTACACGGTAAGGTCCTTCCCACTTTGGCGTCAACTTGTTGGAACCCTTGGCGGATTGAACACGCCTAAGGACAAGGTCGCCTTCCTCAAGACTCCGGGCATGAATCATGCGGCTATGATAGTGGCACAGGGCTTGCTAGTAGCATGCAGCATGCACAGTGGCTCGGAGATGATCTTCCTCAAGGAGCACAGCATGGTCATGCAGAAGTTGCTCTTGCTCTGCTTCATCATAGGAAAGTACTCGAGGTGACCCATATATGAGTTCCGTGAGGAGCACTGCTTCTGCCCCATACATAAGGGAGAAGAGAGTCAGGCCGGTGGCTCAGTTTGGTGTCGTACGGAGAGACCGAAGAACCACCGGTAGCTCATCAATCCAGTGTCTTCTACACTTCTGCAACTTATCAAAACTCCTCGTCTTGAGTCCATGCAGCACTTCAGCATTCATCCTCTCAGCTTGTCCATTGCTTTGGGGATGAGCAATAGAAGCAAATGATACATTGCTTCCAAGGCTTTGGATGTAATGCATGAAGGTGCGGCTCGTGAATTGGATGCCATTATTGGTGATCACTTTGGCGGGTACTCCAAAACGGCACACCAATCCTTTCAACAACTTGAAAGCTGACTGTGTTGTCACCTTCCTCACTGGCTCCACTTCCGGCCACTTTGTAAACTTGTCGATTGTGATGTACAATAATTCAAAGCTCCGGTAGCACGGGGGAAGGGGCCCAAAATATCAAGCCCCCAGACCGAAAATGGCCAGGATAAAGGCATCGTCTAGAGAGCTTGAGCTGGTTGATGGATGTTCTTGGAGATCATGACCTTTAGTGCGGTGGATTTTGCAGTATGGCCCATCGAACTTCCCAGGTTTCCCTGCCTCCGCAGCCTCCCGGCAATCAGCGCATGCGGCAGCTTCCTTGTCGGGGCTTCGGTTTTGGCCTTCTTGCTAGTGTCAAGATCGTTAGAGCTCTCAATGGCCAATACTAACTTATCTTTGCGCTTCTTGTTACGCCGCCGGCTTCTCCTCTTCGGGTTAGTGGTCTTGTTATCGTTATCAGAATCAACCTCGACGCCATCTTCCTCCCGGGGAAGTCGCCTTCCTTCCTCAGCGTGATTACATTTATCCGCCAAGTTGTACAACTCATTGACGGTCTTGTCAGCCGGACGTTTATTTTGGACCATATCCTTCTGTTGCGCATGTTCGAATAGAACGCAACAATCATAGCTACTGGATGTATCTATGGAATGTTACGGTGCACTCGACTGAACCTCTGCATATACTTCCATAAGCTCTCCCCTTCCTTCTGTGGAAGGACTTGCAAGTCACTGGGTCGCCCGGGCTCTTGATGGCCACCTGTGAAGGCGCCAACAGATTCATTGCACAAGTTAGCCCATGATGAAATTGAGTTCTCTGGCAGGTGCATCAGCCATGACCTCACATTTGGCTTGAGTGCCAAAGGGAAGTAGTTGGCGAACACCTTCTCATCCCTGCCCCCGGCGGCTTGAACGGCAATTGTGTAAATGCTCAAGAACTCTGTCGGGTTTAACTTTCCATCGTATTTTTCTGGTAGTTCAGGTTTGAAGACGCGGGCTGATGGCCAGCGGACCTGTTGCGGCTCGTGAGTGAAGGTCGGGCACCCAACCTTGAAAGGTAGGTACCCACCAGCACCGGGCGCGGGCTCTTCATTGTCTGGGCCCTTGCGCCTATCGGACTGACCGCGTGGCTCTCTGCATCGCCCTATGGTGATGCGTGCATCTTCCTTTCACCAGTCTTCCAGGACTCACCACTGATCATGGCGGGTTTGTGGGTTAGATCAAGCCATCGATGCTTCATCGAGCTCGTGGACATGTTGCTCTTGCTTTTGTCACCTCTGGGCCTGCTGTCATGGAGGGGACTACACTGTCAGTGTGGCCCCCTCGACACGGCAATCAGCCCGGGCTGTTGTTGCTGTTCGCAGGTACCGCAATGGCTCTATCTACTGAGATTTTCCAGCTTCAGCGAAGCCGATCAAACTCTGGATGGTGGCCCTCCACTCATCCATCTTGTTTGTCGTTGGTGGGAAATTCAATAGGAGCTAGGATCGCATCATTGCTTCCACGGTCGTGCTTGGCATGGCCAGCGAGGTAGATCGCGACGTCGCTCAACTTCTGGAAGAACCAGCGGGAGCATCACCGTGTTCTCGCCGTTATGGACCAGTTGCCAAGGTAGTCTGGTGATGACTGGGCCGTGCTTGGGGGTTGGCTACTCCGTTCGATGCTTCGCCCTGCCCATCTTGTTCTGGGCAAGGTGTGCACCTCGTGGCCACGCCCGTGGTGGGCAAAACTGGAGCGCCACGGCTCGCACCGGAGCGGACGTCGCTATTACGGCTGCACCTGCTAGCGCGGCGGGGAAGTGGAGACTGGTCATTCCCTCCCCCCGCGGCTTCTGGATCTGGCTCGCCAAGATGCTGGTGATGCTGCCCGTCCCCAGCGTTCCCTGCTCCAGCTTCGATCGCGGGGGGCATAACGATGGCGCTGCCTGCACTGGTTGTGTCGCTCGCGGCACCCATCTCACCCAACATTGTCGTGATGCCTATTGTGTCCATAACTGCGTGTGAAGGGGCCTTCGAAGTGGAGAGATGCGCGACTGTCGGTGTCAAAACCGGCGGATCTCAGGTAGGGGGTCCCGAACTGTGCGTCTAGGCGGATGGTAACAGGAGACAAGGGACATGATGTTTTTACCCAGGTTCGGGCCCTCTCGATGGAGGTAAAACCCTACTCCTGCTTGATTGATATTGATGATATAGGTAGTACAAGAGTAGATCTACCACGAGATCAGTGAGGCTAAACCCTAGAAGCTAGCCTATGGTATGATTGTTGTTTGTCCTATAGACTAAAACCCTCCGGTTTATATAGGCACCGAAGAGGGTTAGGGTTACACAGAGTCGGTTACAATGGTAGGAGATCTATATATCCGTATCGCCAAGCTTGCCTTCCAATCCAAGGAAAGTCCCATCCGGACACGAGACGAAGTCTTCAATCTTGTATCTTCACAGTCCAGGAGTACGGCCAAAGGCTATAGTCCGGCCATCTGGACACCCCCTAATCCGGGACTCCCTCAGTAGCCCCCGAACCAGGCTTCAATGGCGATGAGTCCGGTGCGTAGATTGTCTTCGGAATTGCAAGGCGGGTTCTTCTCAAAATCATGTGTACCTGTTGAATAGCGTCCGGCTTCCTGTGAATATTGTGCTCCTCGGCTTCCACGCCCAATAATGGCCGTCTTCCACGTGTTGAACGAATGTGAAAAGTCAGGGTATTTTTACATTTACCCCCTTAGCTGCGCAAATGAGATGCCTATAAAAGAGGCGAGATCTAGATCCGAATCACACCATCCTCCCTTCGCGAGCATTCATCAGAGCGCATCTGACAGAAATCCATTACATCATGGACAGTCGACGCGGCTCCTCCTCTCGCCATCCCAGCCCTTAGCCTAGAGATTGGGAGAGATGCTCCGTCCCGCATAGTGAGCTAGTGGCGCTCCAAACCAAGGGATTTCTTCCCCCGGCCTTCATGGTCCCGGTTCGAGCCGGACTCGCCACCTATAAGGGCGGAAAGCAAGCGGAGAGTGTCCCCAGCCCCTCCAAAGGAGAGCGGGTATGCCTTATCTCTTATTTGATAAGAGGGCTCGGATTTCCAATTCATCCGTTTCTCCGGGGGCTCCTGGAGTTCTACGGCCTCCAGTTGCACAACCTTACGCCTGCCTCCACTTTGCATATCGCGGGCTTCGTGGCCCTTTGCGAGCTGTTTTTGGGCATCGAGCCTCATTTTGCACTGTGGAAGAAGCTGTTCTGTCTTGTGCCCCGTTCTCAAGAGGGGTCGATATATCAAGTGGGCGAAGCCAAACTATGGCGCATCGCCGGGACCGGATATCTGTCCGGAACCCCGAAGAAGGCATCCAAAGACTGGCCTTCGGCATGGTTTTATATAGAAGATGTCCCCCTGCCGGACCCTGTTCGGGTTGGCCTCCCTGAGTTTAATAATGCTCTTTTGAATAAACGCCTAAGCTGGCGTCCACGGAGCCCTCGGAGGGAAAACGACAGGGACGTCATTTACCTGATGAGCCGGATAAGGTTATTAGCTCATTCCGGACTGACCATGATGGGAGTCATGGCCATATGCATTATGCGGGGGGTGCGGCCGCTCCAGTATAGAGGCCACCCCATGTGGGATTTCAACGGGGAGGATGATGCCACCCGCTGCGGCCGTAAGGGGCCGGGATCGGTCGCCGATCTGACGAAGATCTTGTCTGCATTGTACAAGGGAGAAGAGGAGGAATTCCTCCGCATCAATCCGCAGGGCAGATTTTCTATGAACAATCCTCCAAGCTGGGTAAGCGGTCATTCATTTTTGCCTATCCGATCCGTACTCCCATAGTGAAGTATCTCATTTTGTGATTTCGGCGCAGGAACTGCGCCGGGCCGTAAAGGATATAAACAACCCGCCTCCACAACCCGAGGATCCGGAACGGTTCCTCGATCCGGCCTCCCAAGAGGATTCGGACATATCAGTGGAGTTGATCGATGGGGTATTTCACCAATTGAGCATCGATAATGCCTTGGTCGCCATTACGGCCGATTACCCCGAATACTTCCCGCTTCGCAGGTAACTAAGACCGAAGTCCCAATACTTTGAAAATGACCCATCCATGCGTGTTTTTTATCACCGTATACCGATGGTGTTTCGCAGGGGGCGCCCTTGAGGTGGAAGGCCGAGCCCGCGGCGGCTAGCCAACAAGGGGCAGCACGGCCCAGCAGGCTAAAAAGAAGTGTGGTCCGGATCGAAACTCCGACGCAACGGTATGGCGCGTCACCTTACTCCCCGACTTTATTCTCGGGAGGCATACTAACACCCGTACCTTTTCAGGAAGAAGAGCGCTCACCAGACTGTATCCGGAGAGGTTGCCAATCAGTCCTCCGCTCGCCAGGCTCCAAAGCCAGGTCCAGAAGCGGAGGCGAACACGGGGCGTGCATCGGATGTTCCTTCGACAGAGGATGCCGACAGGTTATCTGCCACCAATTCCGAGGTGGAGAGTGCCATGAATCACAGGCGCCGCCGGACAGCTCTTCGTGACGCGTGTTTCTCCCCAGAGGCATTGGATGCCTTTAATTCGGGAGATGCGCACCTCCGTGCCGCTCAAAATGGTCTAGCCAGAGCCATGGAGCAGTATGTAAAAGACATACGGGTGAGAAGATTTGACAGTTATATATGCCAGTAGCCCCCGAGACTTGAAATAGTTAGAATAACTGATCTAAGGATCATTTGTTGTGCAGGATCTTACCGGAAAGAATACCCAACTATCCCAGGAGCTGGAGGAGTGCAAAGCTCAACTTGAGGCCGCACTAGCCGCAGCAGGGGAAGCCAAAGAGACCCCCACTGGTAGTATATGCTTCAAAAGATAAGTAATTTGTGAAGTGCGGCGTGTATATAAGTCTGACAATAATATTGCAGATGGCACCGGGATAGATCCGGACAAGCAACAGCTCATGCGCCGGTTAAAGGCCGGCGAGAATGTGCTTACAAGGCTGAGGCAGGAGAAAAATAATCTCCAAGATGCCAACACCCAGCTGGGTGAGGAACTAAAGGATGTTCGTGCCCAGCTATCTGACTCCGTTAAGGAGAATCAGCGGCTTCGACGCGGCATTTTTAGTAAGTGCTTGAACGAACTTTGAAAAAGAGTTCGGCAAGGAAGTCGTCTAACAGAGTTATGTCTGTAGGTATGCTCACAGGCCGTCCTGCAGAGGAGATGCCTGGTTCTACGGGTGACCTTCTTCCCGAGCTCTTGCAACTGCACGAACGAGTTCGGCAGGTGATGAAAGGCGTCGCCCAAGCATTGTGGCCATCTGTCTCCCTTCCTGAAGGCCTTGGAGAGCTTGCAGAGAGGCTTCAGGGAGCGCGGCAGTGCTTCCGCTTATGGAAGATATCAGCCTGCTGTCAGGGCGCCAGGGAGGCCTGGGCCATGGTGAAGACGCGGTACACGAAGGCTGACCCAAACCACATGGCCGAGGTCGGACCTGCGGGGCCCGATGGGAAGGAGATCCCTGTTAGCTTAGTGTACGGCCAAGTAGAATTGGCCGCAAAGTATTCCTAGCAGTACTGTAAACTAGAGAGCCTGCTGGATGGCATTGAAGAGGAATATGCCCAGTCAAGTTGACTATGTAATTTAAAATGACATGTAAAATGCCTTCTAGCCGGATTGTAGATCGTTTGTCATAGCGGACCTTTTCGCTTCAACCTCGGGACCCAATAGTCTGGAGTGTGTCCGAATACCCTCGCGGTTATATAAGAACCGGGGTATATGTGGAGACCAGGCGTATGGGTCATTAGTGCTGTATCAGACAAGTGCCCAACTAGTTATGTTATATTACATGGTTAGTAAGAAACATCTTCCACGGAGAATAGTTCCGTTATGGGTTCCTTTCCCTGGGAGGCATGCCCTAAAGTGCATATCCGTACTGCGAAAAAAGCAGAAAAGCATCTGGGGGCAGATGAATAAATAGGTAGGAAATCGTCTTTTAGTTCACCGACCGAATATTCCCTTAAGAACGCTAGCCTTCGGCTTCACCCAGTCTGAGGTACACATCCGGCTGACTCGGCAGTAACAATCGCAGAGGTGCTCCCTTTACCGCCTAGCCGAACAATCGGGAACATAGGGGTAAGCACAGGAGCCAGGCAACCCAGCTTGGCCAAAACTTAAGTCATATCGATGCATATAATGGTGAATAAAAGGTACATGCGGAAGTGTGACACATGTGTTGGGCATGAAGCCCGTATAAATAAGCTTCTGTTAAAGAAGCCCCCAGGTATAATGAGCACGGATAGTGCATCAAGTGTGTCCGAACAATGCGCGAACAAGCTTTCAAAGGCTGTAATAGAAAAAGGGGGGAGAAGGAGAGAAACAAGAGACAACTAATATGTAAAATATAGACGGAGGAAGGAGACGAACTCAGAATCCGGCGCTAGGCGTAGAATCTTCGGAGACGGGCTGCGTTCCATGGGTTCGGCTCGAGTCGGTTGTCCGATGCATCTCGCAGACGGTACGCTCCACCGGTCAGGACTTGGTCGATGATAAAGGGACCTTCCCATTTGGGCTTGAGTTGGTCCTTTTTCTTGTCCGGCAAGCGTAGAACTAACTCGCCAACGTTGTAAGTTTTGGCCCGTACTTCTCTGCTTTGATATCTTCGAGCTTGCTGTTGATAGAATGTGGAACGGGCTTTTGCCACGTCACGCTCCTCCTCCAATGCGTCCAAATTGTCTTGCCGATCGAGCTCGGCTTCTCTTTCTTCGTACATGCACACGCAAGGTGAGTCATGAATTATGTCACAGGGCAGAACTGCCTCTGCGCCGTATACCATAAAGAGTGGTGTAAATCCGGTGGTGCGATTTGGAGTGGTTCGCAGCCCCCAGAGTATGGAGTCGAGCTCCTCTACCCAGTGCGTGAATTCCTTAAGGGACTGCACTAATCAGGGTTTGATGCCGCTCATGATTAGACCATTTTCTCGCTCAACTTGACCGTTAGTTTGAGGGTGATAGACTGAAGCATAGTCGAGTTTGATGCCCATGTTTTTGCACCAGAGTTTAACCTCGTCGGCCGTAAAGTTCGTGCCGTTGTCAGTGATGATGCTATGGGGGACGCCGTAACGGTTTACGACCCCTGATATGAAGTCTATCACCGGTCGGGATCCGGCCGTCTTGACAGGCTTGGCTTCTATCCATTTGGTGAACTTATCCACCATGACCAGTAGGTATCTTTGCTTGTGGGTTCCTCCTTTAAGGGGTCCAACCATGTCAAGCCCCCAGACCGCGAAGGGCCAGGTTATGGGTATAGTTTTGAGGGCGGTGGGTGGCATGTGGCTTTGATTAGTAAAGAGCTGGCAACCGACGCATCGTTGGACTAAGTCCTGAGCATCTGCCCGGGCCGCCGGCCAATAAAATTCTGTACGGAAGGCTTTTCCTACAAGGGCCCGGGCTGCGGCGTGGTGCCCGCCGAGTCCGGCATGAATTTTAGCCAGAAGGTTCCGCCCTTCCTCTTCGGAGATACACCTTTGAAGGACCCCGGTTGTGCTTTTCTTGTAAAGCTCTCCCTCATGGACCTTATAGGCTTTAGATTGCCGCACTATGCAGCGGGCCTCGTTTTGGTCCTCGAGAAGTTCCTTCCTGGTTAGGTAGGCTAGGAATGGTTCCGTCCACGGGGCAATGACTGCCATTATTACATGGGCTGAGGATGTTACTTCGTTGGCAGAATCGCCGATTGTGTCAGAATGTTCGATGTCGGGCAGTGCGGTTGGGTCCGGGTTATTATTTCCGGATTCCCCCTCCCATAGTACGGATGGCTTGAATAGCCTCTCTAGGAAGATGTTGGGAGGGATGGCATTGCGCTTTGTGCCAATGCGTGCCAATACGTCTGCTGCCTGGTTGTTATCCCGGGCTATATGGTGAAATTCGAGCCCCTCAACCGAGCTGACATTCTTAGGACGGCGTTGCGATAAGCTGCCATTTTCGCATCAAAGTCTCCATTTATTTGGGATATCGCGAGGTTCGAATCCCCGTGCACCTCTAGGCGTTGAATGCCCATGGAGACTGCCATCCGGAGGCCATGTAGAAGGGCCTCGTATTTGGCTGCGTTGTTGGAGTCCGTGTACATTATCTGGAGTACGTATTGAACCGTATCTCCGGTTGGGGATGTCAGGACGACGCCAGCCCCCAAACCAGCCAACATTTTGGATCCGTCAAAGTGCATGATCCAGTTGGAATATGCGACGTACTCTTTAGGGAGTTCGGCTTCAGTCCATTCGGCGATGAAGTCGGCCAAAACTTGCGACTTAATAGCTCGCCTTGGCTTGTAGGTTATGTCGAACAGGAGGAGCTCAATGGCCCATTTGGCAAGCCGGCCCGTCGCGTCGCGGTTGTTTATAATGTCATTAAGAGGTACTTCGGAGGCTACTGTTATCGAACACTCTTGAAAGTAGTGTCGCAGCTTCCGGGATGCCATGAACACCGCGTACACTATCTTCTGATAATGCGGGTACCGTAACTTGCATGGAGTCAGGATAGTGGACACGTAGTAAACTGGTTTTTGAAGGGGGAACTTGTGTCCGTCCGTTTCTCGTTCGACAACGAGCACCGCGCTCACCACTTGATGAGTTGCCGCGATATATAATAGCATTGGTTCGCCTATGTTGGGCGCGGCAAGGACCGGGTTTGTTGCCAATATGGCTTTTATTTCTTCGAGTCCAGTCATGGCGGCATCCGTCCACTCGAAGTGTTTGGTGCGTCGGAGGAGGCGATAAAGGGGTAATGCCTTTTCTCCTAAATGGGAGATAAAGCGGCTTAAAGCCGCCATGCATCCCGTCAATTTTTGTATTTGTTTGAGGTCCTTTGGGATATCCAATTGTGACAGAGCTCGGATCTTGGCTAGGTTTGCTTCAATTCCTCTACCGGATACAATGAAGCCCAAGAGCTTTCCGGATGGTACGCCGAAAACACATTTTTCCGGGTTGAGCTTGATGTCATATGTTCGGAGATTATCGAACGTGAGCCTCAAATCGTCTACAAGAGTTTCGACGTGCTTGGTTTTGATGACCACATCGTCTATGTATGCCTCCACTGTTTTGCCGATCTAGTTTGCCAGACATGTCTGAATCATGCGCTGATATGTTGAGCCGGTGTTTTTGAGCCCAAAGGGCATTGTGTTGAAGCAGAATGGGTCGTATCTGGTGATGAATGCCATTGCGGCCTGGTCGGGCTCTGCCATCTTAATCTGGTGGTAGCCGGAGTATGCATCGAGGAAATACAATGAATCGTGTCCTGCGGTAGCGTCGATAATTTGATCAATGCGGGGGAGGGGGAAGGGATCCTTTGGGCAAGCCTTGTTGAGGTCTTTAAAATCGACGCATAGGCTCCACGATTTGTCCTTCTTTGGTACCATCACCAGGTTTGCTAGCCAGTCCGGATGTTTTATATCTCTGATGAATCCGGCCTCCAATAGTTTGGCTAGCTCCTCTCCCGTGGCCTGTCTCTTGGGTTCGAAGAAACGCCGAAGAGCTTGTTTGACTGGCTTGAATCCTTTTAGGATGTTTAGGCTGTGCTCGGCCAGCCGGCGTGGGATTCCTGGCATATCTGAAGGGTTCCAGGCAAAGATGTCCCAGTTTTCGCGTAGGAATTCTCGTAGTGCGGCGTCTACATCAGGGTTTAATTGTGCCCCAATGGAGGCCGTTTTTGTAGGGTCCGTTGGATGGACTTGGAATTTGACTATTTCGTCCGCTGGTTTAAAGGAGGTGGACTTGGATCTCTTATCGAGTATCACATCGTCCCTATTCACCATGGAGCACAGCGTAGTGAGTTCCTCGGCCGCTAGGGCTTCGGATAGTGCCTCCAGGGCCAGTGCGGCTGTCTTATTTTCGGCGCGGAGTGCTATGTCCGGGTCACTAGCAAGAGTGATGATTCTGTTGGGCCCGGGCATTTTGAGCTTCATGTACCCGTAATGGGGTATAGCTTGAAAAATTGTGAATGCCTCTTGCCCTAATAGAGCGTGATATCCGCTGCTGAACGGGGCCACTTGGAACGTTACCTCCTCGGACCTGTAACTATCTAGCGTGCCGAACACCATGTCCAGTGTGATTTTTCCTGTGCAGCATGCTTCCCGACTGGGGATTATTCCTCTAAAGGTTGTGCTGCTTCGCTCAATGCGGCTCTGGTCTATTTCCATTTTTCGGAGGGTTTCCTCGTAAATGAGGTTCAATCCGCTGCCACCGTCCATGAGTACCTAGGTAAGGCGAAAGCCGTCCACTATTGGACTGAGGACCAATGCGGCTGGTGCTCGGGCTGTTCAGAATTTAGGTTCATCACTGGCATTATAGGTAATATGCCGTGTCACTCCATGGATTTATTGTTGCTACTTGGTAGACTTCGGCAAGGCTCTAGAGTGTTCGTTTCCGCATATTATTTGATGCGAAAGTCTCGAAGACTATTAATACCGTACTGGTATCCTTGGGCTAGTATTCTGGCGTTAGAAGCTCTTCGCCACTTTTGGCCACCTGCCGTAGTATCCAACATGCCCTAAGGCTGTGAGTTGGAGTGGCACCCTCTGTACTATGAATTTTGCAGGGTCCGTTGAGCCATCCTTCCAGTGCGGTTCCATGCCCTATAGAGGTTTTTTGCTTTTTGGTGTTTAACCCAGGTGCCTCGCGATAATGCACCCTTTTATTTCGGACTGGGATTGTATTCAGGGCCAGATTGTCCCAAAAATTGATTTCGGTTTTCCAGGCGCTTTCCATCGCACAGTACTTTCGTACTATGGATGCTAAGTCAGCGAAGCGTGTAATTTCACGACGACTTACGGCGTTGAGGATTCCCTTGTCCGTGCAATTATTGCAGAAGAATGAAATTGCGTCCTCCTCGCGGCAGTCCTTTGTCCTGTTCATAACCAGGAGGAATCTGGCCCAGTAATGGTGTACTATTTCTGCGGGCTCTTGCCGGATTTGGGATAGATCACTTATGTTTGGGTGGGCGTGTGGAATTAAATTCTGAACCCCGTCCACCTTAAAACTCAGGGGCCAAGTAGTTTCCGAACTTGGAAGCTTGGGTTCTTGGATGTCGTCCAATGAATCTAGCCCGCTGCCTGACTTTAGGTTCAGGGCTTGAGTAACATCCTCCCCTCCGCAGGAATCCGGCATGGAGGGATCGGGAATCCGGACATAGCTAGTCCTTAAGATAGAAGAAGGGTCGCCATATTGTTCCTCTACCACAGCAACGTGGTGAGTAACCTGGGGAGAGTTAATCTCTCTCAGATCAGGTTTAGGCCCAATCTGATCGTAGTCTGTAGCGACTCCCAGGGCGGCGATGCGATCCAAGAGCTCGTTTAAGGAAGAGAGCTCCATTGGATCCAACTGCTCGGCAAGTTCCGAGCTAACGTGAAGATTGCTTTCGATGACCCGAGAAGTCATCGTCGGCGTGGCGGCCGGACAGGCGGTCATAAGGAAACCGCCTAGCCGTAGAGTTTGGCCGATAGCCAAAGCTCCTTTAGCAACAGTGCCGTCTTTAAAGACGGGATGAGGCATCCTTCCTGATAGCGACGGCACAGACAAACTCTCAATGAAAGCACCAATGTCGGTGTCAAAACCGGCGGATCTCAGGTAGGGGGTCCCGAACTATGCGTCTAGGCGGATGGTAACAGGAGACAAGGGACACGATGTTTTTATCCAGGTTCGGGCCCTCTCGATGGAGGTAAAACCCTACTCCTGCTTGATTGATATTGATGATATAGGTAGTACAAGAGTAGATCTACCATGATATCAGAGAGGCTAAACCCTAGAAGCTAGCCTATGGTATGATTGTTGTTCGTCCTACGGACTAAAACCCTCCGGTTTATATAGGCACCGAAGAGGGTTAGGGTTACACAGAGTCGGTTACAATGGTAGGAGATCTATATATCCGTATCGCCAAGCTTGCCTTCCACGCCAAGGAAAGTCCCATCTGGACACGGGACGAAGTCTTCAATCTTGTATCTTCACAGTCCAGGAGTCCGGCCAAAGGCTATAGTCCGGACATCCGGACACCCCTTAATCCGGGACTCCCTCAGCGACTGTGTCGGGTTTCTTCTTGGGCGCCATGGATGAACTAGATGATGACAAAGAGGACGTTGATGGAGATCGACGCGTTGTTCACAACTTCGGGTCCGTGCAAGTGATTCCCCCTACCTAGCGTGCCAACATGTCATGGGAGAACACGATCACCTATGGGGCCATGAGCCCCTTTGTGGTTCGGCAAGGGGGCTCATGTTCGACAAAGAGCGGAAGCCATGAGGTAGCGCAACATCAATGACACTGATGATTTTTACCCAGGTTCGGGCCGCTATGAGGCGTAAAACCCTACTCATGCTTTGGTGGATTGAATGGAGGAACACAATAGCACACAGCGCTCGAGCCCGGCAAGGTTGCCTCGGGGGAGCAGCCACGCACGTACAAGTATGAGGGGGTCCGAAATCCCTTGCTAGTTTTCCTTGGACCTCCTTTTATAGCTCAAGGGGTAGCCACAGTGGCTAAACAGTCTTTATTTTGTGATTAGATAGCTAACGGTGCTATCATACCTAACTCTGGCAATTAATATAAAGTGCATTAAATGCACTTCTAGGTGTCGTGCTGAGGGTGAAGCCTGGCAAGCCTTCCATGCCGCTTAATCATCTTTTCCTTATTATCTTGACACGCCTCTAGACAGGTGTCATATGAGTGTAACCTGTCTTCCAAGGGGTCGCCACGTGTCCAGTGGAAGCCACTTGATCATCTAGAGGCTCGACACCGCATTGATAAGTGATTTGCATCGCTGTGCGGTGTAGCGATGGAGCGGTGGTGCCTTGGCGGGATTTCTTGCCCTTGGCGGCCCCGACAAGCCTACCGGGGTAATTTTTGACTTGTCCTTGGGGTGGTCTCGACCTGGCCAGGCTCTCCTGCCCGGCAAGGGAGGCCTTCCCAAGGTGGTGCTATGTTGTCTCATTGTTGACTTGGTCTTCTTGATCCACTCCTTGATCTCACAAAGAGCGGTTTCTTTGGCTTGGTCTTGCTTTGTGCGTTGGTACCGGACACGTGATGCCAGCATACCTGTGTGTAAGTTCGGGCAGCAAACGTGAATGTTTGTTGTACCGACATATTGGTAGATGCAAGGAAATACCTATGAATTATTCACTTGTTATTGAACCATTTGGTGTTTGGGGATTTGTATTATTGTGGGCAATTATACAAGCTCGTGACAAGGGTTAATGATATCACTTTGTCTTGTGTGAGGAAGTTGGCCTTGATAACCACTGATAGGATTGGTGTCCCAATGTTACCTTTGTTCATAGCTTGTCGGTCCTTGCATCACACTGAGCTGTATAACTAGCTTTCTTCCTCTTGATGACTCAGGTAGTTGTTGGATCCTCACCTTTCTTTGGTAGATCCTCTCAAACGTACTTGCATCCTTGTGCGAGTGACTTGCATGATCTGGGTTGCATGCTCACAATATATATGGAAGTAGGTGTGGCTGAACATTTGATTCCTGAAGCAGGCGCTTGTGTCCTTACTAGCTCGTGTTTCTGACCAAACTGTTGTGGGCCTGATTCTTGAGATGCACTACCAACTAACTGTGTAATATCTTGTACCAAACCAATAAAATGTTGGTAGTGTCATAGTGACGAGGATTGGATAGCTTGTGTTGGAAGCCATCAAGAGTGTTGTGCTGGAGAAGGGTGAATAGCTTATGCTCGAAGCTTTTGCCGGGCAGCTTGCTGAAGAAGACTTGGTACCATACTTCTCTCTGCGATATGCTTACCACGGAAGATTCATTGCCTTATGCTGAAAGATTCTATGGTAGCTTACTGAAGAAGACATAGTATCTTATGCTAGAAGTTATCCACATATCAAACTGAGGAAGATTGAGGGGCCTTGCATCATAAGCTTCTTGGGCAGCGTGCGGAGGAAGACTGGATTTTCTTATGCCAGAAACTTCTCTCTGTGATATGCAGACTGAATGCCATATATATACCCTTGATATTCCTGTTGTGGGTCACTTTGACTGAGAATATACCGTTGCACTACTTCAGGATGCTACTAACGCGACACTATGATTAGAGACCCTTTGACGAAACTGTGTGCGATGCATTAATCGCAAACGGTGGTGTAAAAAACGGTCAAAAAAGGTGCAAAACGTTTGCGATGATGGATGCATCAAACACGATTCAGATTTTAGTTCCATGTGTGATGTAGGGCATATGGTTCAGTGCAATTAACCATTTGTGATGAGTAGCAACAAAAGAAATGGGCGGCCAGATGAAGGTGTGTGCGATAAACAACATATGGTTCACTAGGATGAACTGTTTGTGATTAGGCAACAAAAAAGAAACGGTCAGCCAGATCAAGGTGTGTGCGGTATACGGCATGCGATTCATGCGGATGAACTGTTTGTGTTGAGACAAGAGAACATAAATGGTTCAATATAACAAGATGTGTGTGATACCGGCACACAGGTCTGTAATCAGAAATGTGTGCGAAGACCGATAATAACACAGACGATTGCTGCTAATAAGACGTGTGTGTTGTGCGATTGGATTGCATACAGAACCACATATATTAACAGAATAACTATTCTAATAACACTTCCACACCGCACCATCAACGCAAGTGCACGTCATTGTTTGAATCAAGTGTACTCAGGCGAGTGAACTTCGTGTCGAAAAAACTGCACACTGTGTTTTTCTGGTACTGTTTTTGCTCTAGTTTTTTAGCCGTTTATCGGAACGACACGTATAATATACCGATGAGAAGCTATGGATTAGGCACAACTTCGCCATGTTTAACACTTTTTGAGATTCATCATAGTTTAAGAGCAGTTTCAAAAATTGTGCGGCTCACGATGAATGCCAGCGAGCGTTTTTTCGCGTTTTCCTCTAATCCGCTCGTCGGAATGAAGCAAATGATATAGCGTTGGAAAGATATCATCGAGGCGCATCTTTTTCATATCTATTATTTTTTCTAATTTGTTACGGTTTAAGAGCAGTTTCAAATTTACTAAATCGCGGAATTGTGTTTTTGAAATTTTTGGTACTGTTTTCGCTCCAGTTATTTAACCGTTTGTCGAACCAACGCGTGTGATACGCCATTGGAAATATATGGACGAGGCGCAACTTTCATATGTTAAAATATTTTTTAGATTCCTTACGGTTTTAAGTTAATTTTGAAAATCATGCGGCGGACGATGAGTGGCAATTGCCTTTTTCATGAAATTTTTACAAACCGCTAGCCGGAATTATTTAAATGATACACCATTGGAAAGATATCGACGAGGTGCAAGTTTTTCATGTAGAACACTCTCTCTAATTCTTTATAGTTTAAGAGGAATTTCTAATTTACCGAAATGCGAACACTCTGTTTTTTCGCGACCCAAAATCGTCATACGTACTGCATCAGACAGAAAACCGCACTGCCTTCTGACCAAAAACCGCACTGCATCAGACTGACAAGTGCACCGCATGATTTCTTTTTTGTGGGATGTAAATTTTCCCAAACGAGGTAGCAAACCGCACTTCTTTAGACTAAAATCTGCACTTCATCAGATGGACAAGTGCATTGCATGTTTTTTCTGTGGGACGTAAATTTTCAGATACAAGTTTTTGTTTTCGTTGTCTTTTTTCCAACTTTCTTTTATGAACAAGAGTGGACCGCAAAGACAAGGGCAAGTGAGTCATGACATATATCAAAGTGAACCGCATTACCATCTTGTTGTTTCGCTAACTCTTTTTGCATTTTCATGTTGGGGGTAAGTGAACAGCATCACTCTCAAAAGTAAACCACATCCGAGGACCAAACACACTGCATGTAATTAGTAGCGAGCTTCTTCTGAGGTGTTTTTGCTTTGGAGTACAAGTGAACCTCAAAGGAGTTTTATAGCGAACTACGTGGCAGAATAAAGTGAGCTTCAAAACATACATATCCACTCATTATTTTTACATAGCCACACAACCATCCAGTACACAGCAGAATCAACGACACAAGTACCCAACCGAACTACGCTAGGGCAAAGAAATGACCATCCATTCTTACTAGTCTTGCTCTTTGCGTTCCTCATAAACAACAAAATGGACTTCAAATGAATATTAATGTTATCTTCTCTTTTCTTAATGAGTGCAATGCAAATGATTTCCAAAAGAAAAAATATGTGAGCTGCAAAACAACCCACGTCGCAATGGTGGACTGCAGTATGGTCACCGGCAAAATGCAAGACATGCATGATTAGCTAGCAAACCCCAAGTGCACACTGGAGAAGCTGCATGTTCTGCTTTGCCTGAGCTGCATGTTCTGCTTGCGGAAGCACACATGCTACAAAGGATTGGCCAACAGTGGCTGCCGCCGGAACAGGAGTGCAAGCCGGCATGCTGCCATACTTCTCCGGCAAGGAGAGAGCGGCGAGGGGTGCTCAGGCTAAACGCACAATGCATTGCAAGAAGGGAAAAGGGATCAGAGGAGGAGGGACCCCGTGAATAGAAACACCATGCTGCAGTGCAAGGTAGGCAGCTCCACCCGCCATCCGCTCGGAGTCCCGGCGCCAGTGATGGAGACCGCGCGAGGTGGCCATGGATGAGAACCACATCGGGGCGCACGACACACTGCTCACGGGATCTGGCTGAACTGCACAAGCAAAATCTAGAAAATAGAAAGAAAGAAAACTCTTCCTAACCGCACTCGCATGGCGAGGTGCACTGCACCATGCGTCTGCAGTGCACGCCGCCGCCTGCAGTGCATGCTGCTACTGCCTGCAGTGCACGCCATCGCCGCTTGCAGTGCACACCGCTACTGCCTAGAGTGCATGCTGGCAAAAGGTAGCTGGAAGAGGGGTCACCACCCTCTGTCGACGTTGGATGTGTTGCCGGACCTGCAAAACAGAGAGGAGGGGGATGGATGAGTAGAAGGGGGGCAAAAGATGGCAAAATGACCCGGAGCTGGCCGTCGGAGAGCCCTACCATGCTACCACCGCCGGAGAGGACGAGAAGAAGGACCAGGGAGGCAGCCACTGCCGGATCTGGCTGTGGAAGCCGCCTGATGGTGCGCCATGGGAAAGGAGGTGAGGAGGGCGAGGCAAGACGGCGGATCCGGTCGTGGGAGAAGGTCGCCGGGTGGGGGCACGGAGGAGGCACAAGATCGAGCGAAGACGGTGCCGGTCACGCCCGTCAGCGGCAAGTCATGGCCGCTCGCACCTCGATCTGGACTAAGCCGTCATTGGGGGA
>NC_041389.1:466306318-466381199 GCF_002162155.2 Triticum dicoccoides | reverse complement strand
GGGAGGTGGCCGGGGCGGCACGGGGTGCAGGGGAAGGAGGGAGGAGGCCGACATGGGGAGGTGGGGTGGTGGCTGGGGGGAGGTTGGCGGCGCAGGGTAGCAGGGGAGGTGGCGGTTCGGCGGCGCGGGGGAGGGTAGCTGCGCGGCGGCGCAGGGGTGGTTGCGGGCTGGGAGGCGGGGTTGTGGGAAGAGAGAGGGAGTGGGGGAGTGGGCACGAGAGGATAAGGTTGGCCTTGTTTTCTTTTGGCCCGCGCAGTTAGGTTCTCTCTCGTTCGCGGGTTAGTGTAGCTACGCGTCGGTGTTAGTAGAATAAGACGGGGTGTTAGCAGAATAAGGGTCTTAAGGGTGTTATCATATATATATAGACACACACACTTATAAGGACATGGTTGCATAACCAAATTAAACATCCAATTACATAGGTGGCTACTACAACCATGGCATTTGCACACACCAAAGTAAAATATTACATGCATAACTTCATAGGTGGATACTACACACATGACACTTCCACACACCAATAAAGTAAACTATATGTTACATGCATGATTAACTAGCATAAATGATCATCTGATCATCATCTACTTCTTGTGACGCTTGCTCTGCTTGTAGCTCGATCCGGGCTCATCGATTTGGGTAACGAGGCACTTCCTCATGTCAACGATCCGCCTGTGCATCTCGTAGCATGTGTACACGCTCTTGGCCACAAATCTGAGGTGAGGTTCATCCAGTCGCCACATCCAGGCACTGTGGGAGGATACGGGACTTGTTCTCTGGGAATCCTGCTTCATCTTTTTGTAGTAGGGGTCGATGATGGCTGAGGCGAGTTCGACCAGGGAGTCCTTCTTCATGTTGCCCCAGACCCTGTAGTGGTCATGGATTTCGTCAAGGTTCTAGCAGGCCAAGCCCGTAACACTGAGCGCTTTTACATCGTCGGTGGACTCCACCATGGCGAACTTGTAGTCGGTGCTGTTGACAAACCTGTTGAAACGGTCGCAAGGCTCTTTGGCCATGTAGTAGTGGTAGATGAGGACATGATGGCGCACGCACAACTAGGCGACGACAACCTTCTAATCTATGCCGGGACGACCGGCGGTGTACTGGAGGTCGATGCCGACCACCTTGTACTTGTCTCCAGCAAGCAACTGCTCAACGGTGTTGATGTAGTCATCCACCACGTCCAGGTCAATGGTGTACACAACTGAGAGATCCATCTCCCTCGTGTGGGTCTCCACTTTATGCTCGCCGAACTCCAGTGGAGCGCCGCTAGACATCCCCCCTCTATGTGTCGTCGTGGGTGTGCATGTTGTGTTGTGGAGCGCGATCGAAAGGTTGAAGATATTAAGGTTATAATGGCCGCGAGAATTAAAGGGGAGGCCGGACAGCACGTCTTGATGGCACTTCTAATTCGTAGCGCGTACGCCGCACGTAACTGCAGCGCTTGGCAACGCAAGCGGCGCAACCACATGCATATGGGGGCCCTGATGTGATCGTGCGCAAGCCCAACCGCTGGTAGAGCACGCGCGGAGGGACGCGAGCAGAGCGCTCCGCGGTCGCCTCAACGGCAAGCAACCATATATATGCATATAGGAGTTGAACACGCAAGGAAAAGCTGTTCACAACCCGAGCGCGTCGACAGACGCGAGCAGAGAGCGCCGCGGCGTCTAACGGCGAGCAAACATATATATGCATATAGCAGTTGAATTGTTTGTATAAATTAACCATGACTGCTTAATCTATGAATGAAATATATGCTTAATTACTGAATTTTAGTTGCAAAAATTAGATAGTGCTAGTGATTTTTAGCTACATATTTTGACAAATCGCCATTGGAACCGCTGGATGTCCTCTCTGTATGTGTCTTCATGGGTGTGCTTATTGTGCCGTGCGCCGGCCCCAAACACTAGCAGCACAACTTATAAATTGACGGATGGAGTACTAGTTACAGTGATGTATATAATTAAGCAAAGGGATCACACATGCCTGTATTGACTGGAACGAGAATGCAATAGCACGATCTATACCTATACTAATTTGAGACTCCCTAGAAATTACCACGTTAATTAGATTTTACGAGCCATTAATCTGGTGGGACCGAATTATTACTGTTGGGGAAAGTAGTAATTTCAAAAATTTCCTACGCACACGCAAGATCATGGTGATGCATAGCAACGAGAGGGGAGAGTGTGTCCACGTACCCTCGTAGACCAAAAGCGGAAGCGTTAGCACAACGCGGTTGATGTAGTCGTACGTCTTCATGATCCGACCGATCAAGTACCGAAAACACGGCACCTTCGAGTACTGCACACGTTCAACTCGATGAGGTCCCTTGAACTCCGATCCAGCCGAGCTTTGAGGGAGAGTTCCGTCAGCACGACGGCGTGGTGAAGATGATGATATTCTACCGACGCAGGGCTTCGCCTAAGAACCGCTACGATATTATCGAGGTGGACTATGGTGGAGGGGGGCACCGCACACAGTTAAGAGATCAAGAGATCAATTGTTGTGTCTATGGGGTGCCCCCTGGACACCTATATAAAGGAGTGGAGGAGGGGGAGAGGGCCGGCCCCTATGGCGCGCCCTGGAGGAGTCCTACTCCCACCGGGAGTAGGATTCCTCCCCTTCCAAGTAGTAGGAGTAGGAGACAAGGAAGGGGGAGGCGCCGCCCCTCCCCCTAGTCCAATTCGGACTAGTCATTGGGGGGGCGTGCGGCCTGCCTCTCTCTTTCCCTAAAGCCCAATAAGGCCCATATACTTCTTCCCACGTATTCCCGTAACTCCCCGATACTCCGAAAAATACCCGAACCACTCGGAACCTTTTCGATGTCCGAATATAGTTGTCCAATATATCCATCTTTATGTCTCTACCATTTTGAGACTCCTCGTCATGTCCCTGATCTCATCCGGGACTCCGAACTACCTTTCGTACATCAAAACACATAAACTGATAATATAACCGTCATCGAACTTTAAGCGTGCGGACCCTACGGGTTCGAGAAGTATGTAGACATGACCGAGACACATCTCCGGTCAATAACCAATAGCGGAACCTGGATGCTCATATTGGCTCCCACATATTCTACGAAGATCTTTATAAGGTCAAACCGCATAACAACATACAACATACGTTGTTCCCTTTGTCATCGGTATGTTACTTGCCCGAGATTCGATCGTCAGTATCTCAATACCTTGTTCAATCTCGTTACTAGCAAGTCTCTTTACTCATTATGTAATGCATCATCCCGCAACTAACTCATTAGTCACATTGCTTGCAAGGCTTATAGTGATGTGCATTACCGAGAGGGCCCAGAGATACCTCTCCGACAATCGGAGTGACAAATTCTAATCTCGAAATACGCCAACTCAACATGTACCTTCGGAGACACCTGTAGAGCTCCTTTATAATCACCCAGTTACGTTGTGAGGTTTGGTAGCACACAAAGTGTTCCTCCGGTAAACGGGAGTTGCATAAGCTCATAATTATAGGAACATGTATAAGTCAGTAAGAGACATCATAGATCGCACCATATCCAATAAAGTGCGGTTACGACATTCGGACACACCATAACGTTGTGGTGTTCCAGGTGGCGTGAGCTATGAAACTATTCCACATTGTTTTAATTGAAGACCAAACTCGTAACTCAAATATTCATCTCCATGATCAGATCACAGAAACTTTATTTTCTTGTTACGATGATTTTCCACTTCACTGTGAAATACTTTGAACCTTTCAACTATTTCAGACTTATGTTTCATCAAGTAGATATACCCATATCTGCTCAAATCATCTGTGAAGGTCAGAAAATAACGATACCCGCCATGAGCCTTAATAGTCATTAGTCTGCATACATCAGTATGTATTATTTCAAACAAGTCAGTAGCTCGTTCAATGATTCATAAGAGATCAATTGTTGGAGGTGGACTATGGTGGAGGGGGGCACCGCACATGGTTAAGATATCAAGAGATCAATTGTTGTGTCTATGGGGTGCCCCCTAGCCACGTATATAAAGGAGTGGAGGAGGGGGAGAGGACCGGCCCCTATGGCGCGCCGTGGAGGAGTCCTACTCTCACCGGGAGTAGGACTCCTCCCTTTCCAAGTAGTAGGAGTAGGAGACAAGGAAGGGGGAGAGGGAAGAGAAGGAAGGAGGGGGCACCGCCCCTACCCCTAGTCCAACTCGGACTAGTCATTGGCAAGGCGCGCGGCCTGCCTCTCTCTTTCCCCTAAAGCCCAATAAGGCCCATATACTTCTTCCCCCCGTATTCCCGTAACTCCCGAGTACTCCGAAAAATACCCGAACCACTCGGAACCTTTCCGATGCTCGAATATAGTCATCCAATATATCGATCTTTACGTCTCGACCATTTTGAGACTCCTCGTCATATCCCTGATCTCATCCAGGACTCCGAACTACCTTCGGTACATCAAAACACATAAACTCATAATATAACCGTCATCGAACTTTAAGCGTGCGGACCCTACGGGTTCGAGAACTATGTAGACATGACCGAGACACATCTCCGGTCAATAACCAATAGCGGAACCTGGATGCTCATATTGGCTCCCACATATTCTACGAAGATCTTTATCGGTCAAACCGCATAACAACATACGTTGTTCCCTTTGTCATCGGTATGTTACTTGCCCAAGATTCGATCGTCGGTATCTCAATACCTAGTTCAATCTTGTTACTAGCAAGTCTCTTTACTCGTTATGTAATGCATCATCCCACAACTAACTCATTAGTCACATTGCTTGCAAGGCTTATAGTGATGTGCATTACCGAGAGGGCCCAGAGATACCTCTCCAACAATCGGAGTGACAAATCCTAATCTCGAAATACGCCAACTCAACATGTACCTTCGGAGACACCTGTAGAGCTCCTTTATAATCACCCAGTTACGTTGTGACGTTTGGTAGCACACAAAGTGTTCCTCCGGTAAACGGGAGTTGCATAATCTCATAGTTATAGGAACATGTATAAGTCATGAGGAAAGCAATAGCAACATACTAAACGATCAAGTGCTAAGCTAACGGAATGGGTCAAGTCAATCACATCATTCTCCTAATGATGTGATCCCGTTAATCAAATGACAACTCATGTCTATGGTTTAGGAAACTTAACCATCTTTGATTAATGAGCTAGTCAAGTAGAGGCATACTAGTGACACTATGTTTGTCTATGTATTCACACATGTATTACGTTTCCGGTTAATACAATTCTAGCATGAATAATAAACATTCATCATGATATGAGGAAATAAATAATAACTTTATTATTGCCTCTAGGGCATATTTCCTTCAATTATGGTGTAGATCGACTCACAAGAAAAAAATGCATCTCTCTTCCCTGACCCGATCAACTCACAAGAAAAAAACTCAAGTATCTCTCACCCACGTATCTCTCTCCCATGACCTAGCTCCCACAATCTTTCACGTATCTCTAACAAACTCTCACGTACAAAACTCTCATATCTCTATCCAAGACAGTGAGGGAAAGAAGGAAAAGAGGACACGACGCCGAAATGAGCTCGGCACCGGAAGACTGGTGGTCACGACGGTGCACCCTGGCGAGTTCGAGCCAATAGAGCCGTGAGAAGTGGCAGTGTGTTACGGCAACCAACTAGCATGCATCCTACAGGATATCGCTAACATCAACACCACAAAAATACGAAAGAATGATCAGTTGAAGAAGCTCCTTCTAACTAGGTTGCACGCAAGATTCATGTTTCCCAGTCGTAATGACGAAGTCGACCCATGGGATGATCATGCCATGAAAAAAATCAACAACAAAGCCCTAGGGAAGTTCAGCAACGCATTGAGCGCTTGGAAAACTAGGGTGAAAAAGGCAATTCAAGTAGACCATGAAACCTACGCCGAGATTGTTGCAGACAATCCGAAAATTACGATAGAGGACTTTGAAAAGTTCAAGGAGACTTGCAATGAAGAAGCTGCCAAGGCCAGGTCGGAGAGAGGCAAGCAGCTGCAGGCAAAGAACATGGGGAACCACCGCCTTGGAGGTCGTTGTTACACGGGAAAGAGGCCCGTGTGGGCTAAAGAGGACGCAAAATGTGAACGTCAAGGGATCCCAGACCCATTGGCTGAGTTCACCGACCAGCAGGATCACGACTTCATCAGGGCCCGATTCTCGTGGGACCCCAAGAAAAAAAACACCGACGGGCCGACTAGGAAATTCATGAGAATACTGGTAATTATCCTTTTACCACCTTACATATTAGGTTCTGATCAATGAAGTCTACTACATTCTAGTCGCATTCGTAAATGATTCACGGTCCATTTTGCAAAGAGAGCAAGACAAGCTTGCGGCGGCCAAGAGTGACTCGTCGACTCAGTCGACTCAGTCGTCGGCGAAGTACAAGTGGGACACTCCTTTCAACCGGGCCATGAACATAATGATGGGACACCCACCCGGCCAGCGGCCGCAATATGGATGTGTGCATGGCACCGGGGATGGGGCCACTTGGAAGTACTATTATAGCGAGGACCCCGAGGCCAAAAGACAAAGAAAGAAGTTCAGTCAAGTGACTATCGACGAGAAGGTGGCGTGGGCGATGGAGAAAGCAAAAGCTAAGACCAAAGCTGAGATAATCGCTGCCTGTAGATATGATTTCGTGGATGCCTTTACAACCTTGATTCCAACAGTGGTCACATGGGTGCAACAAAATCCAAATGCGCCACCAAGTGAATTTCCCATGCCCAGCTTCACCAGGAGCAACTCAATGAACATCGCACCAATCCCGTACCTAGTATGGCAACCGCACCCGCACCTCCTCCAGCACCTGCTCCTGCGCCCAGCTCTCACAGCAGCCCTAGCTCCGTCTCTGGCTTGAATGTCGGGCCGTCGACATTGGCTGAGCTCAACGCCCTCACGGTAAATACAGGTCGTCGCACCTTCATCAACTCAACTAATTAATTAATCTTCAATTGCCGTTCTTTTTGGATCTCTGACGCCGCACGTATATGTCTTTGTAGGCCGACTCCACTCCATGCACCCTCCTTTACAACATGAAGGGCGGGTTAGTGGATGTGGGGAAGGGTACTATAGTGAAGCCTAAGGATCAATTGTTTCACCGTCGGCAGATGCCTGATAATGCCTTAAGGGTCTCTGTGGCGAGTGTGAAAGCGGGCTACGAGGGTCTCCCTCATCCGATACAAACCGATGGAGAGGATGACGAGACCCCCACGCAGCTTGGCCAATGCAAAAATTGGCCGATCCTATGGCCGAAAAATCTTCTTCGTGTCGAGGTGGCCGGGAGCACACCAACGGGACCTCATGAAGGTATGACCACAACACCACCTACACAAGTACAACCATCGTCTAGTTGCTTGCTGAGATCGAGAGACATGAGGAAGGAGGGCCAACCCTTCCGCCGGCAGATGATGCCATCTACCCCATGGAAGAGGATAGGGATCACGACATGGAGGATGCCGACGATGACCCTAACCAGTATTTCAATACTGCCTTTGACAACGAAGTAATAATGAGTCAACCATATGAATATGAGATGCATGTACCAGAGCCGGAACGTCCTCGGGAGTGCAAGAAGTCTTTGTTCATGCAATCCTCGCAGGACACACCTCCAGATGCCGGCTCCACCCAAGCTCAACTACTTAGCCAGAGTCGTCCAATGCTGAGCCCGACAACACTAGGGGTGGTGCTCGGGGAGGGTCTGACAGACCCACCAGCAACTCAGTCCACCAAGAAGAAGCAGAGGAAGAGACCGGCGGCAAGAAAATCCAATAAAGCTGGCAATGTTGGTTCTAGCAGCCAGCAGCCTTCGACCAAGGTTGACCATGTACCGATGAAACATGCACCATTAATCCATGTCGCGGGAGAGCCAATGGTACCGGCGAATGCACTAGCTGCCATAGAAGGGGATCTCAGGAGACTCCATGACCATGTGCTTTCGAGAGAGAGAAGCCTCCTCACCTCGGATGATCCAGGATACCCACTTTATACGGTTCATGTGCCGAGCAGTTGCAAGATGTTTGTCCACACATGCCCTGCGGACCTCTTCTTCCTGAGGTTTGATTACATCTTCCAGATGTTTCAAATGAGGACACTCGATTTTACGTTCGTCTGCCTGTATGCGCTGCACATGAACTACATCGTCAGGAGAGAGCAAGTCACCGGTCTTGCGGTCGCGGACCCATACTACATGCATGAGGGCTTCTTGTCAGTCAACGATGACAACCGTCAATATGCGAGTCAGTACATCAAAGAATTCTTGGTCAGCAATAATGACAAAGAAACGATTCTCCTACCTTATCATCCCAGGTAAGTCATCCGCGGATAGCACTATAACACATACATCCTTTCGTGCATTTCAATAGTTACTTTGCACGCATGGAGGCTAAACTTGATCGTGTATTTTGCACAGCGGGGGGTGTCGTGCCGTTCTCATTGTTCTTTACCCGTGTTACTCCCGCACTCTATATTTGGACCCATCGAAGAACATACAGAAGAAAGATTACACACACATAAAGTATGTTCTGGACAGAGCTATGTTGGGCTTCTGCATGCGGGGTGGCTACATCCAACACAAAAAAACAAATAAGGCCGGGCTTTGTTTCACCCACAAGACTGACTTCTATTGCATCCAGCAACCGGCAAGAAGTGAGAATGATGGATTCTACGGCATCCATCTAATGATGGAGTACAGAAGGGATGTGCAATCACTTTGCATGAAATCCTCATCCGATACCCATATCCAGAGATGGGCCGAAGCCTTTGGAGCCATGCCGGACAATCGACTTCGAAATGATTTCTACCGGATCCAACAGGAAATTGCGTCCATCATCATCAAAGATGTCCTCGAAGAGAATGGGATGTTCTACGCCGGCCCAATATCGCGAGCTGACGTCCGAACCCGCATTGCCCTACAGCGTCAGGACATGACGCCTTTCACTAAGCTTGGGTCTGTCCTCCCGGATATGGACAGATGGGAAGAGTGCACTTCTTAAAAACAATGTGTCTGTTTAGTTACTTGTTACTTTCTGTACGACGAAACTTCGAATCTCTCAGTATGACGAAACTATTAGATGTATGGTGTCCCGCTCTAGTTAATTACTTTCGGTACGATAAAATTTGTTAACTATGTTTACTATATATGTTACTTCTATTTCATAACTATTTTGTTGAACTCGCTTCATGGTATATATATGTGCAACTCTGACAGGTATATAGATCAACGATGGCGAGGAAGTGGTATGCCGTGTATGTAGGGCATGTTCCGGGTGTGTATGATGAGTGGCCAGAGTGTCAGGCCCAAGTCTCTGGCTTCTCCGGCGGAAGCCAGAAAGGGTTTGATAGCAGAGAGGAAGCCGAAGCTAGTTACTTGACATTCATAGCAAACCAGGGGATTCAGAACCAGCGCCGCTACAAAAACTACTACATAATACCGCTTTTGATCATCGTGATCGCTCTTATCGTGTATGTCTTAGTTTAGGTAGATGATGAAACATGTGTCTATGGTGACAATGTAAGATACATGTCATCATTATAACTTGTATCGCTATTTCGAGATGATGATGAGATCGACATCATTTGTGTTGAGACTATGTTGATATGATGAGACTATGTTGTACCACTTTGATGATGATGATGAGACATTCCTTTTTCATATAGTTCCAGTGTATGTGTATGTTGTAGCTGTATAAAACATGTAAAAATACAAATACAACAACATAAAAAAAATAAAATACTAGCAGTAGCGTGGGGTATTGGAGTAGTAGTAGCGCTGCTTACCAGTAGCGTTTGTTTGTTGGGCCATGCTACTAGCATTAGCGGTAGCGATAGGCAGAGGCGCACTACTGCTAGATACAGATAGCAGTAGCGCTGGTTCAAACAAGCGCTACTGCTAAAAAATAGCTGTAGCGTCATAGCAGTAGCGCGCCTACCCGTGCTACTAATAGCCAAATAACCAGCGCTACTGATAAGGGTTTTCCTAGTAGTGGTCTACTTATCTATGAACAAAGTAAAAAATTGTAAGTAGATGATTTTCTCTAATTGGAACTGTTTTCTGAAAAGTGCATGCCTATGACAATCTGCAGTTGTACGTACAAGGCTATTATCACCTGTTATCAAGATTTTAATTTGAAATCATCTTATGGGCTGCTGCAACATTCATGATTGGAACAACCAAGCTCTCTTATTGTTTCTGGTTTAACCAAGAACCAAGAATCCGAGACTACAAAAGGAGAAGAACAAAGCCTTCATCTCGGCCTGTTTGCTCAGTAATAACACAAAAGTGTGGTTGTGGCACCCTGATCCGCATGGAGCAGGGGGCCTTCGCACGTCAGCCCAGGATAACACCTAACGCACGATAGGTCCATGATACAGCATTCCAGGTACAAGAATATTCATCAAATACATGTGTATATGATTACATCATTGATGAATACAATTATCTAGCATAGCCCTAAGGCTATTTAAATGGCATCGGAAGTCTATTTAAATGGCGGCGGAAGTCTTCGTTTGGCAGCATATCACTCTGGCTGGGCTCCACAACTCACAGGAGTGGCAAGATTACGGCCTAGCATGAGGGAACAAGCGAACAATTCGAGCACGACCTACAAAACTGGCATGACATGCCAGGTCAGTACATTGAATGTACTTGCAAGAGAACCAAATACATAGCATCCAAACAAACAGATGACAAAGCAAGAACCAAGCGTCTGCAACTACCTATCTCATAGCAGAAACTAAGCATGGCATGATATTAACTAGAGTCATAAATCAAACTAAGCATGAACAACATCATGGCATCTATTAGCATGGCAATAGCATGGCATATCAAACTTACTTCTATCATGGCAACGGCAGAACATGGCATAGCATAGCATCTTGATCATAACATGACATAATCTAAGCATGGCATAAGTTCAATAAAAACATGGCATGGCATCATGAAACTATGCTAAAAATAAACTATCAATCATATCTGATGCAGACATAACATGTTAACTGTATGCCACCATCTCATGTTCTACCATGGTTCTTTAAATGCAAATAACAACTTACTACTCATGCAATGCAACCAAACTTGTGCACTGAGTTCCTCAGACTCTCTTACCAACGGGTTGCCTCGCAACCGAACGGTGATCACTCACGGATCCCAAACGGAACCATACTTGGTTCAACGGGTTACCTTGTAACCAAACGGTGATCACTCACGGATCACAAACGGAACCACTCTTGGTTCAACACTCACCGAGACCTCGTCTCATGATCATATCAACAGATCATCGTGATTACTCATGACTATCTCATAGTCCAAGTCACCACATTATTTGTTACACATTATTCAACTTAATTATTTCAAGTTTATCCTCCATTTCAACCAAGACCTGATAGTGTGACCTACTAAGAACTTGTGCCCATGACCGAGGACGCGGCTACCAATAGATTAAATACACTCTGCAGAGGTAGCGCACTGTACCCACACCACGGAACCCATGGCCTCGCCCTCCCATTTGGGTGGACCAACGGCGTTCCGCCAAAACCGTCTTACTGCCATGACACTCTCCCGGCCACTCCGACTCACTCCCCACTGGGCTAAGTCATGGGTGGCCCCGTGTCTACCCCAGACACCAACAGCCACCGTCGTGGCAAAACATAAACGGTCCCAAATGGGGACAAGGATCCACACAACAACAAAGAGCACACAAGGTTATGTCTGCTTACCCGGCCAGGATACCGCACGCCCATAACCTTCCCTCGTTGCAGGCACCGGCGAGAGGCACGACAATAGACCCAGTTAGGGCCTACCCATAACAAGCAAATGTGGTTGCACTAGAAAAAGCTCAATTTGGTGGCACTATGACTCGATCCCATCGATGACGGAGGAGGTTTGTTATTAAGTCATATAATTAACTTCTCCATCATCAATCATCATGCAAGCATTTTTAACATGAATGCAACAACTAGCATGCAACATACAAATGCTTTAATAAAATACTACGCTTCCCTAGTGAACAACTATAGCATAAAGAACATGACAATACCAAGTACTAGCACATCAATGGTGTGTTACAATCATCAAAACATTTTATAACGATGGAAATAAAGTAGAGTAGTGACATGGCATTATCAATATCAACCTTCTAAATATCATGGCAGAAGATATCATGAAAACACAAGCATGCATGTTAAGCATAATGGAATAACTGCAAACAAAAACGATAAGAAACAACTGCAACTACACAGACACAAGGTGCAAGCAAAGTCAACATGCAAGTTTAGGGCTCATGATAAGAGGTTGGCTTGCCTGGGGGTCGACAAATACTCCGGGAAGAAGTGTGAAACGATCGCGGAAAGATTTGCCGGAAACAGTTGTCTCTCAAAGGGGGCTATTTACGGGCAAGGGAAAAATTTTCATTTTCAAAATGTGCAAACATCAAGAAAATGGTCCCATCGAAAAGGGCTCAACGAACAGAGAAATTGAGCATTGGAATCACCTCATTCGAAGTTACGGGTAAAAAGATACGGACATTTAAAGCTCAGGGACTAGTTTATAAAAATACTTCTACAAACAGGTCCCTGGAAGTTTAAACAGAACGTGTCTTTACTGAGAATACGTTTTCCAGAGAGGAAAATGTATTACCGTCCGAAGAAGAGGAAAAATACGCTTTCGGTGATTGAAAGCGCGCAACACAGGAATACGCTTTCAGGCGGGAAAAACGGCTTAGCGACGGGGGCGCCGCCACTTATCCACGCTGGCAGGACTGGTTAACACGGCAGAGACGGGGCCGGGCGCCTGGGTCGCTGCCAGGTGGGGTCAGGGAAAAAGCGCGGGGCCCACCTGGCCAGATCAACGCCTCCTCCTGGTCGTCTCCTTCTTCTCCTGATGCGGCACAGAAGAGGCGAAGCGAGGCACGTCGCCGGTGACGGGCCGGCCGGCTCCGGCCACCTCCGACCAGGGCGAAGATGGCGGCGGGCTCAGGGAGAGACACCGCTTCCATCTTGAGGGGAAATGGGTGCCGAGGAAGTCCATAGCCGAGGCAAGCATGGCGACAGAGAGCTCCGCAGCGGTGGCAGTGGCCCTAGGGGCGCGGCCACAGGGCCCTCCGGCGGCAAGGGGAGGGAGTGGAGACGGTCTACGGGATCCGGCGACGCTGCTGGTGGAGGATAGAGGGAGAGGCGCACCCGCCATTGCTTGAATTTGAGCAGGCCGAGGCGGCATCCATGGCGATGGAAAGGGGATGGAGAGGCTCCGAGGTGAGGGGGAGAGAGCTGTGAGTGGTTGGGGACTGCGAGGGAGCTCGGGGCTTGCTTATATAGCCACGGGGAAGGCTCCAGAAGGAGAGGGGCGAGGTGGCACGCGCATGGCTATGTGTCGGTGCTCCGACGACGGGCACACGCGGCCAAGGCTCTCGGGGAGGGGCGGGAAGGCGGCGAGGGGGATCAAGACGAGCAGCAGAGGCTCACGGAGACAAGAGGCGCTCGCAGACGAGAGGAGGAAGCGGACACCGGCGAGGAAGAAGACGAGCTCACGGGCGCGCACTGTTCGGTCGTTGGCACGGCTCGCCGGAGAAAAAAACATAGGGGGCGAGGTCCAGACGGAAGCGGACGCTGAGGGGGAACTGTAGGACATTAATGGCGAGGCCAGAGCCGGTTGGAGCAGCCCTGCCGACGAGTAAAGTGGCTAGACCACCATTTTGGCTGGCGTCACCCGTGCTCACCATGGCAAGGTGCGCTCTGGGTTCTTTAATGATGCCAGCTCATGTCTACAGCGTAGTCCCTCCGAGGTAGAGTATTACTACGGTAAAGAAACGGGAAGATACAAAAGGATCTGAGTAAACTAAGCCTCACAAGTTTGCTGTTGCAAACTTGGCAACATTCTGGAGATAAAACCATAGAGGTTAAAAGGTAAAATTGATGTCTGGTAGGCTTAGGGTAGAAAGTACTACGGTCCTAGAAGTTACGAGGTCATTAGGACAAGTATTTAGCATAGTTACAGTGCAACTGCTAAAATATGTCCAGAAAACAAAAGAGGAAGAAACACTCACTAGGAGTGTTGGATTTGGCTACCACTTGGCAAATCTTCATGATTTGGTCATATGTAGATGCTGCAAAAATATCATATCAAATGGACTTGCCAAATTGGTACTTGTTTCACAAGCATCACTTCTGACCAGAAACTTGGAAAAATTCTAGGAAAAATTGGCTAAATTAAATTAGCCAAACTCTTGGGTAGGTGGGTTATAGGGATAGGAGAATGCTTGGAATTATTTTCAGCCATAATGGAGCAAGATAAAATATACTTGCTTCACAAACTGAAAATTTGGACAGAAAACAAGAATTGCTCCTATGCTCACATAGCTCAATGAAATGAGCTGAATTTGGGTGGAGGCTAATGATTTGGGATACTTGAGAGGATGGAAAAGTTTTATCCCATTTGAAACTCTATGAAGGTACTTCCTTCACAAAGTTGCATTCTGGTCAGAAACTTTGAAAAATTGCACAGGGGTCTAGGATGAATGGATTGAGCTCATCTTTGGTATTAATGGGTGATTTATCAATATTAATCACCCTGCCAATTTTCAGCTCAATAGAATTAGGAATAAAGCACTTCTTTTGCAAAATTTCAGAGAAGGCAGAAACTTGCATTGGATCATGTGCCCAATTTTTTATCTATGGAACATGAGATAAGGATGGAACTAGTGATTATATAGCAAGGACAAGCTCCACAATTTATGTGGGAATTTTCTCTGCTATAAAAATAGTAGTTCCTTAAGAAAATGGCAGAAATGCAATATTGGTATTAAATAAGAAAAGGCAATTTTCCTTATTTAATTGTGGCCAATATAATTGCCAGAGCTTGGGTTAGGCATATTATCAACTCCACCAATTCACATGAATTTAGGAGATGGCTAGATATGCCTTTGGATTTTATTCCTCAAAAAGGGAAGAAAAGGAATAAATCATAATTCAAAAATATTGCATGGGACTTGGCACTATTTTTGCATATTCAAGGTTTAAAAGGATTGGAGGGTCTATAGGAACAGATGGGCTGATCAACAGATCAAGGAAAATGATGGCTCCTTTGTAATCACAAAGGCCACATTCAAATCCCAAAAAATTTGGAATTAGGGTTTGAGAGGGTTTAAGATGATGCAACCGAGGTCTTTCCCACTGAAAAAGACATGAGCAAGTTTTGAAAGGTTGGAAATGACAAGAATTCTCAGAGTCATCAACAAAACTCAGGAGAAAGATTTTGAAAATGAGTGCCATGAAGGAATAATAGCACAAAAATTGATAACCCAATTTTGGGGCTGTTACAAACCTTCCCCCTTAAAAGAATCTCGTCCTCGAGATTCCTAGGGTTACCTCACAAAAGAAAAGTTAACCACTCCGGGGAAAAACCTCTGGGTTAATTTTTAACCCTTTGGTCAGATTTGAACGAGTTGGGGCACCGATAATTGGTACACCCAGGAAGAGATATGGGCAAACTGGCTATATCCATGGCTAGGGGCACTCGCGATCAAACTCTCAAAAAATTACTAGATGCACCCCAATGAACAGTGAATTCACCTGCTAACACGTGGGTCCAGGGCCCATTGGCAGCCCCCTTCTTCTACCTCCGGCTAGCTGCTTCTCCTGTGCTGCTGCTATGCGTGCGGCTTGGCGCAGTGTGCATCTAGCTCCTAGGGCGATGAGGACCCTAGTGTTGTAGTGCATGGCGTGTACGGTGCCGATTCAGCAAGCACTCACGTCGCGGGCCAGCACCTTGTCAGCACTGCTCGCGGATTCGCCTCCTGGACGCCGGTGATCGGGTGACGAGCGAGTTTCCTGGACCTCGCTCACCGTGCACTAGGGTTGGGCTGTAAAAACAGCAGCGCGGCTCGCTTCCAACACACAAACACAATGTCGCTCTACCACCTCTTTGGTCTGGAAGGGATCGAGCCGAGCTCCTTTGGCGAGGCGGTGTTCTTGGTGGCGCTGCGGTGGTTCCTAGCTGCTCTGCTGGGCATGCTGATCGGCTCATCATTCCTCCTGGTGATACTCATCAGGAATGAGCGGGCTCGAGACAATGCGCGGCTGGGTGTGGGGGCTCGAGGTGCGAAAGAAGACGGTGCACGGGGTGGTCCTCCGCCACACTTGATTCTCCGTCGATTCGCTCCGGCGGAGTAATCGCGTGCTGTGGTGGAACGGTGATGGCGACTTGCGGTGCCACCAAGGCAGTGATGGTGGTGGAGAAGGGGTACAGATGCAGGTGATGTGGCTACGCCAGCTCAGGAGTCAAACTAGGGCACGGGAAAAATTTCACGGATTGCTCCACAAAATGTAGGTGTCGAGGTAGAATCGGAGTTGAAATCTGTATCGGGGAGTTGTAATGGATCGCAAGAAATAAAGCTGGCAGTGTTTCTCCGGAAACACAATTGGGTTCACGAAAGGGAATCGGGGAGGAGAAATGGCCAGATGAAAATGGCCTCTTCAAGGTTCGGGCTTTGGAAAATCTGGCACACGGGGTGCGCACAGATAGAGAAAGGGATGTGACTTTGCATTCCCCTGAGTACTGCTCAAATGTACTCATGGGTGAACCGGGTATGCGTGCAGTATGCAGTAAAATCAAAACAAACAGACAGGTGCAATAAACATGCAACGGAAAACACACCAGAAAAATCATACTAAAGTGTTTTAATGCTAGTGGGTATATGTAATCCTGGTATACATATACCTACACAGCGCGCAATTTATTAGAGACTCGGAACGAGTCAGTGTTGTTTTTATTGTATGTGTCGTACTGATTAAAATCTTGTTAACAACACAGTGCCAACCCTGTCAAACATTTATGCTTGACCAAGAGACAAGCAAGAACAACACAAAAACCAAAAGCACGAAAGCAAATAACACAGCATATTGATTACAACAGTACCAGCATACAACAAGCACGAACACGCTACACACTAAACGGAACTACACACTCCGGGATACATGGTTCTATCCTCATATCAGGGATGAACCGACAGACCGACCTACTAGTAGAAACCACTGACTGCATGATTGAGGTCATGCAGAAGACTGGCCTTACTGGGGCTCTCCTGGAGGATGAAGACTATGCCAATCTCCATCTTCATCGTCCGACACTACTGTGGGTTGGGGCTCTACTGCTGGAGGTGTGGCTGAAATCGATCCAAGCAAATGCTGCTGGTGGATCTGTAAAAGAGCCTTGTCGAGAGTGATGATGTTCGGCTTGGGCCACAACACAGGCTGAGAGGATAGCACTGGTTCGAATGGCGTTGGGCAAACGACTTGAGATGCGAATTTACGAGCATCACGGTAAGCTTCCTTGACGACTCGTACCACATCATTGTCCATGGTTCTAAACTCGGCAAGCATCTTTGAAATCATCATCCCCTGGGTGGTGATATATTGCACTAGGCGAGCGATTGCGGGGTCATCTCCTTGGGTAGCGGGAGAAGGCTGCATTCCTGCTTCTGTCACATTGGGGAAAAGGCAGAAATCCCGCCTCATTGCCATATGCGGGAACTTGGTTCGGAGGTGAAGCATAGCCTCCACAGCAGTGGCCTGAATGGCTAAATCAGTGGTAGGCATGGCTCTACCCTGAAAACCCAACAGCTGGCCATCTACTGCGGGACCTAGGCTGATGTGCACTCTTGCATCAAAGCGATGAAGGTGAGGGACGGGTGCCGATTGGAACACCAGGTATTCGGGGCTAGCCTTACAGCCAAAGGCTTTGGTGAGCATCTCGGTAAGAAGGGGTGGAAAGCCAGTGTGGTTGACGGCACAGGTGCGGGTGTAATACTTGGGAGCTTTGAAGCTGCTAGTCATGGCTGGGGAGCTACTAGCTAAGCTTCTCTGCAGGGACATGGCTGACTGAGGGGCGAGCGATACGTCTAGCGGAAAGGGGGTTTTATAGGAAGCTACGCGGGACAAGCCCGCATGGTGTGGCCCCTTTCCCTTAATGGCGAAGGGTTAGCGGTGCAGCCGACCAGAAAGGATAGGGTTGCTACTCGCTCCACGGATAACTAGGAGGGGACAGCGGGGTGAGGACGTGTCGGTCCCAACTGCGCCAGCTATTGATTAACAGTGGCCATGCCGGACACCAGGGATGGGTCAAATCCCTTAGGGCCATTACGGGTTGATGGTGGCGGTGATCTAATAGGATAATCTATGCCAGCCTGGGTGCTCTGATACCATCTTCCTGTGGCACCCTAATACGTCTCCAACGTATCTATAATTTTTGATTGTTCCATGCTATTATATTACCCATTTTGGATGTTTATGGGCTTTACTTTACACTTTTATATCATTTTTGGGACTAACCTACTAACCGGAGGCCAAGCCCGTATTGCTGTTTTTTTGCCTATTTCAGTGTTTCAAAGAAAAGGAATATCAAACAGAGTCCAAACGAAATGAAACTAAGGGAGTCCTGGACTAGGGGGTGTCCGGACAGCTGGACTATCATCGTCAGCCGGACTCCAAGACTATGAAGATACAAGATTGAAGACTTCGTCCCGTGTCCGGATGGGACTTTCCTTGGCGTGGAAGGCAAGCTTGGCAATACGGATATGTAGATCTCCTACCATTGTAACCGACTCTGTGTTACCCTAGCCCTCTCCGGTGTCTATATAAACCGGAGGGTTTTAGTCCGTAGGACACAACCATTACAACAATCATACCATAGGCTAGCTTCTAGGGTTTAGCCTCCTTGATCTCGTGGTAGATCCACTCTTGTACTACCCATATCATCAATATCAATCAAGCAGGAGTAGGGTTTTACCTCCATCGAGAGGGCCTGAACCTGGGTAAAAACATCGTGTCCCTTGTCTCCTGTTACCATCCGCCTAGACGCACAGTTCGGGACCCCCTACCCGAGATCCGCCGGTTTTGACACCGACATTGGTGCTTTCATTGAGAGTTCCTCTGTGTCGTCACCGATAGGCTTGATGGCTTCTTCAATCAACAACAACGCCGTCCAGGGTGAGACTTTTCTCCCCGGACAGATCTTCGTATTCGATGGCTTCGCACTGCGGGCCAACTCACTTGGCCATCTGGAGCAGATCGAAAGCTACGCTCCCGGCCATCAGGTCAGATTTGGAAGCTTAAACTTCACGGCCAACATCCATGGAGACTTGATCTTCGACGGATTCAAGCCACAGCCGAGCGTGCCGCACTATCATGATGGGCATGATTTAGCTCTGCCGCCAGACAATGCCCTGGAGGCCGCACACGAGTCCGCTCTGACCCATAGTTCGGAGCAGACCGCGCAAATCGAGGACAGGTGGCTGGACACCGCCTCGGAAGCTACAACTTCTACGGCGATGGAGCCGAATACTGACCTTGTGCCTTATAAAGCTCGTGACTCTGAGGCGCCGGACTCCGAACCTCCTGCGCCCCTGCCAATCAAATCCGATTGGGCGCCGAACATGGAGTTCACCACCGCGGACATCTTTCAGCACTCACCCTTTGGCGACATCCTAAATTCGCTAAAGCATCTCTCGTTACCAGGAGAACCTTGGCCGGACTGCGGTCAGGAGGGTTGGGATGCGGACGATGAAGAAATTCAAAGCCCACCCACCACCCACTTTGTAGCCACTGTCGACGATCTAACCGACATGCTAGACTACGACTCCGAAGACATCGACGGTATGGACGACGATGCCGGAGACGATCAAGAGCCAGCGCCTACAGGGCACTGGAAGACCACCTCGTCATACGACATATACATGGTGGACACCCCAAAGGATGGGGACGGCGAAGAAGCAGCGGAGGCAGATTCTTCTAAGAAACAGCCCAAGCGCCGGCGTCAGCGGCGCCGCTCTAAATCCCGCCACAGTAAGAATGGAGATTCCGGCACCGGAGATAATAACACCCCAGAGAGTGCCAAAGACAACCCCCTCCAGCAAGATTTGGCACAGGAGGACGGGGAAGCCAGCCCTCGAGAGAGAGCGGCAGACGAGGAGGATGAAAACTACATGCCTCCCTCCGGAGACGAGGCAAACCTCAATGACGACGAATTCGTCGTGCCAGAGGATCCCGTCGAACAAGAGCATTTTAAACGCAGGCTTATAGCCACGGCAAATAGCCTAAAGAAAAAGCAGCAACAGCTTCAAGCTGATCAAGACCTGCTGGCCGACAGATGGATCGAGGTCCTCGCGGCCGAAGAGTATGAACTCGAACGCCCCTCCAAAAGTTACCCAAAACGCAAGTTGCTCCCCCGACTAGAGGAGGAAGCATACAAACCTTCATCACCAGCGCACAATACGGCAGATCGACCACCCCGTGGCCGCAACAAAGAGGCATCTAGGCCCTCCATCAGGATCGTACCCCGGCACCGCTCAAAAAGTACGAAGCCACGAGGGAATGCGCTGGACTTGCGGGATATATTGGAGGATAAGGCAAGACAATCCAGATCTATCTACGGATCACGTGGGCGCCCCACGACCCACGACGACTACCGTCGCGCCGGATACAGCAACTCCGGTCGGGCCGAACACAGCAGACAACGCTCTATTGAGCTACATCGTGATATTGCTCAATATAGAGGCGCCGCACACCCACTATGCTTCACTGACGAAGTAATGGATCATCAAATCCCTGAAGGGTTTAAACCCATAAACATTGAATCCTACGATGGCACAACAGACCCCGCAGTTTGGATCGAAGATTATCTCCTTCATATCCATATGGCCCGCGGCGACGATCTCCACGCCATCAAGTATCTCCCACTCAAGCTTAAAGGACCAGCTCGGAATTGGCTTAACAGCTTGCCCGCAGAGTCAAATGGGTGGTGGGAGGACCTGGAAGCCGCATTCCTCGACAACTTCCAGGGCACATATGTGCGACCACCAGACGCTGATGACCTAAGCCACATAATTCAGCAGCCAGACGAATCGGCCAGACAGTTCTGGACATGGTTCTTAACAAAGAAAAATCAAATCATCGACTATCCGGATGCAGAGGCCCTCGCAGCCTTCAAACATAACACCCGCGACGAGTGGCTGGCCCGGCACCTAGGACAGGAAAAGCCGAAATCCATGGCAGCCCTCACATCACTCATGACCCGCTTCTGTGCGGGAGAAGACAGCTGGCTAGCTCGCAGCAACAACCTCAGCAAAAATGCTGGAAGTCCGGATACTAAGGACCACAATGGCAGGTCGCATCGAAACAAAAACAAACACCACGTTAAAGGCGATAACAATGAGGATACGGCAGTCAACGCCGGATTCAGAGGCTCTAAACCCGGTCAGCGGAAGAAGCCATTCAAAAGAACTACTCCGGGTCCGTCCAATTTGGACCGAATACTCAACCGCTCTTGCCAGATACATGGCACCCCCGAAAAGCCAGATAATCACACCAACAGAGATTGTTGGGTATTCAAGCAGGCAGGCAAGTTAATTGCCGAAAACAATGACAAGGGGTTGCACAGCGACGACGAGGAAGAGACTCGGCCGCCGAATAGTAGAGGACAGAAAGATTTTCCCCCACAAGTGCGGACGGTAAACATGATATACGCAACCCATATACCCAAGAGGGAGCGGAAGCATGCACTTAGGGACGTATACACGATGGAGCCAGTCGCCCCGAAGTTCAATCCATGGTCCTCTTGCCCGATCACTTTCGATCGAAGGGACCACCCTACCAGTATCCGTCATGGTGGGTTCGCCGCATTGGTCTTAGACCCAATCATCGATGGATTTAACCTCACTAGAGTCCTGATGGACGGCGGCAGCAGCCTGAACCTGCTTTATCAGGATACAGTGCGCAAGATGGGCATAGACCCCTCAAGGATTAAACCTACAAAGACGACCTTCAAAGGCGTCATACCAGGTGTTGAGGCCAATTGTACAGGCTCAGTCACACTGGAAGTGGTCTTCGGATCCCCGGATAACTTCCGAAGCGAGGAATTAATCTTCGACATAGTCCCGTTCCGCAGTGGCTATCAGGCTCTGCTCGGACGAACTGCGTTTGCAAAATTCAATGCAGTGCCACATTATGCATACCTCAAGCTCAAGATGCCAGGTCCTCGTGGAGTCATCACGGTCAATGGAAACACTGAACGCTCCCTCCGAACGGAGGAACACACAGCGGCTCTCGCAGCGGAAGTACAGAGCAACCTTTTAAGGCAATTTTCGAGTCCGGCCGCTAAACGACTGGACATGGCCAAACGCGCCCGGAGTAACATCAATCAAGACCACCTGGCACGTTCCGAGCACGCGTAGCAATGCGGCCCCAACCCCAGCCCTTGCATGATTGCAAGACCAGCTCTTCGCGTACATCATTACGCTCTGGAGATACCATGGGCATAGGGGGAGGGGCACGACCACGACAGGCCCAGAGTGCGGCTTAACCACACCAGGGGCTCCCAAGTGTGTCACTCTTTTTTCTTCTTTTTTTATTTTTTTTTTCACAGGACTCCGTTCACCAGAGGCCCTGTCCGGCAGTAGATCTGCCGAACTCACGATGCAATAGCCAGGGAGCGACAAAGGCTACGAAGAACACTCAGGTGGTCTCCATTATGAGCATTAAATTTGTTAAAAACACCAGTTCGTAGCCTACCCCTGGAGGGGGATATGTTTAATTAGTCCAATCCCTTGCTTACCGCACTATTTGTATCGTTCTGCACTCATAGCAGAATTCCTTGAATAAACAATGCAGCACTTTTTGCCTATAATTGCATTACTTTTTTATATGTTCATTAATGACATCTTGCACCCGTACATTTTGGTATGGCAGAATACACCAGGGGCTTGTGTTCCCCGCATTATGGTGTGATAAGTCCGAACACTTTCACAAGTGCGGCACCCCGAACTTATAGCATTATATGCATCGGCTCCGAATCATGTCTTGGGTCAATAGTTGGGTTTGCCCGGCTCCCATGTTTTGGTACCTTACGTTCCGTTCTGTCGGCTAAGGTAGCACTGGGAGAACCACTGCGATTGCGCCCCGGCTG
Source organism: Triticum dicoccoides (assembly GCF_002162155.2). Lineage (NCBI taxonomy): Eukaryota > Viridiplantae > Streptophyta > Magnoliopsida > Poales > Poaceae > Triticum > Triticum dicoccoides. The sequence continues at coordinate 466,358,258 of NC_041389.1, read as the reverse complement.
AGCTGGGCGAGCGCCTCAGTGGAGAAAGCTAAAACTGACTGTCATGATAAGGTGAGAGACTGGTCGCTGTTCGAGAGGTCTTTTCGAGTCCCTAAAGACTTATGCCGCTTCGAGCGAGGAACCGGCTGTGTCCGGCCCAGGCGTGGATAGCTCCCCGAACTCGGTCTTCCGAATACTAGGGGCTTCGCCGAAATTTAAAATTATAGAATTCTATGGCTAAGTGAGAGTGTTCAAGCATTATAAGTCCGGTTGCCTTGTTCGTTGTGTTGAGCGCCTCCCTAGATGGACCCAAAAATGGGAACAAGAGTGCTCAAGTTTATCCCGAACACCCCAGCACTCGTGGCATGGGGGCTGAAGCCGACGACTTGCCATCTCTCAGATTTTATAAGCGGCCGCACAGAAGGTAATATTTTGAATCAATAAGCGTTGCTTAGCGCATATGAACAAAGTTTTCAGCGCACAGGATAACACACTGCGAGTTTACTCAATAATTACATCTTTGGGGCACTCATCCGCAATCTTGTGGGCACCCTTCAGGACACTCTTATAGTACATTTCGGGCGTACGATACTCCTTGCCCGCTGGCGGCGCGTCCGTGATAAGCCTCTCAGCATCTAGCCTGCCCCAGTGCACCTTTGCGCGGGCAAGGGCCCGACGGGCACCTTCAATGCAGGCGGAGCACTTGATGACTTCCACCCAGGGGCACGCATCCACCAGCCGCCGCACGAGGCTGAAGTAGCTCCCAGGCATGGCCTCTCCAGGCCACAGCCGGACTATGAGGCCCTTCATGGCCTGCTCGGCTACCTTGTGGAGATCGACCAGCTGCTTCAACTGGTCGCTAGGGGGCACCGGGTGCCTGGCCTCAGCGTACTGAGACCAGAAGACCTTCTCCATTGAGCTCCCCTCCTCGGCCCGGTAGAATGCGGCGGCATCGGACACGCTGCGAGGCAGATCTGCAAACGCCCCTAGAGAGCTCCGAATTCGGGTAAGTAACAGGTAATTTACATTCACATGCTTGCTTTGCATGAAAAATGCCTTACCCGCCGCTATCTTCTTCACCGCCTCAATCTCCTGGAGGGCCTTATGGGCCTCGGCCTTAGCGGCTTTGGCACTTTCAAGAGCTGAGGCAAGCTCGGACTCTCGAATCTTCGAGTTGCGCTCCAAACTCTCATGCTTTTCCATGAGAGCCTGGAGCTCTTGCCGCACCTCCGCCACCCGCGCCTCCTACTTCTCTCGCTCCGCCCGTTCCGCGGCCGCATTGCGTTCGGCCGCGGACACGGCCTCCTTCAGGGTTGCCACCTTGTTCGTGGCCCCTGCAGTACCCACGTTATCCTTGTTATTTCCATCGCAACCAAAATCCTTTTCTGTAAGGTACAAACTTCAAAGTGGTGTTACTCACCTTCTTTGTCCTCGAGCTGCTTCTTGGCAAGGCCGAGCTCTTGCTCGGACCGCTCGAGGTCCCGCTTCAAGGCACCGACCTCCGCAGTCAGTGCGGCAGAGGTCAGCAGCGCAGCCTGCAAACCCATATTGACATAATTTTTAGCACTCCTGCGTATATCTTTTTTAGATCCTCAGTCCGGTTTTTCTTTCCGAACACCGAACCGAGCATCAGGGGCTACTGTCTATGCGGTATTACATTATATATCTTAAACTTCTTACCTCAAAGCCTGTTAGAAGGCTACTGCAGGCTTCGGTCAGCCCGCTCTTGGCGAGCTGAACCTTCTGAATCACCGCACTCATGATAGTGCGGTGTCCTTCCTCGATGGAAGCGCCATTAAGCGCCTCCAACAAGTTGTCCGGCGCCTCCGGTTGGACGGAGGCTGCCGGCGTCACGTTCTTGCCCTTCTTATGAAGGGGCCGCCTGCCGGACTCCGGAACCACTGCGGGTTCCGGCATGGAGTCCGGCGCAAAGTCCGGGAGGCTGCCTTGCGGCACCTCCGGAGCCTCCTCCTGATGGGTCCCCTCCTGGGATCCCACCTCGGCATCGTCAGCATCACGAGGGGTGGAGGCGGTCGGAATGGAATCCACGTCCGACGGAGCCAAGGACCCACTCGACGAAGCGGGAAGATCATCATTAGCCGGACTACAGGTAGTGTGCGGCATTAGAAGGACACTATGTGACACAAAAGTGATATTATAAACCATTCAGGAATCCGGATACTTACGATCTTGCCGGAGGCCTGGCCCTTGAGGGCCACTCTTCGTCGCCAACGTTGGCGTTGGCGGAGCTGTCCGGGGGAAGAGTCCTTCCCCTCTTGGACCCTTCGGCCTCCCCCGTTGGGGAAGCCTTCCTATTCCTCTCTCCCTCCTCCGGGAGAGAGTCCTCTTTCTCCTCCTCGTCTTCGGGGGAGGAGTCCGCCTCGGAGCCATCGGACGATGAGTCCGATATCAACTGGTGCCGGGAACTTCTTCGAGTTCCCGTGGCCTTCTTCTTGGCCTTCTTCTCCAGCACCACATAAAGTGCCGGGACTAGCAGCCCCGTTAAACGGGCGTCCGCTGGGTCTTCGGGAAGGGGAGCCGGACAGTCTACCTGTCCGGACGTCCTCTGCCAGTCCTGTCAAAGGCATTGGGAGTTTTAGATCCCACATAGAATTAAACTATGAAAGAAAATAACTGTCCCATAGAGGATAACAAAGCTTACCTCGCCGGTCGGGCGCTTGGTGCTGAATCCGCGATCTTTAGTCGCGGACGCGGGGGCTTCTCCGCCCTTGAACAGCACCCTCCAGGCAGCTTCGTACGTTGTGTCGAAGAGCCCACTGAGGGTCCGGTGCTGAGCCGGATCAAACTCCCACAAATTAAAGGCCCGCTGTTGGCAGGGGAGAATCCGGCGGACGAGCATGACCTGGATCACATTGACAAGCCTAAGCTTCTTGTTCACCAAGGTCTGGAGACAGGACTGGAGTCCTGTCAGCTCCTCCAAACTGCCCCATAGCAAGCCCTTCTCTTTCCAGGAGGTGAGCTGCATGGGGATACCAGATCTGAACTCGGGGGCCGCTGCCCATTTAGGGTCACGCGGCTCGGTGATGTAGAACCACCCCGATTGCCATCCCTTGATGGACTCCACGAAGGCCCCCTCGAGCCAGGTGACGTTGGGCATTTTGCCCACCATGGCGCCTCCGCACTCCGCTTGAGCGCCCTTCACCACCTTCAGCTTGACATTGAAGGTCTTAAGCCACAAGCCGAAGTGAGGCCAGATGCAGAGGAAGGCCTCGCACACGATGATAAACGCCGAGATGTTGAGGATGAAGTTCGGTGCCAGATCGTGGAAATCCAGGCCGTAGTAGTACATGAGCCCCCGGACGAAGGGATGAAGTGGGAAGCCCAGTCCGCGGAGGAAGTGGGGAAGGAATACGACCCTCTCATGGGGCCTGGGGGTGGGGATGAGCTGCCCCTCGTCGGGCTGCCGGTGCGCGATGTCGCTGGAAAGGTATCCGGCGCCGCGCAGCTTTTCGATGTGCTCCTCCGTAACGGAGGAGGCCAACCACTTGCCTCCCGCTCCGGACATGACTGGAGAAGGTCGAGACGAGATGTGCGGACTTGGGCGCTGGAGCTCGAGTGCACGGAGATGGATAAGCAAAGGGGGAAAAAGGCGTATGTAAAAAGGTGGATCCTTATCCCCTTATATATAGGCGGACGAAGACTATGCATCCCCACCGGCCTGGTAAAACTCGCTTATCTCCCAAGCGCCACCATCAATGGCGCGGTTGGGTTACCCACGTCCGTATTGATGAGAATCCCGGAATAAGGGGAACACGATCTCTGCTTCGACAAGACGTGCCAAGGAAACCGCTTCGCTAAACGCGCTTAGGTGGTATAATAAAAAACGATTCAAGTAAAGGCTTGGTAGTAGCGTGACGTCATGCCACAAAATACATCAGCAGATTGAACTTGTGTACATATTATTCTCTCTACGGTGGAATGTGGAATTTATTTTGCAGAGCCGGACACTATCCTGGTGTTCACAATCTTCTATGAATTATTCGGAGGAGGAACCCGCCTTGCAATGCCGAACAATATGCACGCCGGACTCATCGTCATTGAAGCCTGGTTCAGGGGCTACTGAGGGAGTCCTGGACTAGGGGGTGTCCGGACAGCCGGACTATCATCGTCAGCCGGACTCCAAGACTATGAAGATACAAGATTGAAGACTTCGTCCCGTGTCCGGATGGGACTTTCCTTGGCGTGGAAGGCAAGCTTGGCAATACGGATATGTAGATCTCCTACCATTGTAACCGACTCTGTGTAACCCTAGCCCTCTCCGGTGTCTATATAAACCGGAGGGTTTTAGTCCGTAGGACACAACCATTACAACAATCATAACATAGGCTATCTTCTAGGGTTTAGCCTCCTTAATCTCGTGGTAGATCCACTCTTGTACTACCCATATCATTAATATCAATCAAGCAGGAGTAGGGTTTTACCTCCATCGAGAGGGCCCGAACCTGGGTAAAAACATCATGTCCCTTGTCTCCTGTTACCATCCGCCTAGACGCACAGTTCGGGACCCCCTACCCGAGATCCGCCGGTTTTGACACCGACAGGAACCTTCGGGAGCGATCTTTTTGGAACAAACATGATCGAGAGGACTTGGAGTGGAAGTCAAGCAACAACCGAGGCGGCCACGAGGGTGGAGGGCCCCCTTGCTGGGCGCGCCCCCTGTCTCGTGGGCCCCTCGGGTGTCCACCGACCTACTTCTTCCTCCTATATATACCCATGTACCCCGAAAACATCAGAAGCGACCACGAAAAACTATTTCCACCGCCGTAACCTTCTGTATCCGCGAGATCCCATCTTGGAGCCTTCGCCGGTGCTCTGCCTGAGGGGGAATCGATCATGGAGGGCCCCTATATCATCTCCAAGGCCTCTCCGATGAGTTGTGAGTAGTTTACCATAGACCTTCAGGTCCATAGTTATTAGCTAGATGGCTTCTTCTCTCTCTTTGAATATCAATACCATGTTCTCCTCGATTTTCTTGGAGATTTATTCGATGTACCTCTTTTTGCGGTGTGTTTGTCGAGATTCGATGAATTGTGGGTTTATGATCAAGTTTATCTATGAGAAATATTTGAATCTCCTCTGAATTCTTTTATGTGTGATTAAGTTATCTTTGCAAGTCTCTTCGAATTATCAGTTTGGTTTGGCCTACTAGATTGATCTTTCTTGCAATGGGAGAAGTGCTTAGCTTTGGGTTCAATCTTGCGGTGTCCTTTCCCAGTGACAGCAGGGGCAGCAAGGCACGTATTGTATTGTTGCCATCGAGGATAGAAAGATGGGGTTTATATCATATTGCATGAGTTTATCCCTCTACATCATGTCATCTTTCTTAATGTGTTACTCTGTTCTTATGAACTTAATACTCTAGATGCATGCTGGATAGCGGTCGATGTGTGGAGTAATAGTAGCAGATGCAGGCAGGAGTCGGTCTACTTGTCACGGACGTGATGCCTATATACATGATCATGCCTAGATAATCTCATAATTATTCGCTTTTCTATCAATTGCTCGACAGTAATTTGTTCACCCACCGTAATACATATGCTATCTTGAGAGAAGCCACTAGTGAAACCTATGGCCCCTGGGTCTATCTTTTATCATATAAGCTTTCAATCTACTTTTATTTGCATCTTTACTTTTCCAATCTATATCACAAAATACCAAAAATATATTTATCTTACCATTTTATCTCTATCAGATCTCACTTTTGCAAGTGGCCGTGAAGGGATTGCAACCCCTTTATCGCGTTGGTTGCGAGTTCTTGTTTGTTTGTGTAGGTGTGTGGGACTTTTGAGGAGCCTCCTACTGCATTGATACCTTGGTTCTCAAAAACTAAGGGAAATACTTATGCTACTATTGCTGCATCACCCTTTCCTCTTCAAGGAAAATCAACGCAAGCTCAAGACGTAGCAAGAAGGATTTCTGGCGCCGTTGCCGGGGAGGTCTTCGCTCAAGTCAAGACATACCAAGTACCCATCACAAACTCATCTCCCTCACATTTACATTATTTGCCATTTGCCTCTCGTTTTCCTCTCCCCCACTTCACCCTTGCCGTTTTATTCGCCCTCTCTTTCCCAATCTCCTCTCTCTTTCGCTTGCCTTTTTGTTTGCTTGTGTGTTGGATTACTTGTCGCAATGGCGCAAGATAATACCAAATTGTGTGATTTTTCCAATACCAATAATAATGATTTCCTTAGTACTCCGATTGCTCCTATTAATGATGTTGAGTCTTGTGAAATCAATGCTGCTTTGCTGAATCTTGTTATGAAAGATCAATTCTCTGGCCTTCCTAGTGAATATGCCGCTACCCATCTAAACAACTTTGTTGATTTGTGTGAGATGCAAAAGAAGAAAGATAAGTATAATGATATTGTTAAATTGAAGTTATTTCTGTTTTCACTTAGAGATCGTGCTAAAGTTTGGTTTTCATCTTTGCCTAAGAATAGTATTGATTCATGGAATAAGTGCAAAGATGCTTTTATCTCTAAGTATTTTCCTCCCGCTAAGATCATCTCTCTTAGGACGATATTATGAATTTTAAACAACTTCATCATGAGCATGTTGCCCAATCTTGGGAAAGAATGAAATTGATGATTCACAATTGCCGTACTCATGGTTTGAATTTATGGATGGTCATACAAAATTTTTATGCCGGATTGAATTTCGCTTCTAGAAATCTTTTAGATTCGGCCGCGGGAGGCACGTTTATGGAAATCACCTTAGGAGATGCTACAAAACTCCTTGATAATATTATGGCTAATTATTCTCAATGGCACACCGAAAGATCTAGTAAAAAAGTGCATGCTTTAGAAGAAATTAATGTTTTGAGTGGAAAGATGGATGAACTTATGAAATTGTTTGCTACTAAGAGTGCTCCTATTGATCCCAATGATATGCCTTTGTCTACTTTTATTGAGAATAATAATGAATCTATGGATGTGAATTTTGTTGGTAGGAATAATTTTGGTAACAATGCTTATAGAGGAAACTTTAATCCTAGACCGTTCCCTAGTAATTCCTCTAATAATTATGGAAATTCCTACAATAATTCTTATGGTAATTTTAATAATATGCCCTCTGATTTTGAGAATAGTGTGAAAGAATTTATGATTTCTCAAAAGAATTTTAATGCTTTGCTTGAAGAAAAATTGCTTAAAGTTGATGATTTTGCTAGGAACGTTGATAGACTCTCGCTTGATGTTGATTCTTTGAAACTTAGATCTACTCCTCCTAAGCATGATATCAATGAGTCTCTCAAAGCTATGAGAATTTCCATTGATGAGTGCAAAGAAAGAACCGCTAGATTGCGTGCTAAGAAAGATTGCTTTGTAAAGGCGTTTTCTTCTAGTTTCCATGAAAATAATGATGAAGATCTAAAAGTTATTGATGTGTCCCCTATTAAATATTTGTTTTGCAATATGAATCTTAATAATTATGGGACTGGAGATGAGTCAACTTTAGTTAAAAGGTGTCGCAATGATTCAGAGTTCTTAGATCTTGATGCTAAATTTGGTAAAAGTGGGATTGGAGAGGTCAAGACTTTAAATAGCATTGAACCCACTATCTTGGATTTCAAGGAATTTAATTATGATAATTGTTCTTTATAAGATTGTATTTCCTTGTTGCAATCCGTTGTGAATTCTCCTCATTCTTATAGTCAAAATAAAGCTTTTACCAAACATATTGTTGATGCCTTGATGCAATCCTTTGATGAAAAACTTAATTTGGAAGTTTCTATACCTAGAAAACTTTATGATGAGTGGGAACCTACTATAAAGATTAAAAATTAAAGATCGTTAGTGTTATGCTTTGTGTGATTTGGGTGCTAGTGTTTCCACGATTCCGAAAACTTTATGTGATATTCTAGGTTTCCATGATCTTGATGATTGCTCTTTAAATTTGCACCTTGCGGATTCCACCATTAAAAAGCCAATGGGAAGGATCAATGATGTTCCCATTGTTCCAAATAGGAATTTGGTGCCCGTAGATTTTATCGTTCTTGATATAGATTGCAATCTTTCTTGTCCTATTATTATTGGTAGACCTTTCCTTAGAACGATTGGTGCGATTATTGATATGAAAGAAGGGAATATTAGATTCCAATTTCCATTAAGGAAAGGCATGGAGCACTTTCCAAGAAATAAAGTCAAATTACCTTATGAAATCTATCATGCGAGCTACTTATGACTTGAGTGCCAAAGATGGCACTACTTAGATCTATCCTCGCTTTTATGCCTAGCTAGGGGCGTTAAACGATAGCGCTAGTTGGGAGGCAACCCAATTTTATTTGTGTTTTTTGTTTTTGCTTCTGTTTAGTAATAAATTGTGCATCTACCTTCTGTTTAGATGTGTTTTTATGTTTTAATTAGTGTTTGTGCCAAGTAGAACCTATAGGATAACCTATGGTGATAGTTAATTTGATTCTGCTGAAAAACAGAAACTTTACGCGCACGAAAATAATTTTAGTAATTCACAGAAACGTGATTTTGCATTGATTCTTTTTGATGTAGATCAACAGAGAAATTTCCCACGACTTCCTATTTTGGTAGGATTTTTAAAGTTCCATAAGTATTCGAGAGTTACAGATTTCTACAGACTGTTCTGTTTTTGACAGATTCTGTTTTTCGTGTGTTGTTCGCTTATTTTGATGCATCTATGGCTAGTATGTAAGGGTATGAACCATAGAAAAGTTTAAATACAGTAGTTTTAACACAAATATAAATAAATAATGGTTCATTAAAGTATCTTATGTGGTGGTTTTTCTTTCCTTCACTAACGGAGCTTATGAGATTTTCTTTTGAGTTTTGTGTTGTGAAGTTTTCAAGTTTTAGGTAAAGATTTGATGGACTATGGAATAAGGAGTGGCAAGAGCCTAAGCTTGGGGATGCCCAAGGCACCCCAAGATATTCAATAATATCCAAAAGCCTAAGCTTGGGGATGCCCCGGAAGGCATCCCCTCTTTCGTCTTCGTTTATCGGTAACTTTACTTGGAGCTATATTTTTATTCGCCACATGATATGTGTCTTGCTTGGAGCGTCTTGTATGATATTAGTCTTTGCTTTTTAGTTTACCACAATCATCCTTGTTGTACACACCTTTTGGGATAAACTCACTTGATTGGAATTTATTAGAATACTCTATGTGCTTCACTTATATCTTTTGAGCTAGATAGATTTTTCTCTAGTGCTTCACTTATATCTTTTAGAGCACGGCGGTGGCTTAATTTTGTAGAAATTGTTAGTCTCTCATGCTTCACTTATATTATTTTGAGAGTCTTTTAGAACAGCATGGTATTTACTATGGTTATAAATTTGGTCCTAGAATGATGAGCATCCAAGTTGGGTATAATAACAACTATCATAGAAAGTGCATTAAACACTAGGATCAATTTGATGCTTGATAATTGTTTTGAGATATAAAGGTGGTAATGTTAGAGTCATTCTAGTGGGTAATTATGAAATTGAGAAATACTTTTGTTGAAGTAGGCAAGTCCCGTAGCATGCACGTATGGTAAAAGTTGTGTGACAAATTTGTTGCATGAGGTGCTCTTTTAATTGTCTTCCTTATGAGTGGAGGTCGGGATCGCGCGATGGTTAACTCCTACCAACCCTTCCCCTAGGAGCATGCGTAGTAGTACTTTGCTTCAAGGGCAAGTAAACTTTTGCAATAAGTATATGAGTTCTTTATGACTAATGTGAGTCCATGGATATATGCACACTCATCCTTCCACTTTGCTAGCCTCTATTATACCGCGCAACTTTCACCGGTATCATGCACTCATTATTTACCTTCCTCAAAACAGCCACCATACCTACCTATTATGGCATTTCCATAGCCATTCCGAGATATATTGCCATGCAACTTTCCACCGTTCCATTTATTATGACATGTTCCATCATTGTCATATTGCTCTTTGCATGATCATGTAGTTGACATTGTATTTGTGGCAAGGCCACCTTCATAAATTTTCATACATGTCACTCCTGATTCATTGCATATCCCGGTACACCGCCGGAGGCATTCATATAGAGTCATATTTTGTTCTAAGTGTTGAGTTGTAATTCTCGGGTTGTAAATTAATAAAAGTATGATGATCTTCATTATTAGAGTATTGTCCCAAGTGAGGAAAGGATGATGAAGACTATGATTCCCCCACAAGTCGGGATGAAACTTTGGACTTTAAAAAAAAAGAGGCCAAAGAGCCCACCAAAAAAAAGAGAAAGGCCAAATAAAAAAAAGAAAGGCCAAATAAAATAAATATATATATATATAAATGAGAGAAAAAGAGAGAAGGGACAATACTACTATCTCTTTTCCACACTTGTGCTTCAAAATAGCACAATGATCTTCATGATAGAGAGTCTCTTGTGTTGTCACTTTCATATACTAGTGGGAATATTTCATTATAGAACTTGGCTTGTATATTCCAATGATGGGCTTCCTCAAAATGCCCTAGGTCTTTGTGAGCAAGCGAGTTGGATGCACACCCACTTAGTTTCTTTTGTTGAGCTTTCATATATTTATAGCTCTAGTGCATCCGTTGCATGGCAATCCCTACTCACTCACATTGGTATCTAATGATGGGCATGTCCATAGCCCGTTGATACGCCTGGTTGATGTGAGACTATCTTCTCCCTTTTTTGTCTTCACAACCACCACCATATATCACATATAGTGCTATGTCCATGGCTTGCGCTCATGTATTGCGTAAGAGTTGAAAAAGCTGAAGCGCATTAAAAAGTATGAACCAATTGCTTGGCTGAAACCGGGGTTGTGCATGATGGGAGTATTTTGTGTAATGAAAATGAAGCATGGCCTAGCTATATGATTTTGTAGGGATAAGCTTTCTTTGGCTATGCTATTTTGATAGGACATGATTATTTGTTAGTATGCTTTGAGTATTATTATTTTTATGTTTTATAAGCTTTTATCTTGAATCATTTGGATCTGAACAATCATGCCACAATAAAGAAAATTACATTGAGAATTATGCTAGGTAGCATTCCACATCAAAAATTCTGTTTTTATCATTTACCTACTCGAGGACGAGCAGGAAATAAGCTTGGGGATGCTTGATACGTCTCCAACGTATCTATAATTTTTTATTGTTCCATGCTATTATATTACCCGTTTTGGATGTTTATGGGCTTTACTTTACACTTTTATATCATTTTTGGGACTAACCTACTAACCGGAGGCCCAGCCCGTATTGCTGTTTTTTTTGCCTATTTCAGTGTTCCGAAGAAAAGGAATATCAAACGGAGTCCAAATGGAATGAAACCTTCGGGAGTGATCTTTTTGGAACAAACGTGATCCAGAGGACTTCGAGTGGAAGTCAAGAAATATCCGAGGCGGCCACGAGGGTGGAGGGAGTGCCCCCCTACTAGGCGCGCCCCCCTGTCTCGTGGTCCCCTCGGGCGTCCACCGACCTACTTCTTCCTCCTATATATACACATGTACCCCGAAAACATCAGAAGCGACCACGAAAAATTGTTTCCACTGACGTAACCTTCTGTATCCGCGAGATCCCATCTTGGAGCCTTCGCCGGCGCTCTACCGGAGGGGGAATCGACCATGGAGGGCCTCTACATCATCTCCAAGGCCTCTCCGATGAGTTGTGAGTAGTTTACCACAGACCTTTGGGTCCATAGTTATTAGCTAGATGCTTCTTCTCTCTCTTTGAATCTCAATACCATGTTCTCCTCGATCTTCTTGGAGATCTATTCGATGTAACTCTTTTTGTAGTGTGTTTGTCGAGATCTGATGAATTGTGGATTTATGATCAAGTTTATCTATGAGAAATATTTGAATCTCCTCTGAATTCTTTTATGTGTGATTAAGTTATCTTTGCAAGTCTCTTCGAATTATCAGTTTGGTTTGGCCTACTAGATTGATCTTTCTTGCAATGGGAGAAGTGCTTAGCTTTGGGTTCAATCTTGCGGTGTCCTTTCCCAGTGATAGCAGGGGCAGAAAGGCGTGTATTGTATTGTTGCCATCGAGGATAAAAAGATGGGGTTTATATCATATTGCATGAGTTTACCCCTCTACATCATGTCATCTTTCTTAATGTGTTACTCTGTTCTTTATGAACTTAATACTCTAGATGCATGCTGGATAGCGGTCGATGTGTGGAGTAATAGTAGTAGATGCAGGCAGGAGTCAGTCTACTTGTCACGGACGTGATGCCTATATACATGATCGTGCCTAGATAATCTCATAATTATTCGCTTTTCTATCAATTGCTCGACAGTAATTTGTTCACCCACCGTAATACTTATGCTATCTTGAGAGAAGCCACTAGTGAAACCTATGGTCCCCGGGTCTATCTTTTATCATATAAGCTTTCAATCTACTTTTATTTGCATCTTTACTTTTCCAATCTATATCATAAAATACCAAGAATATATTTATCTTATCATTTTATCTCTATCAGATCTCACTTTCGCAAGTGGTCGTGAAGGGATTGACAACCCCTTTATCGCGTTGGTTGCGAGTTCTTGTTTGTTTGTGTAGGTGCATGGGACTTTTGAGGGGCCTCCTACTGGATTGATACCTTGGTTCTCAAAAACTGAGGGAAATACATATGCTACTATTGCTGCATCACCCTTTCCTCTTCAAGGAAAACCAAAGCAAGCTCAAGATGTAGCACACCCTGATCCGCATGGAGCAGGGGGCCTTCGCACGTCAGCCCAGGATAACACCTGACGCATGATAGGTCCATGATACAGCATTCCAGGTACAAGAATATTCATCAAATACATGTGTATATGATTATATCGTTGATGAATACAATTATCTGGCATAGCCCTAAGGCTCTTTAAATGGCAGCAGAAATCTATTTAAATGGCGGAGAAAGTCTTGGTTTGGAAGCATATCACTCTGGCTGGGCTCCACAACTCACAGGACTGGCAAGATTACGGCCTAGCACGACGGAACAAGCGAACAATTCGAGCACGACCTACAAAACTGGCATGACACGCCAGGTCAGTACATTGAATGTACTTGCAAGAGAACCAAATACATAGCATCCAAACAAATAGATGACAAAACAAGAACCAAGCGTCTGATACTACCTATCTCATAGCAGAAACTAAGCATGGCATGATATTAACTAGAGTCATAAATCAAACTAAGCATGAACAACATCATGGCATCTATTAGCATGGCAATAGCATGGCATATCAAACTTACTTCTAACATGGCAACGACAAAACATGGCATAGCATAGCATCTTGATCATAACATGACATAATCTAAGCATGGCATAAGTTCAATCAAAACATGGCATGGCATCATGAAACTATGCTGAAAATAAACTACCAATCATATCTGATGCAGACATAACATGTTAACTGTATGCCACCATCTCATGTTCTACCATGGTTCTTTAAATGCAAATAACAACTTACTACTCATGCAATGCAACCAAACTTGTGCACTGAGTTCCCCGGACTCTCTTACCAACGGATTGCCTCGCAACCGAATGGTGATCACTCATGGATCGCAAACGGAACCATACTCGGTTCAACGGGTTACCTTGTAACCAAATGGTGATCACTCACGGATTACAAACGGAACCACTCTTGGTTCAACATGAAGGAAATATGCCCTAGAGGCAATAATAAAGTTATTATTTATTTCCTTATATCATGATAAATGTTTATTATTCATGCTAGAATTGTATTAACCGGAAACATAATACATGTGCGAATATATAGACAAACAGAATGTCACTAGTATGCCTCTACTTGACTAGCTTATTAATCAAAGATGGTTATGTTTCCTAACCATGAACAAGGAGTTGTTATTTGATTAATGAGATCACATCATTAGTTGAATGATCTGATTGACATGACCCATTCCGTTAGCTTAGCACCCGATCGTTTAGTATGTTGCTATTGCTTCCTTCATGACTTATACATGTTCCTATGACTATGAGATTATGCAACTCCCGTTTACCGGAGGAACACTTTGTGTGCTACCAAACGTCACAACGTAACTGGGTGATTATAAAGGTGCTCTACAGGTGTCTTCGAAGGTACTTGTTGAGTTGGCGTATTTCGAGATTAGGATTTGTCACTCCGAATGTCAGAGAGGTATCTCTGGGCCCTCTCGGTAATGCACATCACTATAAGCCTTGCAAGCAATGTGACCAATGAGTTGGTTACGGGATGATGTATTACAGAACGAGTAAAGAGACTTGCCGGTAACGAGATTGAACTAGGTATTGGATACCGACGATCGAATCTCGGGCAAGTAACATACCGATGACAAAGGGAACAACGTATGTTGTTATGCGGTTTGAACGATAAAGATCTTCGTAGAATATGTAGGAACCAATATGGGCATCCAGGTCCCGCTATTGGTTATTGACCGGAGACGTGTCTCGGTCATGTCTACATTGTTCTCGAACCGTAGGGTCCGCACGCTTAAGGTTTCGATGACAGTTTCATTATGAGTTTATGTATTTTGATGTACAAGAAGGTTGGTCGGAGTCCCGGATGTGATCAGGGACATGACGAGGAGTCTCGAAATGGTCGAGACATAAAGATTGATATATTGGACGGATATATTTGGACACCCGAAAAGTTCTGGGTGAGATTGGGAATATACCGGAGTTCCAGGAGGTTACCGGAACCCCCCGGTAAGTATATGGGCCTTATTGGGCCTTAGTGGAAGGGAGGAGGAAGGAGCAAAGGAGGGGGCGCCCCCCCAAGCCCAATCCGAATTGGGAAGGGGGCCGGCCCCCCTTTCCTTCTTTCCTCCCCTCTCTTCCTTCCCTCTCCTACTCCTAATAGGAAAGGGGGGCCAAACCTACTTGGAGTAGGTTTGCCCCCCCTAGGGCGCGCCTCCCCTCTTGGCCGGCCCCCTCCTCCCTCCCTCCTTTATATACGGGGGCGGGGGCACCCCATAGACACACAAGTTGATCATCGTGATCGTTCCTTAGCCGTGTGCGGTGCCCCCCTCCACGATATTACACCTCTGTCATATTGTAGCGGTGCTTAGGCGAAGCCCTGCGAAGGTTGAACATCAAGATCGTCACCACGCCGTCATGCTGACGGAACTCCTCCCCGTACCTCTGCTGGATCGGAGTTCGGGGTGCGTCATCGAGCTATACGTGTGTCAAGAACTCGGAGGTGCCGGAGTAACGGTGCTTGGATCGGTCGGACCGGGAAGACGTACGACTACTTCCTCTATGTTGCATCAACGCTTCCGCTTCGGTCTACGAGGGTACGTAGACAACACTCTCCCCTCTCGTTGCTATGCATCACCATGATCTTGCGTGTGCGTAGGAAATTTTTTGAAATTACTATGTTCCCCAATAGTGGTATCAGAGCCTCGGTTTTATGGTTTGATGTTATATGCACGAGTAGAACACAAGTGAGTTGTGGGCGATATAAGTCATACTGCTTACCAGCATGTCATACTTTGGTTCAGCGGTATTGTTGGATGAAGCGGCCCGGACCGACATTACGCGTACGCTTACGCGAGACTAGTTTTACCGTCGTGCTATGCACACAGGTGACTAGCGGGTGTCAGTTTCTCCAACTTTAGTTGAACCGAGTGTGGCTACGCCCGGTCCTTGCGAAGGTTAAAACAGCATCAACTTGATAAACTATCGTTGTGGTTTTGATGCGTAGGTGAGATTGGTTCTTGCTTAAGCCCGTAGCAGCCACGTAAAACTTGCAACAACAAAGTAGAGGACTCTAACTTGTTTTTGCAGGGCATGTTGTGATGTGATATGGCCAAGACGTGATGCTATATTTTATTGTATGAGATGATCATGTTTTGTAACCAAAGTTATCGGCAACTGGCAGGAGCCATATGGTTGTCGCTTTATTGTATGAAATGCAAACGCCCTGTAATTGCTTTACTTTATCACTAAGCGGTAGCGATAGTCGTAGAAGCAATAGATGGCGTAAACGACAACGATGCTACGATGGAGATCAAGGTGTCGCGCCGGTGACGATGGTGATCATGATGGTGCTTCGGAGATGGAGATCACAAGCACAAGATGATGATGTCCATATCATATCACTTATATTGATTGCATGTGATGTTTATTCTTTATGCATCTTATCTTGCTTTGATTGACGGTAGCATTTTAAGATGATCTCTCACTAAAAATTATCAAGAAGTGTTCTCCCTGAGTATGCACCGTTGCCAAAGTTCGTCGTGCCCAGACACCACGTGATGATCGGGTGTGATAAGCTCTAGGTTCATCTACAACGGGTGCAAGCCAGTTTTGCACACGCAGAATACTTAGGTTAAACTTGACGAGCCTAGCATATGCAGATATGGCCTCGGAACACGAAGATCGAAAGGTCGAGCGTGAATCATATAGTAGATATGATCAACATAAGATGTTCACCATTGAAAACTACTCCATCTCACATGATGATCGGTTATGGTTTAGTTGATTTGGGTCACGTGATCACTTAGATGACTAGAGAGATGTCTGTCTAAGTGGGAGTTCTTAAGTAATATGATTAATTGAACTTAAATTTATCATGAACTTAGTACCTGATAGTATCTTGCTTGTCTGTGTTGATTGTAGATAGATGGCCCGTGCTGTTGTTCCGTTGAATTTTAATGCGTTCCTTGAGAAAGCTAAGTTGAAAGATGATGGTAGCAACTACGCGGACTGGGTCCGTAACTTGAGGATTATCCTCATTGCTGCACAGAAAAATTATGTCCTGGAAGCACCGCTGGGTGCCAGGCCTGCTGCTGATGCAACTGACGACGTTAAGAACGTCTGGCAGAGCAAAGCTGATGACTACTCGATAGTTCAATGTGCCATGCTTTACGGCTTAGAACCGGGTCTTCAACGACGTTTTGAACGTCATGGAGCATATGAGATGTTCCAGGAGTTGAAGTTAATATTCCAGAAGAATGCCCGGATTGAGAGATATGAAGTCTCCAATAAGTTCTATAGCTGCAAGATGGAGGAGAATAGTTCTGTCAGTGAGCACATACTCAAGATGTCTGGGTATTGTAATCACTTGATTCAACTGGGAGTTACTCTTCCGGATGATAGCATCATTGACAGAATTCTCCAATCACTTCCACCAAGCTACAAGAGCTTCGTGATGAACTATAATATGCAAGGGATGGATAAGACGATTCCCGAGCTCTTCGCAATGCTAAAGGCTGCGGAGGTAGAAATCAAGAAGGAGCATCAAGTGTTGATGGTCAACAAGACCACTAGTTTCAAGAAAAAGGGCAAAGGGAAGAAGAAGGGGAACTTCAAGAAGAACAGCAAACAAGTTGCTGCTCAAGAGAAGAAACCCAAGTCTGGACCTAAGCCTGAAACTGAGTGCTTCTACTGCAAGCAGACTGGTCACTGGAAGCGGAATTGCCCCAAGTATTTGGCGGATAAGAAGGATGGCAAGGTGAACAAAGGTATATGTGATATACATGTTATTGATGTGTACCTTACTAGAGCTCGCAGTAGCACCTGGGTATTTGATACTGGTTCTGTTGCTAATATTTGCAACTCGAAACAGGGACTACGGATTAAGCGAACACTGGCAAAGGACGAGGTGACGATGCGCGTGGGAAATGGTTCCAAATTCGATGTGATCGCGGTCGGCACGCTACCTCTACATCTACCTTCGGGATTAGTATTAGACCTAAATAATTGTTATTTGGTGCCAGCGTTGAGCATGAACATTATATCTGGATCTTGTTTGATGCGAGACGGTTATTCATTTAAATCAGAGAATAATGGTTGTTCTATTTATATGAGTAATATCTTTTATGGTAATGCACCATTGAAGAGTGGTCTATTTTTGATGAATCTCGATAGTAGTGATACACATATTCATAGTGTTGAAGCCAAAAGATGCAGAGTTGATAATGATAGTGCAACTTATTTGTGGCACTGCCGTTTAGGTCATATCGTGTAAAGCGCATGAAGAAACTCCATACTGATGGTCTTTTGGAACCACTTGATTATGAATCACTTGGTACTTGCGAACCGTGCCTCATGGGCAAGATGACCAAAACACCGTTCTCCGGTACTATGGAGAGAGTAACAGATTTGTTAGAAATCATACATACAGATGTATGTGGTCCAATGAATGTTGAGGCTCGTGGCGGATATCATTATTTTCTCACCTTCACAGATGATTTAAGCAGATATGGGTATATCTACTCAATGAAGCATAAGTCTGAAACATTTGAAAAGTTCAAAGAATTTCAGAGTGAAGTTGAAAATCATCGTAACAAGAAAATAAAGTTTCTATGATCTGATCGTGGAGGAGAATATTTGAGTTACGAGTTTGGTCTACACTTAAAACAATGTGGAATAGTTTCGCAACTCACGCCACCCGGAACACCACAGCGTAATGGTGTGTCCGAACGTCATAATCGTACTTTACTTGATATGGTGCGATCTATGATGTCTCTTACAGATTTACCGCTATCATTTTGGGGTTATGATTTAGAGACAGCCACATTCACATTAAATAGGGCACCATCAAAATCCGTTGAGACGACACCTTATGAACTATGGTTTGGCAAGAAACCAAAGTTGTCGTTTCTTAAAGTTTGGGGCTGCGATGCTTATGTGAAAAAGCTTCAACCTGATAAGCTCGAACCCAAATCGGAGAAATGTGTCTTCATAGGATACCCAAAAGAGACAGTTGGGTACACATTCTATCACAGATCCGAAGGCAAGACATTCGTTGCTAAGAATGGATCCTTTCTAGAGAAGGAGTTTCTCTTGAAAGAAGTGAGTGGGACGAAAGTAGAACTTGATGAGATAACTGTACCTACTCCCTTGTTGGAAAATAATACATCACAGGAACCGGTTTCTGTGACGTCAAAACCAACTAGTGAGGAAGTTGATGATGATGATCATAGAACTTCAGATCAAGTTACTACAGAACCTCGTAGGTCAAACAGAGTAAGATCCACACCAGAGTGGTACAGTAATCCTATTCTGGAAGTCATGCTATTAGATCATGATGAACCTACGAACTATGAAGAAGCGATGGTGAGCCCAGATTCCGCAAAATGGCTTGAAGCCATGAAATCTGAGATGGGATCCATGTATGAGAACAAAGTATGGACTTTGGTTGACTTGCCCGATGGTCGGCTAGCAATTGAGAATAAATGGATCTTCAAGAAGAAGACTGACACTGACGGTAATGTTACTGTCTACAAAGCTCGACTTGTTGCAAAAGGTTTTCGACAAGTTCAACGGGTTGACTACGATGAGACCTTCTCACCCGTAGCGATGCTTAAGTCTGTCTGAATCATGTTAGCAATTGCCGCATTTTATGATTATGAAATTTGGCAAATGGATGTAAAAACTGCATTCCTGAATGGATTTCTGGAGGAAGAGTTGTATATGATGCAACCAGAAGGTTTTATCGATCCAAAGGGAGCTAACAAAGTGTGCAAGCTCCAGCGATCCATTTATGGACTGGTGCAAGCCTCTCGGAGTTGGAATAAACGTTTTGATAGTGTGATCAAAGCATTTGGATTTATACAGATTTTTGGAGAAGCCTGTATTTACAAGAAAATAAGTGGGAGCTCTGTAGCATTTCTAATATTATATGTGGATGACATATTATTGATTGGAAATGATATAGAATTTCTGGATAGCATAAAGGGATACTTGAATAAAAGTTTTTCAATGAAAGACCTCGGTGAAGCTGCTTACATATTGGGCATTAAGATCTATAGAGATAGATCAAAACGCTTAATTGGACTTTCACAAAGCACATACCTTGACAAAGTTTTGAAGAAGTTCAAAATGGATCAAGCAAAGAAAGGGTTCTTGCCTGTATTGCAAGGTGTGAAGTTGAGTAAGACTCAAAGCCCGACCACTGCAGAAGATAGAGAGAAAATGAAAATTGTTCCCTATGCTTCAGCCATAGGCTCTATCATGTATGCAATGCTGTGTACCAGACCTGATGTGTGCCTTGCTATAAGTTTAGTAGGGAGGTACCAAAGTAATCCAGGAGTGGATCACTGGACAGCGGTCAAGAACATCCTGAAGTACCTGAAAAGGACTAAGGATATGTTTCTCGTATATGGAGGTGACAAAGAGCTCATCGTAAATGGTTACGTTGATGCAAGCTTTGACACTGATCCGGATGATTCTAAATCACAAACCGGATACGTGTTTACATTAAACGGTGGAGCTGTCAGTTGGTGCAGTTCAAAGCAAAGCGTCGTGGCGGGATCTACGTGTGAAGCGGAATACATAGCTGCTTCGGAAGCAGCCAATGAAGGAGTCTGGATGAAGGAGTTCATATCCGATCTAGGTGTCATACCTAGTGCATCGGGTCCAATGAAAATCTTTTGTGACAATACTGGAGCGATTGCCTTGGCGAAGGAATCCAGATTTCACAAGAGAACCAAGCACATCAAGAGATGCTTCAATTCCATCCGGGATCTAGTCCAGGTGGGAGACATAGAGATTTGCAAGATACATACGATCTGAATGTTGCAGACCCGTTGACTAAGCCTCTTCCACGAGCAAAACATGATCAACACCAAGACTCCATGGTGTTAGAATCATTACTATGTAATCTAGATTATTGACTCTAGTGCAAGTGGGAGACTGAAAGAAATATGCCCTAGAGGCAATAATAAAGTTATTATTTATTTCCTTATATCATGATAAATGTTTATTATTCATGCTAGAATTGTATTAACCGGAAACATAATACATGTGTGAATATATAGACAAACAGAGTGTCACTAGTATGCCTCTACTTGACTAGCTTATTAATCAAAGATGGTTATGTTTCCTAACCATGAACAAGGAGTTGTTATTTGATTAATGAGATCACATCATTAGTTGAATGATCTGATTGACATGACCCATTCCGTTAGCTTAGCACCCGATCGTTTAGTATGTTGCTATTGCTTCCTTCATGACTTATACATGTTCCTATGACTATGAGATTATGCAACTCCTGTTTACCGGAGGAACACTTTGTGTGCTACCAAACGTCACAACGTAACTGGGTGATTATAAAGGTGCTCTACAGGTGTCTCCGAAGGTACTTGTTGAGTTGGCGTATTTCGAGATTAGGATTTGTCACTCCGAATGTCGGAGAGGTATCTATGGGTCCTCTCGGTAATGCACATCACTATAAGCCTTGCAAGCAATGTGACCAATGAGTTGGTTACAGGATGATGTATTACAGAATGAGTAAAGAGACTTGCCGGTAACGAGATTGAACTAGGTATTGCATACCGACGATCGAATCTCGGGCCAGTAACATACCGATGACAAAGGGAACAACGTATGTTGTTATGCGGTTTGACCGGTAAAGATCTTCGTAGAATATGTAGGAACCAATATGGGCATCCAGGTCCCGCTATTGGTTATTGACCGGAGACGTGTCTTGGTCATGTCTACATTTTTCACGAACCGTAGGGTCCGCACGCTTAAGGTTTCGATGACAGTTTCATTATGAGTTTATGTATTTTGATGTACCGAAGGTTGTTCGGAGTCCCGGATGTGATCACGGACATGACGAGGAGTCTCGAAATGGTTGAGACATAAAGATTTATATATTGGATGGATATATTTGGACACCGGAAAGGTTCCGGGTGAGATTGGGAATATACCGGAGTTCCGGGAGGTTACCGGAACCCCCCGGTAAGTATATGGGCCTTATTGGGCCTTAGTGGAAGGGAGGAGGAAGGAGAAAAGGAGGGGGCGCCCCCCCCCCAAGCCCAATCCGAATTGGGAAGGGGGCCGGCCCCCCTTTCCTTCTTTCCTCCCCTCTCTTCCTTCCCTCTCCTACTCCTAATAGGAAAGGGGGGCCAAACCTACTTGGAGTAGGTTTGCCCCCCCTAGGGCGCGCCTCCCCTCTTGGCCGGCCCCCTCCTCCCTCCCTCCTTTATATACGGGGGCGGGGGCACCCCATAGACACACAAGTTGATCATCGTGATCGTTCCTTAGCCGTGTGCGGTGCCCCCCTCCACGATATTACACCTCGGTCATATTGTAGCGGTGCTTAGGCGAAGCCCTGCGACGGTTGAACATCAAGATCGTCACCACGCCGTCGTGCTGACGGAACTCCTCCCCGTACCTCTGCTGGATCGGAGTTCGGGGTGCGTCATCGAGTTGTACGTGTGTCAAGAACTCGGAGGTGCCGGAGTAACGGTGCTTGGATCGGTCGGACCGGGAAGACGTACGACTACTTCCTCTGCGTTGCGTCAACGCTTCCGCTTCGGTCTACGAGGGTACGTAGACAACACTCTCCCCTCTTGTTGCTATGCATCACCATGATCTTGCGTGTGCGTAGGAAATTTTTTGAAATTACTACGTTCCCCAACACAACAATCACCAAGACCTCGTCTCGTGATCATATCAACACATCATCATGATTACTCACGACTGTCTCATAGTCCAAGTCACCACATTATTTGTTACACATTATTCAACTTAATTATTTCAAGTTTATCCTCCATTTCGACCAAGACCTGATAGTGTGACCTACTACGAACTTTTGCCCATGACCGAGGATGCAGCTATCGATAGATTAAATACACTCTGCAGAGGTAGCGCATTGTACCCACACCACGGAACCCATGGCCTCGCCCTCCCATTTGGGTGGACCAACGGTGTTCCGAGAAAACCGTCCTACTGCGATGACACTCTCCCGGCCACTCTGACTCCCTCCCCACTGGCCTAAGTCATGGGTGGCCCCGTGTCTACCCCAGACACCAACGGCCACCGTCGTGGCAAAACATAATCGGTCCCAAACGGGGACAAGGATCCACAAAACAACAACGGGCACACAAGGTTATGTCTACTTACCGGGCCAGGGTACCGCACGCCCATAACCTTCCCTCGTTGGAGGCACCGGCGAGAGGCACGACAATAGACCTAGTTAGGGCCTGCCCATAACAGGCAAATGTGGTTGCACTGGAAAAAGCTCGATTTGGTGGCACTATGACTCAATCCCATCGATCACGGATGAGGTTTGTTATTAAGTCATATTATTAACTTCTCCATTATCAATCACCATGCAAGCATTTTTAACATGAATGCAACAACTAGCATGCAGCATACAAATGCTTTAATAAAATACCACGCTTCTCTAGTGAACGACTATAGCATAAATAACATGACAATACCAAGTACTAGCATATCAACGGTGTGTTACAATCATCATAACATTTTATAACGATGAAAATGAAGTATAGTAGTGACATGGCATTATCAATATCAACCTTCTAAATATCATGGCAGAAGATATCATGAGAACACAAGAATGCATGTTAAGCATAACAGAATAACTGCAAACGAAAATGATAAGAAACAATTGCAACTACACACACAAGGTGCAAGCAAAGTTAACATGCAAGTTCGGGGCTCATGATAAGAGGTTGGCTTGCCTGGGGGTCGACAAATACTCCGGGAAGAAGTGTGAAACGATCGCGGAAAGATTTGCCAGAAACAATTCTCTCTCGGAGGGGTTGTTTACGGGCAAGGGCAAAATGGCCATTTTAAGAATGTCCAAACATCAATAAAATGGTCCCATCGAAAAGGGCTCGACGAACAGAGAAAAGCGTTGGAATCACCTCATTCAAAGTTACGCGTAAAAAGATACGGACGTTTAAAGCTCAAGGACTAGTCTGTAAACATACTTCTACAAACAGGTCCCTGACAGTTTAAACAGAACTTGTCTTTACTGAGAATACGTTTTCCAGAGAGGAAAACGTATTTCCGGCCAAAGAACTGGAAAAATACGCTTTCGGTGATTGAAAGCGCACTTTCCAGGAATACGCTTTCGCGCGGGAAAAACGGCTTCGCGGTGGGGGCGCGGCCACTTATCCATGCTGGCGGGACCGGTCAACACGGCAGAGGCGGGGCCTGGCGCCTGGGTCGCTGCCAGGTGGGGTCGGGGAAAAGGCACGGGGCTCGCCTGGCCAGGTCAACGCCTCCTCCTGGTCTTCTCCTTCTTCTCCCGACGTGGCACAGAAGAGACGATGCCAGGCGTGTCGCCGGCGACGGGCCGGCCGGCTCTGGCCACCTCCGACCAAGGCGAAGACAGCGGCGGGCTCAGGGAGGGACGCAGCTTCCATCTTGAGGGGAAACGGGTGCCGGGGAAGTCCATAGCCGCGGCGAGCATGGCGATAGAGAGCTCTGCGGCGGCGGCAGTGGCCCTAGGGGTGCGACCACAGGGTACTCCGGCGGCAAGGGTATAGAGTGGGGACGGTCTACGGGATCCGGGGAGGCTGCTGGTGGAGGATAGAGGGAGAGGCACGCCCGCCATTGCTCGAATTTGAGCAGGCCGAGTCGGCGGCCATGGCGATGGGGAGGGGATGGAGAGGCTCCGAGGCGAGGGGGAGAGAGCTGCGGGTGGTTGGGGACTGTGAGGGAGCTTGGGGCTTGCTTATATAGTCGCGGGGAAGGCTCCTGAAGGAGAAGGGCAAGGTGGCACGCGCATGGCTACGTGTCGGTGCTCCGACGACGGGCACACGCGGCCAAGGCTCTCGGGGAGGGGCGGGAAGGCGACGAGGGGGATCAACACGAGCAGCAGAGGCTCACGGAAACGAGAGGCGCTCGCGGACAAGAGGAGGAAACGAACACCGGCGAGGAAGAAGACTAGCTCACAGGCGGGCATTGTTCGGTCGTTGGCACGGCTCGCTGGAGAAGAAAACAGAGGGGGCGAGCGGTCGAGAGGGAAGAGGACGCCGAGGGGGAACTATAGGACATTAATGGCGAGGCCAGAGCTGGTCAGAGCAGCGCTGCTGATGAGTACAATGGCTAGACCACCATTTTGGCTAGCGTCGCCCATCGTCACCATGGCCAAGGCGTGCTCTGGGTTCTTTAATGATGCCAGCTCATGTCTACAGCGTAGTCCCTCCAAGGTAGAGTATTACTACGGTAAAGAAACGGGCAGAGACAAAAGGAGCTGAGTAAACTAAGCCTCACAAGTTTGCTGTTGCAAACTTGGCAACATTCTAGAGATAAAACCAGAGAGGTTAAAAGGTAAAATTGATGTCTGGTAGGCTTAGGGTAGAAAGGACTACGGTCCTGGAAGTTACGAGGTCATTAGAACAAGTATTTAGCATAGTTGCAGTGCAACTGCTAAAATATGTCCAGAAAACAAAAGAGGAAGAAACACTCACTAGGAGTGTTGGATTTGGCTACCACTTGGCAAATCTTCATGATTTGGTCATATGTCGATGCTGCAAAAATATCATACCAAATGGACTTGCCAAATTGGTACTTGTTTCACAAGCATCACTTCTGACCAGAAACTTGGAAAAATTCTAGGAAAAATTGGCTAAATTAAATTAGCCAAACTCTTGGGTAGGTGGGTTATAGGGATAGGAGAATGCTTGGAATTATTTTCAGCCATAATGGAGCAAGATAAAATATACTTGCTTCACAAACTGAAAATTTGGACAGAAAACAAGAATTGCTCCTATGCTCACATAGCTCAATGAAATGAGCTGAATTTGGGTGGAGGCTAATGATTTGGGATACTTGAGAGGATGGAAAAGTTTTATCCCATTTGAAACTCTATGAAGGTACTTCCTTCACAAAGTTGCATTCTGGTCAGAAACTTTGAAAAATTGCACAGGGGTCTAGGATGAATGGATTGAGCTCATCTTTGGTATTAATGGGTGATTTATCAATATTAATCACCCTGCCAATTTTCAGCTCAATAGAATTAGGAATAAAGCACTTCTTTTGCAAAATTTCAGAGAAGGCAGAAACTTGCATTGGATCATGTGCCCAATTTTTTATCTATGGAACATGGGATAAGGATGGAACTAGTGATTATATAGCAAGGACAAGCTCCACAATTTATGTGGGAATTTTCTCTGCTATAAAAATAGTAGTTCCTTAAGAAAATGGCAGAAATGCAATATTGGTATTAAATAAGAAAAGGCAATTTTCCTTATTTAATTGTGGCCAATATAATTGCCAGAGCTTGGGTTAGGCATATTATCAACTCCACCAATTCACATGAATTTAGGAGATGGCTAGATATGCCTTTGGATTTTATTCCTCAAAAAGGGAAGAAAAGGAATAAATCATAATTCAAAAATATTGCATGGGACTTGGCAATATTTTTGCATATTCAAGGTTTAAAAGGATTGGAGGGTCTATAGGAACAGATGGGCTGATCAACAGATCAAGGAAAATGATGGCTCCTTTGTAATCACAAAGGCCACATTCAAATCCCAAAAAAATTGGAATTAGGGTTTAAGATGATGCAACCGAGGTCTTTCCCACTGAAAAAGACATGAGCAAGTTTTGAAAGGTTGGAAATGACAAGAAGTCTCAGAGTCATCAACAAAACTCAGGAGAAAGATTTTGAAAATGAGTGCCATGAAGGAATAACAGCACAAAAATTGATAACCCAATTTTGGGGTTGTTAGAGTGGTATGCAGTCAGCACCTGTAAATGCAGCAATAAAAAAATTCGCCTAAGACCATCGTGGATGTAGCACATCTATACTGTCTAATACAAATCCGTTATTAAGACTATTTGCTATGATTTTAAACAAAGGCTCTCTTCAAGCGTGGCATTCTACAAATTCCAAATGTATTCAGTTATGTCGTTTTTTAACTTCGAATGCATTTTTTCCTTTTTGTTACTTGATGATCAATGAAACGAGTCCTGATTATTTTCTTTTAAAAAAGTACTAAGTTAGTTTGAAAGATATATGAACTTTCAAGAATATCAAGTATATGGGAATATTCTACTTTGTGATTTTTATAGAATAAAATAGTTTGTGATAGTAACAATTTTTATCATTAAGGTAAACAGAATTATTTTAGTATGCCATAGTTAATATAGTTTAATATTTTCATTGGTGACTATCATTGGTATACGCGTAACTTCTTGAGATAGTTGAAGCCTATACAGATCAAATATGAATATACCTAAGCAAGTAAGCAATATATTAGTCGACTTTGAATAATGCTTGAATAATTTTAATCATTTCCCTCAATATATGAAGGATAGTGTAGCCATACAAAAAATGATACCAAGTTATCTCAGTGCATATTATTTTCATGTGTTAGCTTATAATTTAATGAGATTAACTCCGTCCGACTAACGCATTTGTGGAATCACGCTCTCCTATCAATCTTTGTTGATCAAGTCCTTTAGTATGATTAGATGGCACCATAATCTTGATATAGTTGTACACAACTCATAATTATATGTTAGCAATATTGACCTAATGTAATATTAAGCAACTAGGCCGTGCGAATTCACGGGTTGACGACTAGTAAGAATTAGGGAGGCAAGAAGAAAGATGCATCCATGAACGTATGACCTCCTCCTCCTCAACTCAGTGCGCCGGGCCACTGACCGGCGGCTAAGGAGCGGCGGCTTTTGTGGTGAGGTCAAGGTGCTTCTCAGCAAAGTCATCCAAGGCTTCCAGCCGGTTGAAGAAGGCCAACGTCATAGCGTCCTCACTGGCCTTGTAGATACCTATGTACATGATTTGCTCATACATGTGGATGTGTAGGTCGACTAATTCTTGTAGGGCGAGGCGCCTTGCAGCGAGCGCGACCTCCAGGTGGACATTCTTCGTGGCGTCGGCGGGCAGTCATAGGGCCACTAGTGCTTGAAAGAGGTTTAGACCATGGAGGCTGATTAGGTTGGCAGGCAATGAGGAGCCCGGGCGCGCGGGCTGGAGGAGTACGGCGATGTCGTCTGCGAGCTTCTTGACGACAGTGAACTTGTTGGTGGTGGCAATGATCATCTGGTCCAACTAAGAGTCGTAGCTGGCGTCAACGGCGGCCACCCACCAGCCGGTCGCCAACACCGTCTGGAGACGATCCTCGGTGCCATGCTGCAGGCCAGCGTCGTGGACCGTCTGGCACAGCCGCTGGCCGCTCGCTTGCGTCGCCGTCATGGGTCTGGAGTGAGCACTTTTGCACTTAGTGTAGGTGCTTAGGCAAATGCTTAGGTGCGTACAATGTGGTAGATGCATTGGAATGGAGGGGCGCCTTTATATGAGTGCAAATTGCGTTGCATTCACATCGTGCTACCTCTTTTCCCGATCCTCCTCCCATTACTTCCCTCATGCATTCATGATGCTAATTAAAGGAGGGTGCATCATTGGCCGTTCAACATTTTGAGAACGGCTGCCCTCTCCCTCGTCTACATTAAAGCCGTATTGGGAACTGCGTTGCCCGCTATCAAATCTAATAGTACTGCGCCGCCCGCTGCACGAGCGGCTGAACACGCCTCCTTGCCTCCATCTATGCTTAATTACTGAATTTTAGTTGCAAAAATTAGATACCGCTAGTGATTTTTAGCTCCATATTTTGACAAAACACAGTGTTACAAGGTTGACAAATGGCAATGTTACTAGATCAACAAATATCAATCTTTCCATTTTGACAAATGGCAACATACCCAATATGATAGATGCAAATCTTACCAAATTGTTTGTAAGTGGTTGCACACGGGTCATCCAAAAGAACTGTTTGTGTTGAGGAGATGCACAAATCCTGCTCTCACTTTGCATACGGTTGTTCTTTCTAAAACGTTTGCGATCAAGAGCCATTAAAACCAAGACATGTGGTGTCATGTGAATGGTTAAAATTTGAATTATGCACATAAATGCATTAAAAACTCAATTAATGCATAAAAATGTCCAAACAAACCCTGAAAAATCCCAAATATTGACACAACACTCCTGTTGTTCTATGTTGACCCGGGAATTTTTTTTAAAGCAATAAGAGGCAATGGATATTGTTTCGTCCCCAAAGGTGGGTTGTTCCCTACCGAAACCATCATGCTTGTTGTGAGAAGCTCTGGTTTGTGAGAAGCATATACCCAAACCTGCCCCAAATGGGACCAAAAATTTACCACGACATGTTAATGCCACTCCATGATAGCATGCCAAGTTTCATGAATTTCAGATGAGTTTTGGATTTACTAGAATTTAAAAACCAAGTATCTCAATGTTTGCAGCGGACTGACGGTGGCAGGGTGTTTGACATTCATTCCCATTTCTTGCATGGGACCTAAGCATGCAACCAAGGCTTCAGATTTGAATTTTCAACCAATTTATATGCATTAGAGCATGTGCATGCAGTTCAAATTTGAATTATGCACATAAATGCGTCGAAAAACTCAATTAATGCATAAAAATGTCCAAACGAACCCCGAAAAATCCCAAAAATTGACACAACACTCCTGTTGTTCTATGTTGACACGAGAAATTTTTTGAAAGCAATAAGAGGCAATGGATATCGTTTCGTTCCCAAAGGTGGGACGTTCCCTATCGAAACCATAAGTCTTGTTGTGAGAAGCTCTAGTTTGTGAGAAGCATATCCCCAAACCTGCCCCAAATGGGACAAAAAATTTATCACGACATGTTGATGCTGCTCCATGATAGCATGCTAAGTTTCATGAATTTCAAATGAGATTTGCATTTATTAGAATTTAAAAACCAGGTATCTCAATGTTTGCGGCCGAGTGACGGTGGCAGGATGTTTGACATTCATTCTCATTTCTTCCATGTGACCTAAGAATGCAACCAACGACACATATTAGAATTTTCAACCAATTTATATGCATTAGAGCATGTGCCTGTAGTTCACGTTTGAATTATGCACATGAATGCATAGAAAACTCAGTTAATGTATGAAAATGTCCAAGCGAACCCCCAAAAATCCCGAAAATTGACACAACACCCCTGTTGTTCTATGTTGACACTAGGAAAAAATTGAAATCGAGAAGAGTCAATGCATATCGTTTCGTCCAGAAAGGTGAAACGTTCCCTATCGAAACCATCAGGCTTGTTGTGAGAAGCTCTGGTTTGCGAGAAGCATATCCCTAAACCTGCCCCAAATGGGACAAAAAAATTACCATGGCATGTTGATGCCGCTCCATGACAGCATGCCAAGTTTCATGAATTTCAGACGAGCTTTGGATTTACTAGAATTTAAAAGCCAGGTACATATCTCAATGTGTGCGGCCGAGTGACGGTGGCGGGGTGTTTGACATTAATTCTCATTTCTTGCATGGGACCTAATTAAGCATGCAACCAAGGACACAGGTTTGAATTTTGAACTAGTTTATATGCATTAGAGCATGTGCATGTAGTTCAAATTTCAATTAAGCACATGAATGCATAGAAAACTCAGTTAATGTATAACAATGTCCAAGCATCCCCGAAAAATCCCAAAAATTGACACAACACTCCTATTGTTCTATGTTGACACTAGGAAAAAATTGAAATTTAGAAGACGCAATGGATATCGTTTCGTCCAGAAAGGTGAAACGTTCCCTACTGAAACCATCACACTTGTTGTGAGAAGCTCTGGTTTATGAGAAGCTTATACCCAAACTTGCCCCAAATGGGACAAAAAAATTACCACGACATGTTGATGCCGCTCCATGATAGCATGCCAAGTTTCATGAATTTCGGATGACTTTTGGATTTACTAGAATTACAAAAGCAAGCACCTCAACATTTGCCGGAGAGCCACGGTGCCGTGGTGTTTGAAATTCATCCTGATTTCTTGAATGGGACGTAAGCATCAACCCATGGACACATATATCATTTTGCAACCCATTTTGGTGCACCGGAACATGTCCATGTGGTTTAATTTTGAATTGTGCACCAGAAATGCCTAGAAAACTAAGTTACCATATAAAAATGTCCAAACGAACCCTGAATAATTCCAAATTTTTTGACGACACACCTATAGTTGCATGTTCACTACAGATAGAAGTTCTAGCAATTCAAACACCATCCTTTGCAACTGTGACCCCATTATGTAATTCAAATCAAGATGAAAAATCAAGTAGATCCCACATAGTTTATTATCACCAACCATGTGAGATGCAGTACAAAATATCCTGGAGCACCGTCGGTGTATAGTAAGCCTATGGCTTATGCAAGAAGGTGCAACAGCTACAGTCCACAGCTCGCTCTGAATAAGGGACCGTGTCTAATGACACTTTGTGCACCAGTTTTTTCACTGAAGCGATTCCAAATTTTCGGCTTCCGCAGAAATATCTACCTCCCCGCCCCCTCTCCCTTACCAAAAGCCACATTTCCCTTGTTTCCGCCTTCCTTTCCAAGTTGAAACCTTCACTCCTTGCCTACAACGCCCCCTCCTCGCCGCTGACCCTGCTTCAGCTGCTCGGTCTCGCCTATCCAGGCAGGTAATCCACACTCGAACCACATCCTCCTCCTTACACATCCCACATGCCCCGACCGCCGGCACGAGCGCGACACCTTCCACCCAAATCACCGACCCCTCCACCAAATAAGCGCCGACCTAAGCCATGGTGCATGCAGTATAGCCAGGATCTCAAGGAGCATTTGGCAGCGGAGAAGCAAACCACAGTTGCACGCGTGGATGAGGTCGTGATGGCTGCCATTCGTGTCGACCCCCAGATCTTGGAGGAGCACCTCACTGTCGAGGCCACCTTTGACGCCTCGCGTGCCGATGCCGCGGCGCGGTTGGCTGCTTTAAACGACAGTTTGTGGCGTTTTCTCGAGGCCACCGTTGGTGCCTTCAACAAAGACTACAAGGTGTTTTCTCAGCGTGCACGTGCTTAGCTCATCTCGAGAGCCAACAGGTTGGTGCCCGGAGCGGCTCAGGCAACTCACCACTATGACAAGGGCACCGATGATGCGGAGGCTCGCCCTCTTCCATGTCCAAGGAGCCAATCATCATCGATATCTCCTACAATGAGTAGCTTGTCTTATTAGCTCACTATAAGGACCCATGTTCAGTTTGCTACCGATCATCACGTGGTGTCTCGGCACGACGAACTTTGGCAACGGTGCATACTTAGGGAGAACACTTTTACCTTGAAATTTAGTGAGAGATCATCTTATAATGCTACCGTCAATCAAAGCAAAATAAGATGCATAAAGGATAAACATCACATGCAATCAATATAAGTGATATGATATGGCCATCGTCATCTTGTGCTTGTGATCTCCATCTCTGAAGCACCGTCATGATCACCATCGTCACCGGCGCGACACCTTGATCTCCATCGTAGCATCGTTGTCGTATCGCCAACTATTGCTTCTCTGACTATCGCTACCGCTTAGTGATATAGTAAAGCAATTACAGGGCGATTGCATTGCATACAATAAAGCGACAACCATATGGCTCCTGCTAGTTGCCGATAACTCCGTTACAAAACATGATCATCTCATACAACAAAATTTAGCATCATGTCTTGACCATATCACATTACAACATGCCCTGCAAAAACAAGTTAGACGTCCTCTACTTTGTTGTTGCCAGTTTTACGTGGCTGCTACAGGCTGAGCAAGAACCGTTCTTACCTATGCATCAAAACCACAACAATATTTCATCAAGTTAGTGATGTTTTAACCTTCTCAAGGACCGGGCGTAGCCACACTCGGTTCAAGTAAAGTTGGAGAAACTAACACCCGCCAGCCACCTATGGGCAAAGAACGTCGGTAGAACCAGTCTCGCGTAAGCGTACGCGTAATGTCGGTCCAGGCCGCTTCATCCAACAATACCGCCGAACCAAAGTATGGCATGCGGGTAAGCAGTATGACTTGTATCGCCCACAACTCACTTGTGTTCTACTCATGCATATAACATCTACGCATAAACCTGGCTCGGATGCCACTGTTGGGGAACGTAGTAATTTCAAAAAAAATCCTACGCACACGCAAGATCATGATTATGCATAGCAACAAGAGGGGAGAGTGTTGTCCACATAGCCTCGTAGACTGAAAGCGGAAGCATTAGCACAATGCGGTTGATGTAGTCATACGTCTTCATGATTCGACCGATCCAAGTACCGAACGTACGGCACCTCCGAGTTCAGCACACGTTCAGCTTGATGCCGTCCCACGAACTCCGATCCAGCAGAGCTTTGCGGGAGAGTTCCGTCAGCACGATGGCGTGATGACGGTGTTGATGATGCTACCGAAGCAGGGCTTTGCCTAAGCACCGCTACGATATTACCGAGGTGGAATATGGTGGAGGGGGGCACCGCACACGGCTGGGAGAGATCAATAGATCAACTTGTATGTCTAGAGGTGCCCCCTGCCCCCGAATATAAAGGAGCAAGGGGGAGAGGCGGCCGGCCTAGGAGGGCGCACCAAGGGGGGAGTCCTACTCCCACCGGGAGTAGGACTCCAGCTTTCCTTGTTGGAGTAGGAGAAGGGAAGGAAGGGAGAGAGGAGGAGAAGGAAAGAAGGAGGGCGCCCCCCCCTCCTTGTCCAATTCATACTAGAGGGGGAGGGGCGCGCGGCTGCCCTGGCTGCCCCTCCTCTTCTCCCACCAAGGCCCACTAGGCCCAATATACTCCCTGGGGGGTTCCGGTAACCCCCCGGTACTCCGGTAAATGTCCGAAACCTCCCGAAACACTTCCGGTGTCCGAACATAGTCATCCAATATATCGATCTTTACGTCTCGACCATTTCGAGACTCCTCGTCATGTCCATGATCATATCCGGGACTCCGAAATACCTTCGGTACATCAAAACACAAAAACTCATAATATCGATCGTCACCAAACTTTAAGCGTGCGGACCCTACGGGTTCGAGAACTATGTAGACATGACCGAGACACATCTTCGGTCAATAACCAATAGCGGAACTTGTATGCTCACATTGGTTCCCACATATTCTACGAAGATCTTTATTGGTCAAATTGCATAACTACATACGTTGTTCCCTTTGTCATCGGTATGTTACTTGCCCGAGATTCGATCGTCGGTATCTCAATACCTAGTTTAATCTCATTACCGGCAAGTCTCTTTACTCGTTACATAATGCATCATCCCGTAACTAACTCATTAGTCACATTGCTTGCAAGGCTTATAGTGATGTGCATTACCGAGAGGGCCCAGAGATACCTCTCCGACAATCGGAGTGACAAATCCTAATCTCGAAATACGTCAACTCAACAAGTACCTTCGGAGACACCTGTAAAGCACCTTTATAATCACCCAGTTACGTTGTGATGTTTGGTAGCACACAAAGTGTTCCTCCGTAAGCGGGAGTTACATAATCTCATAGTCATAGGAACATGTATAAGTCATGAAGAAAGCAATAGCAACATACTAAACGATCAAGTGCTAAGCTAACGGAATGGGTCAAGTCAATCACATCATTCTTCTCTAATGATGTGATCCCATTGATCAAATGATAACTCATATCTATGGTTAGGAAACTCAACCATCTTTGATCAATCAGCTAGTCAAGTAGAGGCATACTAGTGACACTATGTTTGTCTATGTATTCACACATGTATTATGTTTCCGGTTAATACAATTCTAGCATGAATAATAAACATTTATCATGATATAGGAAATAAATAATAACTTTATTATTTCCTATAGGGCATATTTCCTTCAGTCTCCCACTTGCACTAGAGTTAATAATCTAGATTACACAGTAATGATTTTAACACCCATGGAGTCTTGGTGCTGATCATGTTTTGCTCGTGGAAGAGGCTTAGTCAACGGGTCTGCAACATTCAGATCCGTATGTATCTTGCAAATCTCTATGTCTCCCACCTGGACTTGGTCCCGGATGGAATTGAAGCGTCTTTTGATGTGCTTGGTTCTCTTGTGAAATCTGCATTCCTTTGCCAAGGCAATTGCACCAGTATTGTCACAAAAGATTTTCATTGGACCCAATGCATTAGGTATGACACCTAGATCAGATATGAACTCCTTCATCCAGACTCCTTTTTGCTACTTCCGAAGCAGCTATGTACTCCGCTTCACACGTAGATCCCGCCATGATCCTTTGTTTAGAACTGCACCAACTGACAGATCCACCGTTCAATATAAACACGTATCCGGTTTGCGATTTAGAATCGTCCGGATCAGTGTCAAAGCTTGCATCGACGTAACCATTTACGACTAGCTCTTTGTCACCGCCATAAACGAGAAACATATCCTTAGTCCTTTTCAGGTACTTCAGGATGTTCTTGACCGCTGTCCAGTGATCCACTCCTGGATTACTTTGGTACCTCCTTGCTAAACTAATAGCAAGGCACACATCAGGTCTGGTACACAACATTGCATACATGATAGAGCCTATGGCTAAATCATAGGGAACATCTTTCATTTTCTCTCTATCTTCTGCAATGGTCGAGCATTGAGCCTGACTCAACTTCACACCTTGTATTACAGGCAAGAACCCTTTCTTTGCTTGATCCATTTTGAAATTTTTCAAAACTTTATCAAGGTATGTACTTTGTGAAAGTCCAATTAAGCGTCTTGATCTATCTCTATAGATCTTGATGCCCAATATATAAGCAGCTTCACCGAGGTCTTTCATTGAAAAACTTTTATTCAAGTATCCTTTTATGCTATCCAGAAATTCTATATCATTTCCAATCAACAATATGTCATCCACATATAATATCAAAAATGCTACGGAGCTCCCACTCACTTTCTTGTAAATACAGGCTTCTCCAAAAGTCTGTATAAAACCATATGCTTTGATCACACTATCAAAGCGTTTATTCCAATTCCGAGAGGCTTGCACCAGTCCATAAATGGATCGCTGGAGCTTGCACACTTTGTTAGCACTTTTTGGATCAACAAAACCTTCTTGTTGCATCATATACAACTCTTCTTCTAGAAATCCATTCAGGAATGCAGTTTTGACATCCATTTGCCAAATTTCATAATCATAAAATACGGCAATTGCTAACATGATTTGGACAGACTTAAGCATCGCTATGGGTGAGAAAGTCTCATCGTAGTCAACCCCTTGAACTTGTCGAAAACCTTTCGCAATAAGTCGAGCTTTGTAGACAGTAACATTACCATCGGTGTCAGTCTTCTTCTTGAAGATCCATTTATTCTCGATGGCTTGCCGATCATCGGGCAAGTCAACCAAAGTCGACACTTTGTTCTCATACATGGATCCCATCTCAAATTTCATGGCCTCTAGCCATTTAGCAGAATCTGGGCTCATCATCGCTTCCTCATAGTTTGTAGGTTCGCCATGGTCAAGTAACATGACCTCCAGAATAGAATTATCGTACCACTCCGGTGCGGATCTTACTCTAGTTGACCTACGAGGTTTGCTAGTAACTTGATCTGAAGTTTCATGATCAATATCATTAACTTCCTCGCTAATTGGTGTAGGCGTCACAGGAACCGGTTTCTGTGATGAACTACTTTCCAATAAGGGAGCAGGTATAGTTACCTCATCAAGTTCTACTTTCCTGCCACTCACTTCTTTCGAGAGAAACTCCTTCTCTAGAAAGGACCCATTCTTAGAAACGAATGTCTTGCCTTCGGATCTGTGATAGAAGGTGTACCCAACAGTTTCCTTTGGGTATCCTATGAAGATGCATTTCTCCGATTTGGGTTCGAGCTTATCAGGTTGAAGCTTTTTCACATAAGCATCGCAGCCCCAAACTTTAGGAAACGACAACTTTGGTTTCTTACCAAACCATAGTTCATAAGGCGTCGTCTCAACGGATTTTGATGGTGCCCTATTTAACGTGAATGCAGCCGCCTCTAAAGCATAACCCCAAAACGATAGCGGTAAATTAGTAAGAGACATCATAGATCGTACCATATCTAGTAAAGTACGATTACAACGTTCGGACACACCATTACGTTGTGTTGTTCTAGGTGGCATGAGTTGCGAAACTATTCCGCATTGTTTCAAATGTAGACCAAACTCGTAACTCAAATATTCTCCTCCACGATCAGATCATAGAAACTATATTTTCTTGTTATGATGATTTTCCACTTCACTCTGAAATTCTTTGAACTTTTCAAACGTTTCATACTTATGTTTCATTAAGTAGATATACCCATATCTGCTCAAATCATCTGTGAAGGTGAGAAAATAACGATACCCGCCGCGAGCCTCAATATTCATTGGACCACATACATCAGTATGTATGATTTCCAATAAATCTGTTGCTCGCTCCATAGTTCCGGAGAACGGCGTTTTAGTCATCTTGCCCATGAGGCATGGTTCGCAAGTACCAAGTGATTCATAATCAAGTGATTCCAAAAGTCCATCAGTATGGAGTTTCTTCATGTGCTTTACACCAATATGACCCAAACGGCAGTGCCACAAATAAGTTGGACTATCATTATCAACTCTGCATCTTTTGGCTTCAACATTATGAATATGTGTATCACTACTATCGAGATTCAACAAAAATAGACCACTCTTCAAGGGTGCATGACCATAAAAGATATTACTCATATAAATAGAACAACCATTATTCTCAGATTTAAATGAATAACCGTCTCGCATTAAACAAGATCCAGATATAATGTTCATGCTCAACGCTGGCACCAAATAACAATTATTTAGGTCTAAAACTAATCCTGAAGTAGATGTAGAGGTAGCGTGCCTACGGCGATCACATCGGTTTTGGAACCATTTCCCACGCGCATCGTCACCTCGTCCTTAGCCAGTCTTCGCTTAATCCGTAGTCCCTGTTTCGAGTTGCAAATATTAGCAATAGAACCAGTATCAAATACCCAGGTGCTACTGCGAGCTCTGGTAAGGTACACATCAATAACATGTATATCACATATACCTTTGTTCACCTTGCCATCCTTCTTATCCGCCAAATACTTGGGGCAGTTCCGCTTCCAGTGACTAGTCTGCTTGCAGTAGAAGCACTCAGTCTCAGGCTTAGGTCCAGACTTGGGTTTCTTCTCTTGAGCAGCAACTTGTTTGCCGTTCTTTTTGAAGTTCCCCTTCTTCTTCCCTTTACCCTTTTTCTTGAAATTGGTGGTCTTGTTGACCATCAACACTTGATGCTCCTTCTTGATTTCTGCCTCCGCAGCCTTTAGCATTGCAAAGAGCTCGGGAATTGTCTTGTTCATCCCTTGCATATTATAGTTCATCACGAAGCTCTTGTAGCTTGGTGGCAGTGATTGAAGAATTCTGTCAATGACACTATCATCGGGAAGATTAACTCCCAGTTGAATCAAGTGATTGTTATACCCAGACATTTTGAGTATATGTTCACTGACAGAACTATTCTCCTCCGTCTTGCAGCTATAGAACTTATTGGAGACTTCATATCTCTCAATCCAGGCATTTGCTTGAAATATTAACTTCAACTCCTGGAACATCTCATATGCTCCATGACGTTCAAAACATCGTTGAAGTCACGGTTCTAAGCCGTAAAGCATGGCACACTGAACTATCGAGTAGTCATCAGCTTTGCTTTGCCAGACATTCTTAATGTTGTCAGTTGCATCTGCAGCAGGCCTGGCACCTAGCGGTGCTTCCAGGACGTAATTATTCTATGAAGCAATGAGGATAATCCTCAAGTTACGGACCCAGTCCGTGTAATTGCTACCATCATCTTTCAACTTTGCTTTCTCAAGGAACGCATTAAAATTCAACGGAACAATAGCACGGGCCATCTATCTACAACAACATAGACAAGGAAAATACTATCAGGTACTAAGTTCATGATAAATTCAAGTTCAATTAATCATATTACTTAAGAACTCCCACTTAGATAGACATCTCTTTAATCATCTAAGTGATCACGTGATCCAAATCAACTAAACCATAACCAATCATCACGTGAAATGGAGTAGTTTTCAATGGTGAACATCACTATGTTGATCATATCTACTATATGATTCACGCTCGACCTTTCAGTCTCAGTGTTCCGAGGCCATATCTGCGTATGCTAGGCTCGTCAAGTTTAACCCGAGTATTCTGCGTGTGCAAAACTGGCTTGCACCCGTTGTAGACGAATGTAGAGCTTATCACACGCGATCATCACGTGGTGTCTCGGCACGACGAACTTTGGCAACGGTGCATACTCAGGGAGAACACTTTTACCTTGAAATTTAGTGAGAGACAATCTTATAATGCTACCGTCAATCAAATCAAAATAAGATGCATAAAGGATAAACATCATATACAATCAATATAAGTGATATGATATGGCCATCATCATCTTGTGCTTGTGATCTCCATCTCCGAAACACCATCATGATCACCATCGTCACCGGCGCGACACCTTGATCTCCATCGTAGCATCATTGTCGTCTCGCCAACTATTGCTTCTAAGACTACCGCTACCGCTTAGTGATATAGTAAAGCAATTACAGGGTGATTGCATTGCATACAATAAAGGGACAACCATATGGCTCCTGCCAGTTGCTGATAACTCTGTTACAAAACATGATCATCTCATACAATAAAATTTAGCATCATGTCTTGACCATATCACATCACAACATGCCCTGCAAAAACAAGTTAGACGTCCTCTACTTTGTTGTTGCAAGTTTTACGTGGCTGCTACGGGCTGAGCAGGAACCGTTCTTACCTACGCGTCAAAACCACAACGATATTTCGTCAAGTTAGTGTTGTTTTAACCTTCTCAAGGACTAGGCGTAGTCACATCGGTTCAACTAAAGTTGGAGAAACTGACACCCGCCAGCCACCTATGTGCAAAGCATGTCGGTAGAACTAGTCTCGCGTAAGCGTACGCGTAATGTCGGTCCGGGCCGCTTCATCCAACAATACCGCTGAACCAAAGTATGACATGCTGGTAAGCAGTATGACTTGTATCGCCCACAACTCACTTGTGTTCTACTTATGCATATAACATCTACGCATAAACCTAGCTCGGATGCCACTATTGGGGTATGTAGTAATTTCAAAAAAATTCCTACGCACACGCAAGATCATGGTGATGCATAGCAATGAGAGGGGAGAGTGTTGTCCACGTACCCTCGTAGACCGAAAGCGGAAGCGTTAGCACAACGCGGTTAATGTAGTCGTACATCTTCACGATCCGACCGATCCAAGTACCGAACATACGGCACCTCCGAGTTCAGCATACGTTCAGCTCGATGATGTCCCACGAACTCTGATCCGGCAGAGCTTTGCAGGAGAGTTCCGTCAGCATGACGGCGTGATGATGGTGTTGATGATGCTACCGACGCAGGGCTTCACCTAAGCACCGCTACAATATTACCGAGGTGGAATATGGTGGAGGGGGGGCACCGCACACGGCTGGGAAAGATCAATAGATCAACTTGTGTGTCTAGAGGTGCCCCCTACCCCCGTATATAAAGGAGCAAGGGGGAGAGGCGGCCGGCCAAGGAGGGCGCGCCAAGGGGGGAGTCCTACTCCCACCGGGAGTAGGACTCCACCTTTCCTTGTTGGAGTAGGAGAAGGGAAGGAAGGGAGAGAGGAGGAGAAAGAAAGAAGGGGGGCGCACCCCCCCCTCCTTGTCCAATTCAGACTAGAGGGGGAGGGGGCACGCGGCTGCCCTAGCCGCCCCTCCTCTTCTCCCACCAAGGCCCATTAGGCCCAATATACTCCCCGCGGGGTTCCGATAACCCCCCGGTACTCCAGTAAATGTCCGAAACCTCCCGAAACACTTCCGGTGTCCAAACATAGTCATCCAGTATATCGATCTTTATGTCTCGACCATTTCGAGACTCCTCGTCATGTACGTGGTAATATCCGGGACTCCGAACTACCTTCAGTACATCAAAACACAAAAACTCATAATATCGATCATCACCAAACTTTAAGCGTGCAGACCATACGGGTTCGAGAACTATGTAGACATGACCGAGACACGTCTTCGGTCAATAACCAATAGCGGAACCTGGATGCTCATATTGGTTCCCACATATTCTACGAAGATCTATATCGGTCAAACCGCATAACTACATAAGTTGTTCCCTTTGTCATCGGTATGTTACTTGCCCGAGATTCGATCGTCGGTATCTCAATACCTAGTTCAATCTCGTTATCGGCAAGTCTCTTTACTCGTTATGTAATGCATCATCCCGTAACTAACTCATTAGTCACATTGCTTGCAAGGCTTATAGTGATGTGCATTACCGAGAGGGCCCAGAGATACCTCTCCGACAATCGGAGTGACAAATCCTAATCTCAAAATACGTCAACTCAACAAGTACCTTCGGAGACACCTGTAGAGCACCTTTATAATCACCCAGTTACGTTGTGACGTTTGGTAGCACACAAAGTGTTCCTCCGTAAGCGGGAGCTACATAATCTCATAGTCATAGGAACACGTATAAGTCATGAAGAAAGCAATAGCAACATACTAAATGATCAAGTGCTAAGCTAACGGAATGGGTCAAGTAAATCACATCATTCTTCTCTAATGATGTGATCCCATTGATCAATTGATAACTCATATCTATGGTTAGGAAACTCAACCATCTTTGATCAATGAGCTAGTCAAGTAGAGGCATACTAGTGACACTATGTTTGTCTATGTATTCACACATGTATTATGTTTTCGGTTAATATAATTCTAGCATGAATAATAAACATTTATCATGATATGAGGAAATAAATAATAACTTTATTATTGCCTCTAGGGCATATTTCCTTTAGTCTGATGACACTTTGCGCGCCAGTTTTTTCGCTGAAGCGATTCCCAATTTTCGGTTTCCGCGGAAATATCTACCTCCCCGCCCCCTCTCCCTTACCAAAAGCCACATTTCCCCTGCTTCCGCCTTCCTTTCGAAGTTGAAACCTTCACTCCTTTCCTACAACGCTCCTCCTTGCCGCCGACCCTCCTTCACGCTGCTCGGTCTCGCCTATCCAGGTAGGTAATCCACACTCGAACCCCATCCTCCTCCTTACAGATCCCACATGCCCCGACCGCTGGCACGAGCGCGACACCTTCCACCCGAATCACCGACCCCTCCACCAAATAAGCGCCGACCTAAGCCATGATGCATGCAGTATAGCCAGTATCTCAAGGAGCATTTGGCATGGGAGAAGCAAACCGCAGCCGCACGCGCAGATGAGGTCGCGATGGCTGCCATTCATGCTGACCCCTAGATCTTGCAGGAGCACCTCGCCATCGAGGCCACCTTTAACGCCTCGCGCGCCGACGCCGCGACGTGATTGGCTGCTTTAAATGACAGTTTGTGGAGTTTTCTCGAGGCCACCGTCGATGCCTTCGACGAAGACTACGAGGTGTTTTCTCAGCGTGCATGTGCTTACCTCATCTCGAGAGCCAACAGGTTGGTGCCCGGAGCGGCTCAGGCAACTCACCACTACGACGAGGGCACCGACGATGCGGAGGCCTCGCCCTCTTCCATGTCCAAGGAGCCAATCGTCATCGATATCTCCGACAATGAGTAGCTTGTCTTATTAGCTCACTATAAGGACTCATGTTCAGTTTGCTACCTACCGCCTTTCCTCAACAAATTCTAGTGAATTGTGCTATCTAATTTTACCATGCAATCTTCTGCTCTAGTATATATGTTCTATATGTCGTGCAATGTGGTGTTCAGTTAACTATTTGGTTCAATTCTGCAAATGTGATGTTCAATTCTTTAGGGTGCAATTTTCCAAGTTGTCAACCATGCTTCGTTTGGTTAACTGTCTGATCTTCTATTAGGAGTATGTTATATTGTGCAATGTGGTGCTTAGTTAACGTTTGGTCAGTTTGTTGTGGTGTTTAGTTAACTGTTTGGTTCAATTCTGCAATGCGATGTTCATTTTTTGTGTGTGCATTCTATTATTGTATACCATGTGAGAAATAAATCGAATTTTGTTGTACTAAATACATGAAAAACAAATACAATTGCTATATTTCCAAGTTGTTAAGCATGCTTGATTTGGTTAATTGTTTGATCTTCTATTAGGAGTATGTTATATTGTGCAATGTGGTGCTCAGTTGACGTTTGGTTCATTTGTTGTGGTGTTTAGTTAACTGCTTGGTTTAATTCTGCAATGCGATGTTCAATTGTTGTGGCTCCATTCTGTTATTGTATACCATGTGAGGAATAAATCGA
Source organism: Triticum dicoccoides (assembly GCF_002162155.2). NCBI lineage: Eukaryota > Viridiplantae > Streptophyta > Magnoliopsida > Poales > Poaceae > Triticum > Triticum dicoccoides. The sequence goes on along the minus strand of NC_041389.1, from coordinate 466,315,518 downwards.
ATTTGGCTACGCTTAATACATGAGAAACATATACAAGTGCTATATTTCCTAGTTCTTAATCATGTTTGGTTTGGATAAATAGGTTTTTCGTGTGGCTTTAATTAATCTGATGAATCTGTAATGTGCTTATTTTTCATCAACATATTTTCTATACCACTATATAATGTGTCAATAGCTTCAAATATTAGTCCTTGGATATGCCCATCCAACGGTCAAGAGATGACAAATACATATTCAAATGTATTTTTCAATGCTTTGTATATTATATTTAAATGACGTGCAAAGCACGTACAATTTACTAATACTGATAGCATGCGAACCCTTACTTAACTTGATGACTAACTACCTTATATGTGTTGCAGGGAAACAATGGGAATTACTGAGATTTACAAGATGGTACTAACTATTATACCTTGCCTTTTTTATCCCTTTGCCCCATTTTCAATATAGAGAAGATATTTATGCACATCCTTGTTTTCAGGCCTTTCCAAAGAAGTTCACTAATGATTACCTCTCGAACCACCTTCATGGTCAGGAGGCGAGGAAAGTTTTCATACAACACCCACAGTTCAATATTGAAGTGTTTCTGAAGAGTACGAAGGATGGACGATCAATCATCCATAGGCACTGGCCTAAAGTTGCAAAGACCTTCAACATGAATGAAGGCTCAATATGCGCCTTCCGCAGTTTTCCAGATGAGATGCATCTGTCTATGTACCGTCTATGAAGCTAATTTCGAAAGGTTCTAGATGTTGCATATGAAACTTGGTGCCGGTGCAGTTGTGTAATGGTGTAGCTGAGTGCTGAAGCTATATCATGTTGTACTCGGATGTATTTCAATTATGAAATTTTGCTTCCTTAATATAGAAATGAAACATATTATGTGCTTAATATGAATGTCAATTAGATTAATAAATGGATTATTAATAATAGGGCAATTAGCCTGGTTGGCCAGTTAGCATGCTAGTTGGGTTTTCCTATTGTAAACGGTTATTGAGAAAACACCGTGGGCGATGACCTCAGGCAACAAACATTTTCTAGGAATAAACCGTGTTGGATCAATGAACAATCACATATGACATTTTCTTGAAATCTGTTTGCGTTACGCCACCTTGCGCAAACATTTTCCTTGGAGTAATTGTGTGGGATGTATATACGAACAGAAATGTTTAGCGGGGACTGACTGTGTGGGATGTACTTACGATCGAAAACGATTTCGCCTGTATAATTGTATTTTTAGCACTACTATAACCGTATTTGGTCGCTCGCCGGTCACACACGACCTCATTTTGCCGAGCGTGTGTGCCAGGAGGGCATATCCCCGACGGTTTCTGGGTCGTGTGGGAAGGACCCCCTATCGCAGTCACTCACTAGGTGACGGTTCCGAACGCCACCGTGAAAGGGGTTAAAAACCGTTTGTATAGCACCGACGTGTACCAGTGTTGGTCTTGCTCACAATTTGTAAAGATTGCACACTGAAATAGACTTGATGCTGATAGTCAATCCATAATATTATTTGTATTCAAACCAGATATTCCCAATATTACGCAGTTGACTGAGAGTTCCATAATGTTTAGTTGAGCTTCCAAATATTTGAAATCCTCCCTGAATCTTCGAGTCCGGTTTCGGTTGATAAGCAAATTTCATAAGGGAAAATAAGGTGACATCGAAGGCCCAAAGAAATAAGCAAAAATAAACGACTAAAACAAAAGCACATAAGGCGTCAATATTACATGCAAACAACATCACATTTTACTACTATTCACCACAATATGCATGCCTACTTAAGCACACAAATATCACAGACTCCGGTACTACGTTCTAATATGCTGTGGCGGTGTTCACAATGATGAATCAACGTGTGGAGGGGTTGGTGTAAATGAGGCTATACCAAGCGCTGGATCAACGCCGTCTGCATCTGGACAGGCTTAGGGGTGAGGATGGACTTGGTCATCATGTTGCAGGACATTGATGTCACGACCACATCATCATCAAGCGGATGGAAGGGAACCGTACTTGTCCAGGGACTGGGTGATAAGGTAGGATAGTGGTGAAAAACAGGGCCTGCGGCATTGCCCTTTTGTGACAACAAGGAGTAGTAACCTTCTTCTCTTTTTCTCACAGGGTTTCCGGCTATTCAAGTGAATCAATTCACCGGCTTTTTTCTGTCATCTTCTTTTTGAGGAAGTAAGATCCCCTCATATGGCCAACAACAAACTTCAAACATTTTTGTAACAGGTTCAAGATACAAGTCTAGCACTCTTTATCTCAGAAGGATTGTTCTACAAATGAAAACCTCTTTTTCCTGGTTGAAGGAACACTTTTCCATTCAAATATTTTTTTCTGCAATACTAAATGTTCAATGTTCTAATTGCTCATTTATCCCAACTAGATTCGAGATAATAGTTTTTTGTTTTGTAATTAATTTTTTGCCAGTGAAAATTTGACACAATTCTTTCTCATAGCTTTTCTTTAAAAACTGCTCCCTCCGTCCCATAATGTAAGACGTTTTTTGACACTACACTAGTGTTAAAAACGTCTTGTCAAAAAACGTTTTACATTATGGGACGGAGGGAGTAATAAACTAAGTTTTTTAAAATAAATTTGTTCCTGCTCTACTTTTTTATTACTATCGAAAACGATAGACATACTAGATATTTTTAATAAAATTTGAAGAAATAAGGAGTTACAAGAATTCAAAGCATTTTTTATTTGTGTTAATGCATAAATGAGAACCAGAGAAATAGCAAACCAGAGAAAGACCGGTATCGAGAAACAGCAAACCAAAGAAACAATTTTTTTTCCCGAGAGTCACAAGAGAAATAGTCGGGAGACACAACCCCGATTGGGCTTCAAATAAAATCCCACTATAGATACCTTGTAGGCGCTAGGTGTCGGAATCGGCGCCGAAGGCGTAAGTTAGGAGGGCGAACCTTATTGTCTACGTTAGTTCGGTTTTTTTCATTTTCTTTTTTCTCATCCTTTTTTGTTTTCTTTAATGCGCTTTTTTCTGATTCAATGAACTATTTTCAAATTATGTGAACCTTTTTAAAATTGATGAATTCCTTTTCAATTTTGATGATTTTTTTCAGATTCCATGAACTTTTGTTTAAGATTAATGAACTTTTCTTCAAATCTTATGAACTTTTTTCAAATTCAATGAACATTTTTTCAAATCCGATAAACTTTTTTTAGATTTGATGAACTTTTTTCAAATTCGATGAACTTTTTTCAAAATCCGTGAAATTTTCTTCAAAATCCATGAATTTTTTTCTTCAAAGCACATCAGATTTGATGAACATTTTTCAAAATCCATGAACTTTTTCAAATTCGGTGCACTTTTTCCAAAAATCCGACAACATTTCTAAAAATCAGTGAACTTTTTTTCAAATCGAATGAACTTTTTTAAAGTTTGTGAACTATTTTTCAAAACTAATGAACTTTTTTCAAAATTGGTGAACATTTTTTCCAATTGATGAACTTTTTTTCAAAATCGATGAACTTTTTCAAATGGATGAACTTTTTTTAGTCCGTGAACGATTTTGAAGTCTGTGAAATTTTTTGAAAATTCATGATTTTTTTCGGATTTCTTTATTTTTTCCAAAAGTCAACTGTTAACCAGTCAACGCTGGACCGGTCAACCATGATCGAAACGAAGAAAGCGACGCGCACGAGCTCCTATTGAGCGTTGTAGACGTCGGTCGTGCCGCTAGCGCTTGCACGGATGCGAAGTGGGCCGGCCCAACTACCTACTGAAAAACAATATGTAAAGATAATTATAACGTTCATTCATTCAGGTAGAACTGGGGATTGAACTCATGACGACCACGTCAACTAAACACCGAGCTAACCACTGCAACATCGTGAGTTACTTGTTAGCTTTCGCAAAACAACACTCTTTGACCTTTCCTTCAATATAAACATTAAACATATACAATTATATACCTATTATAAATTATATTCGAATAAAGAAAACATAAACGTGAAAACGCATTCACATAAACCATGAATTCAAAAGAAAAGTTCGCAAAAATAGAAAAATGTAGCGAATTTGGAAAAAGTTCATCAAACTTTAAAAAAAGTTCACCGAATTGAAAACAGTTCACCGAAATTGAGAAAAGTTCATCGAATTTCAAAAAAAGTTCACCATATTTGAAAAAGGTTTATCAAATTTGAAAAAAATATCACCAAATTTGAAAAAAGTTCATCGAATTTCAAAAAAGTTCACCATATTTGAAAACTAGTTCACCGAATTTGAAAAAAGTGCATCAAAATTGAGAAAAGTTCATCAAAATTAAAAAAAGTTCATAGAATTTGAAAAAAAAAAAGTTCACAAATTTATAAAAAACTTCATGAATTTAGAAAAAGGTTCATGAAATTTATAAAACGGTGCATTAAAGAAAACAAAAAAGAATGAGAAAAAAGAATAAACCCAACTGAATAAGAAATATAAGAAGAGAAACGAACTTTTTGTGCACTAGCGTGGTGATGGCCGGGTGGTTAATGCGTAGCGGTTCTCTCAGAGAGGTTGAGGGGTCGAACCCTTGTGCGAGCGGGGCGCTGCGGGCGTCAGTTTGCAAAATACATATTAATGGGCGCCTGCAGCGCCAAATAGGGTTTCCGTGCACCGTGATTGTGCGGGAAGAGCGTACATGGCGACCTAGGCCGGCCCAGTGCGCGTGGGCGCGAGTACCTGAAGCGAGCGCTGAAGGCGCCCTATAGGGGGATGTCCTATGTGACGCAAACTGCCTCAAGTAGGTGCGGCTTCGCACAGAGCAGCTGATTGGCGAGCTTTGTGGGCCGCGACGTGCGCGTTTTGCTGTTTCTCTGCCTAGGCCGGCCGATGAAGGAACAAATCGGCAGCTGGCATAAAAAAAGGAAGGCACCCTCCGACGGGATTGAACATAGGATCTCACAAAAGAGATCATGCGCTCCTACCGGTTGAGCTACCAAAGGTATTTGAACATGAAGCAGCGTAAATTGTTAACATTATTTTAAATTGCGAAGACAGTTTGCACAAAATCCCCCAAAAAATCCGAAATTTGACTAATTTTTTAACGTATTTTTTTGTTCAAAAAATGCAAACAAATTTTATGAAAATGAACAAATTTTGAATTCCAAACATTTGTTGAAGACATGAACATTTTTGAATTTGTGAACAATTTTTTAAAGCATGAACGCTTTTTGAATCTTGAGAACAAATTTGGAAGTCCAAACGATTTTTTAAAGCACGAACATTTTTTGAATCTTGAGAACAAATTTTGAATTCGTACCGGTTGAGCTACCAAAGGTATTTGAACATGAAGCAGCGTAAATTGTTAACATTATTTTAAATTGCGAACACAGTTGGACAAAATGCCCCCCAAAAAAATCCGAAATTTGAGTAATTTTTTAGCATACTTATTTGTTCAAAAAATGCAAACAAATTTTATGAATATGAACAAATTTTGAATTCCAAACATTTGTTGAAAACATGCACATTTTTGCAATTTTGAACAATTAATTAAAGCACAGACGATTTTTGAATCTTGAGAACAGCTGGAACGTCCTCTCCCGAAACCGGCAAGGACGAACGCATTAACCGGGTCGGCCAGCTAAACGCTCGCTTGCAGCCTCCTTGTACGAAAAGGTCAACAACCTGATGCAGAATGCGTCATATAGGGTTTTCCCCCTATAGTGGCTCCCTTTTCCGAAACTATTTTTGAAACTAATTAAATTGTTTCAAAATCGGTCAACTTTTTAAAAAATTTTATGATTTTTTTTTTCAAAATCGATCAACTTTTTCAAATAAATGAACTTTTTTTTAGTTCGTGAACGATTTTGAAGTCTGTGATTTTTTAAAAAAAATTATGAATATATTGAATTCATGGTTTTTTTTTCCTTTTTTTCTTTTTTTCTTGTTTCAGAAGTCAACTATTGACCAGTCAACGCTGGACCGGTCAACTTCGATCGAAATGAACGAAGTGACGTGCACCGTGATCGTACGGGCCTCATATATGATGTTGAAATCTCCATTGATCAACCATGGTTGTCCTGGCGGTGGAGGTGCATGAACTAGTTCTGCTAGGAAGGAGTCTTTGAGTGTGTCGTCGACCGGGCCGTACACCATCGTCAACCAGAACGAGTAGTTGCTCTGAATAACAGAAACTTTGGCCGTGATTGAGAAGACGCCAACAGCGTGCGTGGCCAGGTCCATCAGCTGCTTGTTCCACAAGATCGTCGCGCCTCCACGGGTGCCAATGGCCGGCGGGACCGCGCAGCCGTCCAAGGTGGCCCACCCAGCTCGCGCACGATTTCTGTAGTCCATGACTCAAGCTTAGTCTCTTGGAGGCATAGAACGCAGGTCCTGTGAGATTCAGTGAGCCCTTTGACAACAGATCTTCTAGCCCGCGAGTTCAGTCCTCTAACATTCCAACTCATGATGGAAATGGGCGTGCTAATCATTGGGCACAAGGAAATCCTCCAGCAGCATTTGAATTTCATTGATGCAAAGCAAATATAGATACACATCTAGCTTAGCACGGGCACGCCCGAGACCACCAACAGACCCCAAGAAACTCTGGCGCGATTCGAGCCAACAGAACCTAACACGGAGACTATGGAGAGCTAACATTGATCCTAACATAAGTCGGCTTAAGGTCGATCGCTGCTGGCTAAATCTAAAACTTTGACGACCTAACATAGCTAATCAGCTGCGGTTGCAGCCTCTCCGTCTGGGCCGGCCATGCCGCCAGCGATGCGCAACGCCTCTGGGTCGAGGTGGGTGATCTTGGCGATGATCGAGATGTCGTCGTCAGTGAGGGGCTTGTCAAAACGCCAGATCAGTGCCTCGGCAACCTGAGCCATCATGGCTTCCTTTGGCCCCAGCAGGCCCAACTTCTTCACGAGCAGGAGCGAGGCGCGTTGTGCCACCGGCACCTTGGAGTTGGCCGCGGCTTGCTGTGCACTCTGCCTGGTTGGAGTGGCACAGACCCGAGCCTTGGGGGCGGTGGAGAGGATCGGGGCCGGGGCGTCGTTGAAGAGGGCGCTGCTCGACCTTGCTGCGTCGACGCCGCTGCCCAGCTGGAGCTGGAGCACCTATTGGGTGACCGCGCCGACCTGGAGCTTGGTGGAGATGGCCGTTGGGGGAGCTTGGCAGGCAGCGGTGGTGGAGTCGGACTAGAACTCAAGGGGGCGGCAAGCGTGTCAGCGATGGCCTGATCGATCTCCTGAAGGTTGCTGCTGTTGTTGCCGGCATGGAGGGGCGATGGACGAGCGAGGTCCGCCGTGTCAAAGAAGGTCGCGACTAGGTCCACGGGCCATGCTGGCCTGCCACCGCCAACAAGCACCACCGCGGGGATGGGAGAAGCCTGGTCGGCGAGGAGAGGCAGAGGGGGCGTTGCCTTGAGGATGTTGCCGCTGCCGCGGGAGCTGCGGCGGTCCTCCTTGCCCTGGCGTCGGCTGATCAGCATGCGGCTGCGGTGGTGGGGGGGAGGGGGGCTAGCCTTCGCCGAAGCCGGCTCCTTGCCGCCCTGCCTGCGGCCAAGGAGGGCGCTCTTCCAAGACCTGTGCCCTTGGTCACCGTCTTGGTCGTCGCGGTCGCGGCGCGGGCCGAGCTGCAGGCCACCGCAGCCAGCAGAGGAGACGACTGCTGGGTGGCGCCTACTCTAGCCTTGCCCGTCCTCGACTTGCATGGCCCACGTCCCAGGCCAGACCATTGCGAAAGGGCGCTCGTCGTCGGAGCCAGAGGAAGGCATGCCGCTCTGGGAAGAATGGGAGGAGCACGGCGAGGGCGGCTACCAGTCCTCCACGCGGTCGACGTGGATGAGCATCTCATGTAGCTTGACGCGAGGAAGGGGGCAACCTCATGGCTCGGGGGGGAGTAGCCCAGCATGGCCTCGACGCGGCCAGTGCCACGCGCCGCCCGCTAGATGGAGTGCTTGGTGGGGATGAAGGCGACGTCCCACACCCACACCTAGCAAGCGAACGCGCGCTTGTGGCCGCGCTCGTGCGTGCAGCTGTCGAGGCGGCCAACGATGCACTTGAAGCCAAGCACCTTCTCCGCCCCCTTGATGGACCACATCTGCGTGGGAATCTTCTCGATGACGACACACACGTGGAGGACGAAGTCCTGGTGCACGGCGTGCTCGTCCTCGTGCCACTGCTTGATGTTGAGGACGACGTCGTCGACGTTGATGGAGCCGAGGCAAACGGCGTTGTTGCGGTGCGCCGGCAGCTCAAACATCACCATGATGTCCTCTGGGTCGTGGCTCGTCACCCACAGCAGGTGGGCCGGCGTGTGCAGCATGGCGTCGAGGGCGCGACCCACCGACATGGGGTTCGCCGCATGCCTCTCGACCGTGGAGGTGAGGAGCACGGTGTGGCGGCGCAAGTGGAAGATCTGCTGCTCCATCTCTGGCGTCTCGATGACGATCTGATGGCTGCTCCTGGGTCGCCTAGATGGGTCGGTGTGGCGGCAGCGCTCCATGGCCGGTGCGGACGGTGGCGAGGGGAACCGGAGGCGAGAGTGTACCGGGTCGCGCACCGGATCGGCCCTTGCAGGCCGCCCGAGCTTGCAGTCTTTGGCGATGTGGCCGGGCACCTTGCACTGTATGCAAGTGGATTGGGTCCCTACAGTCTACACGGCGATGCTCGGAGCTCAGACACTGGAAGCAAAGGCCCTTGAAGCGCTTTAAGAAGGCCTCCCGCCCCACGGCATTGAATGGAGGGCGTTGGCCATGACGTCGTCGCGAGCAGCCAGGGGAAGCATGGGCGCGCTTGATGGCCCGACGAGCGCTGCGGGATTCGACCTCGGTCCACTTATCACCATGTCTCAAAGAGGAGTGGTCGGCACGAGGGGAAGGGCGAACTACAATGGACTTGAGGCGAAGCTGCTTGATTTGGCGATCTCCAACAAGATCCAGGGGGAAAGGATGGCGCAGGGCCTGGAGCACTCCCCCCGGAGCAGAATGCGCGGCGGAGAACCAGGAGGCGGGCCGGGAGGCGGCGGAGGGACCAGATTCGTAGACGGACCGCAGGTCCGAGGCGGGTCGGGGATGGAAGCGCGCCGACCCCAACCATCACTTTCTTGCGAGCTGGAGCGGGCGGACCCACCCGAGCGCACGGAGCGGGCGCAGCCCATGGGAGCTGGAGAGGTGGCGCCCCTGACCGGGCAGCCAGGGAGGGAGGGAGGTGGCCGCCGCGGCCGGAGTAGCCGACGG
>NC_041389.1:466296754-466305882 GCF_002162155.2 Triticum dicoccoides | reverse complement strand
GGGGTGGAGCGTCGCTAGGGCAGCAGAGCGTTATGTTTTTGACTGATGCAATATTTAGCAATCCCCATTCAAAGAAATATTCTTATCTAACATTCTTAAGAAGTTGCTCCCCACTACTACCAATTCTCTCAACATGCACACTGTCCACATCATCGTCATGCCACATCATCATTCAGTTTGCAAATTCTCTTAACATGCAGCTACTCAACTCAGGCATGCAGCCACATCATCGCACAGCTGGCTGGCTTTCTCCTTGAAGCTGAAGGGTTCTCAACAATTGCTTCCTTTCTTCTTCACGCTACCAGCCATTATAGCTGCCCATTTCAATCTTCCACTATCCCACACATACAAGATTAACTAACGGGGTAATCAAGCGGCCGGCCGGCGGTTCATTACCTTTCCCCGTCCCGTACTTTATAGCCGTAGTCCCCTCACGTCTTCCTCCACTACCCAGTCTGCGTCCGCAAATACCTACTCTGAACAGCGGTGTCAATCTACATCATCGTTGTGTGGTTGCAACGCTGGCCGGAGAATTCACTGGCAAGTCGGCGGGTGCAGCTGCTGGTGCCACTATTGCTCTCCGTCAACCTCAAAGGTCTGCCTCATGATTCATTTGTTTTCTCCATCCATTATTCTATTGATTGTTGAGAGTATGCAGGATAGCAAAACACGCGCTTGCTTTTGGTGTTGACGAGCATATTCTCCCAGTTCTCATGCGTAGCAGCTTAAGATTCTTTAACAAAGGCAACAATATTTCTAGCATTGATTAAGAAGACAATTCATTACAAAGGAAGTATAAAATGGAAGATTGGAGGTATGAAGAATATTTATAGATTAGAAGAGTGGATGAAAGAAATTATGTATGTAATGCCATATGTTCAAGTTGTGGAGGCCAACCATCCACATATCTGTGGAACTAAAGATTCTCCCGTTTCTTTTCATTCCTCAGGTGCCACCAAATTAGCATAACCAAAACAGGGAAATCTGTTTTGCGAGGTGCCTAAAATGGCAATCGTCCCATCAGTCCTCCGCTTTGTTAGTCAGTTGTGAAGATGCGAGATCAGCTGGGAAACTACAAAACCGCAAGGCGAAATTCCAAACTGCAGAAGGAACCGCACAATGGTAGAATAAAGTCGCACCTTTTTTAATTATTCATTTGGTTACCTCTGTCTCTGTACATTCTTATTGAAAAACTGTGAGTAGAACACTTATCAATACTAGTAGAGTGCCCGTGCGTTGCCACGGGCCTGAAAAAATTGAGAACATTCTTTTGTTCATATTATATCAATATTCGATATTAGGCAATTCTCTGGCAAACAATTACACATGAAATTAGGTACTTGAAACCATACAAGTACTACACATACCTCCTACCATTTAGGAACCATGGCAAGACAATATATGTCAACACTTCCTCATCTACTATTCATAGCTTGCACAGGCCCCACCTACTTCTCTTGGCTCAAAAGGACTGAGCCCCTTCTAGGATATCTCTTCCTTGAAGGCCATGAAATCAATCATTCAGTAAGATCATTTGTGATCGTAATTGGCATTTATAATTAGTTGATATTATCATTTGCAATATCTCAAAATAGTAAAGTTTATAAATGCGATACTTTAAAAGAACTAATGCTCTGGTATCCATAGAGCTAGAATACATAAATACAAAAAATAGAGGCATGTAACTCTAACATTAGATAGCCCAGCGTAAATTGCATACATATAAACCCTTGTAATTTTTTCTTAAATTTTTTTTGCAGTAGGCTTTTAACCTAGTGTTTTCCTAAAACAAGATACTTAAGTGAATAAAGCACTGCTTGTGATAGCATTGTGAGTTGGTTCGCGCTAATATCAGGCCAACTTTCAAAAGGATATTGACAACAACCACTCCAACTAGTAGATTCTCCAAGGAAAAAATACTACTCTACACATATAGCAAACCTATGTAATTTTTTAGTACTCCCTACGTTTCTTTTTAGTGAGCATATAAGGTTTGGTCAAAGTAAAACTTTGTAAAGTCTGACCAACTTTATAAAAAAACATCAACATCTATAATACTAAAGTTATATGTTATGAAAATTAATTTCATCATGCATCTAATAATCTTGATTTCATAGTGTGAATGTTGATATCTTATCCTACAAAGCTAGTCAAACTTTACAAAGTTTCAATTTGACCGAATCTTATATGGAAACTAAAAAGAAACAGAGGGGGTCTAACTTAAGGCTTGACATTCCATTTTGGCTTATATTTTGTTCAATCTGTATACATGGAAGATAATATTGCAAAAGATTTTCATTCAAATTTAAACAAGTCAAACTCTGGGGATGAAATTATGACTTTCGCCTCGCTTAGCCTATTCAACAAGCTACCATCGACCCATAATGAAGTCCATAAGAGAAAGAGAAGAACATCATGTTCTGCTGAAAAACAACATGTGAAGTTTATGTATATATGATATTTCTCGTTGCAATTAATGTCACTAAATTTATTGATGCATCAAAACCATGCGTAAGTGCAAAAGAAAAAGAATCCGAGTTGAGGGGAATAAGGAAGGATCAAAGGAAAGAACAAATGGATCGCACACATACTGTTCATAAGTTCTTCTCTGATTGGAAATAAACCCAATATGTGTCGCTGCAGCATCTTTCTCATCAGCGCCGAGGAACCCAATGTCGCCCTGAATATCTTCTATAACGTGTCAGCTTCCACCACTGACATCTTCTCCGCCAGCTGAGTAAAATTAAGAAGTGTTCTTGGCTTCCAGCCTTGGCCAAAAACCGCCGCCAGTACGCCATGTGGTGTCCCAAGAGGCGTGAAAGATTCTGGGGTAGCTAATTGCCCATGTGTTGCCACGGGGGCATATATATTAGTGTCTCAACACTAATCGTATTTCACATATACCTTTGTCGTCCTCATGCAGCGGCAGTATCGACTATTTTTACCATCAAACCATTCCGAGTCTCGTCTTCCCCCTCAGGTCATCCATGTAAAATGTTGATGCTCTCAATCTCCTCGAGTAGTCTTATAGATTATTGCTTCTCGTGCATGACCTGCATAAAACATATAGCTAGGCATTTATCAAACACATGGGGATTGTTACAAAGAAAACACCATGCAGTCGAAGGACGGTTCTCAAAAGACCTATCCAAACCAGATAAACAGAGAGTAAATAGCAGTAGCCAATTAAAGACCACCGAACTGCAGGCTCTATAATATATTCTGGTTTGAAACAAAAAATTACATGTGCATCTCCCGTACAGAGAATGGCTTACCGTTGAAGAAGCTTACTATCTCTTTCTGTATGGACCATTTTCTTCCTTTATCCAGGGTCAATTCTTAGTTTCTTGTTACAAAAAATTAATCAAATAATTATCTGTTCAATCTTAAATCATCATTAAAAAAGATGACATGAGATAAAAATATCCAACGAAATCAACATGCTATGAGAAACTAAAAGTTCATTCATATTGTATTTAAACTGGATTCGACATTACTAAGACTCGAAAATTATAAATTCAAAACCACACGGCAGGCCTTGTATGCAAGCAACAAACATAAGAAAGAATATGACGCTGACTTGAACAAGCATTTAGAAAAACTGCAATAAATTTACTCCACGAGGATGGCCCAGATTTGGAAGTGTGCCATGATGTGTGCAAAGACCTCGCTACCAAAAATGTCGTCATAGTCTATCTGCATGCGCACTGTGATAGCAGTCCATCTATGCCAGCTGTGGGATTGCGCAGGGATCCCCAGCAGTCGTACACATGGTCCGAGCAGCTTTGAGTGGATGTGCTTCTGTCATAGCTCCAAATTAACAGAGTTTTCTCTTTGTCGTACATATATTAGGGGGGGGGGGGTACCTTCTTGTCAACATTGACACAAGATGACCAAGAAAACCCTCTACATTATTGCTAAGTCAACACAAACATACTAAACACACTCGTTGGTATGAATAGTGATGAACGGTTTAGTGAAAGCCAAGGTATGAAAAATTATAAATGTTCACAACAACATAATATCATATTTGCACTGCCATATGTAACGTAAGACAACCAATTCAGTTCAAATATGTATGCATTATATTAGCAGGAAGAGCAAAAAGATCACTTCCAGTTAAGCAGTTGCTATGATCAGGTTAATAGATTGACAAATTGGTTTCTGTTACTCCTCATTCAGTATAGGATAAGCCATGAATATAGAAGGGAATAAAACAAACTAAACATCACATACATCTTGAATATAGCGAGTAAAGTTAGCAGACTATTGGACAACAAAAACTTACAGCATGCCTTGTGGTACAAAAACAGTAGAATTGGCAGATCAGTGGAGTACAGAAGATTTAAATATTATTTTGCCAATAGTTCAATCTGAAACTAATATTTCTTTTTTATGTTAATTCTCTAAAACTAATACAAGGGTCACTATCTTCTTAGATTTGTGGTTGATAATATACTTTCTCTTGTCCATGCAATTGAACATTAATTTGATTGATAGACTTTCTCTGATCCATTACCTACAGTCAATTTATTTTGAACTTCTACTAATCTTGCAAGCTACAAAATCTGCAACTATGAAGAACCAGATCCAGTTTACTTGCAAGAATATATTAATGAACAACATAGCATGGCGTTCGACTATTTGTAAACTTGTTCATTAAGAAGGCAACATCTGCATACTAATGGTTCCTGCTAGGTCACAAAAATTACCTGCATGTGAAAACCTTCACAGTATCATCCTTTGAAAATATTGATCGCCCCCTCATTGTGACATACTCATATGGTTAGGTCACACCAAAAAGGAAGATAAAAACAACTATGGAACAAGCGAGCATTACCTTGGGCTTGGGTCTCTGCTCAGAGGTTAACTGCAGGGCGGATGACTTGAAAGCATCGGGGGGGAGCATGACGCCACAGCTTCTCGCCTCCTCCACCTCCTCCTTCCTGCCTGGTCAATATCGAGTTTCTTGAAGAAAAAAAAGGAACACATCAATTGAGTTATTGACAACAACTTTCCCAAGAAGGACATGCTGTAGAAAAGAATATTGATCCTAGGCTAAACCATGATGGAAAAGCACAAACATCTGACCATCGGTTAGATGACGGAGGAGAATCTTCATTCAAGCACTTCTCCTTCTCTGAAGGTATGTGCACCGAGAAAACAATATATTTTCAAGCAAAATAATATTCTCATGTGTAGCAGGGCAAACTGAATCTTCTCAGCATCAATCTCGTGAACCAGTGCACTATAAAGCAAAATATACAATCATCTTCTTTTCAGCTTAGTACGCATACACTGACGCAGCACCAAAGCGTACTTTCAGCAAGTTTTGTGATTTTAGGAGTCATTATCATTGCTCATCAACACAAAGAATGATTATTTACACAACAAAATTAACAGAACATCCCACGTGTAGGTACATAAGTAGAAAGAACAAGCTAGCCTCATTGGGTCATTTTCTGAAGGTATGTGCATTGATAAAAATAATCAAACCATGACCAGGTGACCATGCTACAAATTTTCACCATTCTACACAGAGTGAGCAAATAGGCAATCAATGGAAATATGACAAATTTATTAAATTTGGCATGAAAAGATCCTTCAACACAGTGTAGCAATAATCCAATCACCAAAGAGAGAAAAATACAGAGCTGAGTAGCCTTAATGAATGAGCTAGCCCACATCATCAAAAAAGGGTAAACTGTTAAAGTGAGCTCACTTGTTTATCTAGGTTGGAATTCCAAGACCTCGGCGAGTTTGTTCTCGTAGGCGTCCTTCCATTGCACATGCCGCTATTAACCCATGTAGCCCTTCTGCATCGTGCCACCGCGTGGGTGGGGTATGATCCTTGCTGTATCCAAAGAAAAATTGTTAGTGTTTGATACTTTGATCTATGGAATCAAGTAGTGAGCTACCTGAAATATCGATCACCTGTATATAAACCATGACATAATTTTGCCCCACCAATAAATTCCTAGCTGGTATAATGTATGTAAGTTGTCTCTCAGCTTTGTCAATCAACAACTACTTTTGCTTACCCTATCAATGGCTTAATTTGACAAACATAAACAATAACCATAATTTGGTTGAAATATATGCATGACAGAGATCATAAAAGATAAGCTATGAGTGTATCAATTCCTGTAGTATCTCTCAATAGACAAGCAGCAGTGCAGAGCTCTGCTTACGAGGTTACAAACATCTCTGTAGTCGCCAAAAGATGACCATGATATTTTTATAGCGGCTCAAAGTGCTTCCCGACCGAGCTCGAGAGGCGCGCCTCCCCCAGCAGCAGCGCCTACACTATTCTTGATGCAAACAAGTATGATGACAGTGGAGAGGCAACATGGAGCCGGCAAATTTGATGAGCATTTCAAGGCCGCACCCCACCTTTTCATGTCGCTGCTACGCTTTCTTATTCCCACATCCACGTGCAGAGTGTGGTTACCAGGTAGAGGTCTCCTACAAAAAAAACTGAGTGAAAATACATGCTACTACGAATACCGTTTTCAGTATAGAAATAACAAGCCTAATCCTGAGAAAATGAGATGTGCTGAACAAGCCTAATCCATGTACAAAGGAGCCAAAGATACATGTTACCATTATCATCACCCGTACAAGTAGTCAATATAAAAATTTATCATGGAAATAGTCCTAAACTTTTCTAGGAATGTTGACAAGAGCTGCCAGTTGAAACTAAATATGTGTTCCTTCATGTGCCTTTGCTTTGAAACATCTAGTTAGCTAAGTTCAATAGTATGAGAATCAATTATACTTCTAGCCCCTTTAAACATCGTCATACCAAAGTAGCCAGAATTATCTTGTACAATCCATTTAATCTAATATTTTTCTTGATTATGCAAGATAAAGAATAATGATATTGGGTCATAGCCTCATAGGCATCATCTATACGTCTGCCAAATATTAACAACCAATGTGTTTAACCAAGGTTATCGCTCTAACCTTATTTTCTAGCGACTTCTCCCAATTGAAGTTATTGCCCCCTTTGATTTCCCAACAGAAATTCTTTGAATCCTGCACTCGTAACACAAGTAGTTATGCAAATGCACACACAACACTTTGAAATGTGAGTTTTGGGCTGGGTAAATCCGGACTTGCTACGAGTGCGCATGCGGTGCTGGTTGGCGGGGGGTTCGACTAGAACAACGCGGGGCGGGAGAGCCAATACAGATGGTGCACATGGAGTGGATGCATGGGAGCAATCAGTTGCATGCGCGGGGTCTCGGGATGAAGAGGCCAGTGGACCAAGGGAGGCGTGTTGGAACATGCTTGGCCCAGGCGATGCGGTTGGCTCGGTGGGGACGGGGTATGGTGGCGGGCCCAGGCATGGCGTGGGAGGAGTGGTGGATGCGGCTGGCGAAGTGGGGCCAGCGGCTGATCCTAGGCACGCAGGTGGGATAGGGGAAGCAGGCGCAAGTGGGAGCGGGGATCCCAGGGAGGATCGGCGAGGCGACGGGTACGAGGTAGGTGTCGAGCGAGTTTCTAGGAAGGAGTGGATCCCTCAATTTTCTGCGGCAGCTGAGGGTGGCGTTTGGTGCGGAGACCCTATTGAAACATGGGGAAAAATGTTTTCATCAAACGTAACGTGCCTGGAGATAATAACTTTGCGTGAATTGAGATCAAGGCATCGATAACCCTTGTGCTCCAGGGGGTACCCAAGAAAAACGCAGCGGGATGAGCGGGGCGCGAGCTTGTGCGGCGCGGTTGCAACAGTGTTTGGAAAATAGAGGCAGCCGAACACATGCATGTGGTCGTAGGTGGGATGGTGCCCTAGAAGCCGGAAGTATGGTGTGGCGAAGTTGATGGCAGAGCAAGGTCGCTGATTGAGGATGTAGGTGGCCGTGTGAAGCGCTTCGACCCAAAACGGGGGTGGAAGTTTGGCATGGATGAGGAGGACCCGTAGAATGTCGTTGGTAGTCCAGATGAGGCGCTCGGACTTCCCGTTTTGCGGCAATGTGTGAAGGCAGGAGAGGCGGAAAGAAGGCCCATGACGAGAGAATGGGTCATGCAACAAAGATGTGAGAAATTCACCGCCGTTGTCACATTGCATGCATTGAATGGGAACATGAAATTGTGTAAGGACGTAAGAGAAGAAGCGGGAAATAGTGTTGGCAGTGTCAGATTTGTTGCGTAATGGGAACGTCCATGATACATCCATTTTGAATCATGCTTTTATATCAGTATTTATTGCATTATGGGTGTTATTACACATTATGTCTCAATACTTATGGCTATTCTCTCTTATTTTACAAGGTTTATCATGAAGAGGGAGAATGCCGGCAGCTGGAATTCTGGCTGAAAAAGGAGCAAATATTGGAAACCTATTCTGCACTGCTCCAAAAATCCTAAAACTCCACGGAAGTCATTTTTGGAATTAATAAGAATTATTGAGCGAAGAAAATACCACAGGGGCCCCACACCCTGGCCAGGAGGGTGGGGGGCGCCCCCCTACTGGGCACGCCCCCTGTCTCCTGGGCCCCCTGGTGGCCCTCCGGTGCCCATCTTCTGCTATATGAAGGCTTTTACCCTGAAAAAAATCATAAGCAAGCTTACGGAAAGAAACTTCGCTGCCACCAATACAAAAAAAGACACATCCGTGACATTTTGGGCCGAACGAATTTTTTTCCTGTCATACTTATGACACTTCTATGACGATAATTGTGACAAAACCAGGTATCATCATAGATGTGGTGGGCTCCTACTTCTATGACAAAAAATCATGACAGAAAATGGGCTTTTCGTCCTGGGCAGGCCGGAGACGCAGCTGCATGACATTCTTTGGGCCGTCCATGACGGAAAAAACCGTGGTAGAAGCGAGGGCGAGGAAAATTTCACGAGTTCCTGGTTACGGTGGGAGGCCGGGGGCCGAGCGATGCACATTTCTCTCGTACACGTACGCGCGTGTGTGCGAGGCATTGGCTCTAACAGAACCCGAGCGAGGTGTTGAGCTCTAACTAAACCCGAGTGATTGCACTGCAGGCTACGCGTTACTGAACCCGAGCGATCGAGCGATTCTTCGCTACTACTGCTAACTGAAGCCGATAGATGCTGCCTTCGGATGAACGGTGAGTGTTGCAGGGGGTTTGGATGAACGGTGAGCATTG
>NC_041389.1:466264774-466296422 GCF_002162155.2 Triticum dicoccoides | reverse complement strand
TGAGCGGTGGGGGTGGATGAACAGGACCCCGTGGCATTGCCTCTGGATGAACAGGACCCCGATCGAGCGAGTCGGTTGGGGCTGGATCAACAGGACCCCGTGGAGGGCTGGATAAATAGGACGACCCCGTGGAGAGCTGGATGAACAGTAGACGGTGGAGGGGTTCCCATGGAGGGGTGGTTGAACAGTAGCCGGTGGAGTAGTGCGCGGTGGAGGCTGGATGAATAGGAGCCCGTGGAGGCAGGAGGAGGTCGACGGTAGCCCGTGGAGGCTAGAGGAGGTCGACGATGGAGATGAACAATATCCTGTGGAGTCCCGTTTTGCAGTACGCCACACCCCTGCTGATGAACAGGACCCCCGTTTCGACCGTAGCGCTCCAACACAAGTCTGTTTCATCCGTTGTGCCGTACGCCACACCCCTCCCGACCAACAGGACCCCCGTTTCGACCGTAGGAGGTCCGTTTCCTCTATTTTGCGGTACGCCAGACCCCTCCCGATGAACAGGATCCCGTTTCGAACATGGCCGGTCGAACACAAGGCCGTTTCCTCCGTTCTATGGTATGCCAGGCCTCGTTTCCATCGCATGTTCCGTCCAAGCCGGTTGGCTCCCACGCGTTCTGTTGCCTCCCGATGAACACGATGCATTCCGTTGCCTCCCCATGAACACGACGCATTCCGTTGCCTCCCCATGAACACGACGACGATGCAATTTCTCCGTTCCAACCCAACCATGTACATGAGCCCTGGCCGTACCTATGCGCGAGTAGGCGTTCGAGATCCCGCCCATATGTATGTACATGGCCGTATTTTATTTCTTGCACCCTGGCCATTGTATGTACATGTACATGCTACGTGCGTGCCTCTACTATGACACGTGCGCGCCTCTACTACGACACATGCGCACCTCTACATCGACCAGTATGTACGTACACGTTCACGAATAGAATGACAACTATCGGGTGGTAGGTGCGACATATGCCAACGGGTGGCTTATCATTGTGGGAGCCAATAAGACGTCACCGGTGCCTGGAAACGGGATGAGGCGAAGACATGCACGCCGGTGGATCTGACCCATGTTCGGGGCTCTCCGTGGAGATAACACCCCTAGTCCTGCTCCGCAGGGTCTCCGCATGATCACTAGATCAACAAGTGGCTACAAGAGGCTCCTTGAGCTGTTTGGCGAGAGGGAGAAGAAGGGCAAGGCTAGCTCTCTTCTCCCCTCAATGTTGTGTCTAAAACTATCAGAGTCCAACCCTTTGCATGGGTGCCCTGGGGCTTTATATAGGCCTACCCCCCAGGGGTACAATGGTAATCCGACTAGGCATGGGCCCCAGCCGTCAGTGTCTACGTTCGCCGGCTTCTCCGCCGATCGCTGGGGCCCGCCGACTGGTGGGTCCCGCCGGCTACCGGCTCCTGGTCGACAGGTAGGTCCCACCGCTTGGGGGTCTTGTCAGGGGCTAGTTACTGTTGCCTCACTCTTGATGACGAGGGCTTTGTCGAGGTAAGCATGGCTACAGTGCCGCCACCTGGCGGGTTCTCACTATAGCCTTACCTCGTCTTGTCTCCTTAATGGTGCGAAGACTTCGAGGGAGGGAGCGAGCCAGCTGGTGAGAGCCGGCTACGTCCCAGGCCGACTAGGGGAAGCATGGCCGCCTTCGGATGTCTCTTTGACCGAAGGGGCCTGCCGCCTGCGGGCCGTACTGACAGCCTGTCGTGGGTGGCGTCATGGTCAGCATGGCAACAATGCCCCGCCGGACGGGTCGTGGCTGCCCCGTATGGCGTACTGTGGCCATGCGTGCTCCGGGATTCGGGGGCGACAGTCTTCACTGTTACCACGCCCCATCCCATCTCCGTTATGTGGGTGCAGACTTTGAGGGCACGATCTTGGCCGCCTGTCGGGCACCGGCTTCTTGGAGTCGGTTATCTCGTGGCCGGCTTCTTGGAGTCGGCCCTCTCGCGGCTTTCTTCATGAGGGTTTTAGGGCCGGGCCTCCTTCCGGTAGTCGGCTTGTGGGATAGCCGGCCGGGGGAAGGCGGCCCCGTGTCTTGGGAGCTTGAAGGCTTGATCGGCCTATTGTTTTTTGAAGAGCCAGGTGGAGCCGGCTAGGCCACCCGTGGTCATTTACTCCGATAGTAGTCCCCGAAGCTGGTTGGGCTTCATGGCTGAAAGGGGAACGAGAAGATCAATCAGCTTCCTATCCTGAAGAGCCGGCAGCTAGGAGCCGGCTTTGCGTAGGCGTGCCGCCTCGGCCAGATTATTTGAAGTCTAAAGGGGGGAACCAACTGGCGCGCAAGCCAGGCTATGGGCTGGCCGGCCGCCGCCTGCACACCACATGCCGCCCTTCGGCTGGAAGGGCCTGCCAGCCCACGCGCGCGACGGGGCGTTGCCGCAGACCAGGTCCCGCCACTTCCATGCCTCGGCCCAAGTGTCGATCTTCTATGGCCCGTGCGGGTTGCTCGCCTTCCGGCGGCAGTTTCCGCACGTCGTTAAGGCGCGATAATCATGGGGCGTGGGGGAGTGGGCGCAGTTAATCCCACGTCCCCCCATGCCTCGCCTCCTCGGCTTCGCCGCACGAGGCTATAAGTAGGGGGAGGAGGGGGAGCGGCAGATGCTCGCACGCTCGCCCTCGCTCCGCCATTTTCTTCCTCTTCCTTTTCTCCGTCGCTGCAGCTGCTCTCCACCGCACCACCATTCCGCCAACCTTCTTGGCGCGCCGTAGCCTTGCCGCAGCCGAATCACGCGCCCTCCGCTGCCGTGCTTTCCCCGTCGCTTCTCTGTCCTCATGGCTCCAATGTCCAGCTCCTGGGATGGCTCGAACGTCCATGAGGACCACGTCGACTTCCTCCGCAAGACGCGGCGGTTGCCGGGCAAAGATTATGTGTGGGTCTGTCTCGCGCCGGAGAGGGAGATCTCGCCGGCGCCCGAAGAGGGCGAGCGGGTAATCTTCCGCTCGCACTATCTGCGCAGCGTCGGCCTGCCGGCGAGCCGTTTCTTCTGCTCCTTCCTAGAGTTCTATCATCTCCAGCCGCACCACCTCACTCCAAACACGGTGGTGCTACTGTCGGCCTTCGTCACTCTGTGCGAAGGCTTCCTCGGTGTCTTCCCCACCCTCGAACTTTGGGGGGAGTTCTTCCAGTCCAAGCTTGGCACCGTCGTCGCGGGCGTGCCTGCCCCATGCGGCGCCTTCATCGCCATGCGGTGATCGACGGGCGACAACCTGTTTCCGCCCATCGCGCTGATCTAGTCAGTGAAGCTCTGGCAAAAATCTTACTTCTATGTGAAGAACGTCGCTCCGCAAGGCGACTTCGTCAATCTGCCGGCTTACGTAGCCGGCCCGCCGGCTGGGAGGCAGCCTTCGTGGTCCTACCGGTCCAGGTCGCTGATGCCGGCTGGGGCTGGCGCCGTCGCCCGGCTCCGGGTGCTGGTCCAGTCAGAGGGCCTGACTGGGTCCGACCTGATAGCCGCCTTCGTGGAGCGCCGGGTGCTCCCGCTCCAAGGCCGCCCTCACATGATTTGCCAGATGAGCGGTCGTTTCGAACCCAGTTGGCTAAGCACCAAGGAAATGCCTCATGACGAGGTATCTTACATGGTGAATTATATCGCCAACGGCAAGCTCACCGAGGAGTGGCGGTTCGGCAAGGAGCCGTATTCTCGCGCCAATCCCCCACCTATGGTAAGCCTTCCTTCTTTTCTTCTTCTCTTGTTGCCGAGTTCTCACTGGCCGGCTCCTGACCAGTCGGCTTGTTTTTAATCAGAACCCCCTCCTTCATCCGGCGGCCGGAACCGTGGGGGCGGAACGCCAGTTCGCTCCCGACCGCGCGACGGACGACTTGGATGACCCCGACTTGGGGGCGGCCGCCCTAGACGACGACGCCGTAGGGGAAGGCGGCGAGGAAGGCGGCTCCGGGCTCACCGCCGGCTTCGAGGACTGGTCGGATGATGACGAGGCCGGAGCTATTCCGCGCCGCCAGCCGACATCCGATCATCAAGGCACGGGCTCATCTGCCGTGCCGGCTTCTCGGGGCGGCGCACGGAAACGCCGGGCGGCGCCGGCCCTCTTCGGCAGTCGGCCGAAGAAGCCCAAGGGTTCTGTGGCAGCGACCAAACGGGACGAGGCAGCCGCGAAGGCAGCCTGCTTCCGCAAGGTGGTGAAGCAGCCGCAGGCAGTTTCGGCGTAAGTGTCAATTCTCTCACGCCTTTATTTTTTTCTCTTTGGTTGGCGTTCTTCTAAGCCTTTCCTTTACTTATCAAACAGGGCGCGCTTTCTCTCGAGCGGACTACTGCCGCCTCCGTAGTCGGAGGGGCGGGAGGATCTGCGGGCTCCCGCCGCGTGGACCCCCATGCCGATCTCTTAGCGGCGACGGAGCGGAACGCGCGGGAGGCGTGGGAGGAGTGGGAGGCGGAGGAGCAGAGGGCGGCCGCCGCCAGGGCGGCTCAGGAGACGACGGAGGAGTCGGCAGAGGCGCAGGCCGATGCGGCGTCCAAGGCTCAAGCGGAGGCCGCGGCCACGGAGAGGGCGGCAGAGGCCCTGCATAGCCAGCCTCCACAGCTCATCATCCCCCTCCGCACCTTGGCCCCCGATATCCCAGTGCCCCCGCTAGAGGAAGACGGCCGCGACCAGCCGGCGATGGAGAGGGAGGAGGGCGACACAGTGATCCTCGAGGGAGAGGCGGTACCGCCATCGTCGACCGGCACGGGCCAAGGCGGCCGGCCTGAGGCGCCGCCTGAGCAGCCGGCTGGAGGCGAGCCGACTGTGAGGGAGGATCTTGTGGTCCTGTCGCCGTCTCGTTGGCGCGCAGGGAAGGCAACCTCGGAGCCGGAGCCGCAGATGGCCGCGGGCTCCAGCTCGTTGGCCCAGGATCTGGAGACGGCCAGCGTCAGCTCATCAGGATGGATGCCGGGTGGTGGGACGGCCGTGCTGAATGTGGCGGCGCAGGACATCCGGAGCCGGCTTCAATTCCAGGCCGCCGCGCTGAAGCAGTATACTCAAGAATTTCTTGCAACGCGGTCGGCCATTCGGGTGAGCCTTCTCGCTTTTCGTCGATTGTTCTTGATTTCTTCCGTGGGGGCGCGTCAGCGCACCCACTGGGTATAGTCCCCGAGTTCCGAGTCGGCTACTGAGCAGGCGGCTTGGAACTTCTTAGTAGACTCTGATTGATGTCTTGTTCTTATTCGCACTTTTGTCCTATTTGCAGGACTATCACAACCTCCACGCGGCTACGTTCAACTCCCAGGCCCGGGAGATGAATCAGAAGACCGCTGATCTCACTGTGAGCCAGAGTAAGTGCTTCAATTTTTTATCTCATGTGGGGGCGCGTCAGCGCACCCACTGGGTGTAGTCCCCGAGATTCGGGCCGACTGCTGAGCAATCGGGTCGGATCTTTCCTGATGACTTCTTCCTTATTGCTTTTTTCTTCTTCTTCATATCTGCAGGGGCCAATGCCGACTTGAGGGAGCAGCTAGGTGGGGCCAAGACCGCCCTTTGCACCAAGGAGGCCGAGTACAACGCCTTGGCTCAGGAACGTGATCGCCTGGCCAAGAAACTGGCCGACCAGGAGGAGAACCACAAGGCGGCCCTGAAGACGGCGCAGGACAGCGAGGCCGCCCTCAAAGCCGAATATGAGACCGAAGCAGCGAGCTGGGCCAAGGCAAGGCAGGCGCTGAGCGAAGGCTATAGCCGGATTGAAGATTTCATTGACGGTAGGCCGCCTTCTTCTTTGTCCCTTTGCTTGCCCCTGTCATCTGGTCTGTCTTATTTGTTCTACTTCTTTCTTCTTTGTGTAGAATACTTCCCCGGTTACTCCGTTGCCGCCAATCAAGCCATCGAAGCTCACCGTGATGCAGGACGGCAAGCTGGGGTTGAGATCGCACCGGACGCCAGCCAGTCGCTTGAAGAGCAGCTTCTGGCGATTCAAGCCCGCCTCCAGCCGGCTTACCGTATGCTCCGCTGTCTTCAGCGTGCCGGGGCGCAGGTGCTGGCCGCCGTCTGGCCCAGCGAGGTGGTTCCCCGCACCCCCAGTCAGACTACCGACTGGCTGGAGGTAGCAGTCGGCCACTTGGAGGCCTGGAAGGCTTCTGCAGTTCGGTCCGGGGCTCGGCGGGCGCTAGAGTTCGTCCGGGCTTGGTATCCTGGGCTGAATTTGGCCTAGCTGAGCACCTCGCAGCAGGAGGCTAACGAGGAGCTGGAGGCGGTGCGGCCGGCTATCATCCAGCGCGCCTTGGCGATCGCCGACTACACCGACACCAGCGCCTTTGCCCCTGAGGTAAATGAAGACGGCGTCACTCAGCCGGAGGAGTGGTTTGAGCTGAACCCGACAGAAGGTGAAGACTCGGCGGAGGAGATCGATTCCAGCGACGAGGGTGAAGAGGAAGAGGAGGAGGATGGTGAAGACATCGTGCCAGGCGGTGGAGCGACCGGCCAGCCTCAGCCAGATCATGCCTCTAGCAACGAGGCACGTCGAGCACACCGCCTGCAACAGGTGATGATCATGCCGAGACTCGTCAGCCGACCACTCCTCCAGCCAGCGCTGCCGTCTCCACCAACCTGCCCGACTTGCCTGTTGCTCCCTTGGCCTGACTCGCCGTCTTTGCTTTCCTGCTCGTTACTCTTTGAGCAACTTTTATTAAATTTGCGCAGTTCCACCCATTGGGGGTGTATTCAAACTATGTTGAATGCTGGCCTTTCGAAGGCCTTTTGTGTAAATATAATCATGCATGTGCTAGGCTTCCGTTCACACTTGCTTTTCATCCTTTGGTTGTTTTCCTTTGCCGCCCTCCTTTGGCCGCCGCCCTCCCAGCCGGAACTCTGTTCTGCAGTCTGCGGCTGGGAAAGGGTTTGGCCGCTTGGGAGGACAAGTACTCAGGCTTTCTTGGATTGTAGCAAGGTAAGAAGGGAAGCCGGCCAGCTGGCTGCTCTGACAACCGGTTGGCGGGGGGGAGGCCGGCTTGTGTTATATAAGTTCGTTAGTCCTTAGCCGCTTTTCGTGTGGGCATCCTTTCCTGCCTTTGGCTCTTGCCAGTCGGCCAGTCGATTCTTCGAGCTGCGACTTTCAAAAAGAGAGGGCTTGGGTGCCGGCACACTACTTGTCTGACTGCAGGTGGAACTTGAATATAACTCAAGGCGGCAAGTCCCCGGGCCGACTAATCGAACCCGGTGCCGGACAAGAAAACAAATGTAGTAACATAATCATAGGCATGATACTCATCATTCATAGATAAAAGAGGGTAGTCCCCGAGTGTTCCTCGGGGGGCCCGTTGTCTCGTGCTTAATACAAAAGGTAGTGTGGTACATACTGCATTTTAACTGTGAAATCTTCGGAGGAGATTGGCGTTCCATGGTTGTTCCGACTCCTTGCCGGAATCATCCCTCTTGCATGCCCTCGGCTTCTGCGCGTCGATCAGGTAGTAGGAGTCGTTGCCTAAAGCTCGGCTGATGACGAATGTGCCTTCCCAAGGGGCCGAGAGCTTGTGCTGGCCGGCTGTTCGCTGGATCAGCCGGAGCACAAGATCACCCTCTTGGAAGGATGTTGGCTTGACCTTCCGGCTGTGGTAACAGCGTAGACCCTGCTGGTAGATGGCGGACCGGCTGAGGGCTAACAGCCGGCCCTCTTCCAGTAGGTCGATGCCGTCTTCTCCCGCTTTCCTTGGCCTCTGCCTCCGTGTACATGGTGACCCGAGGTGAGTCGAACTCAATGTCAGTTGGGATGACAGCCTCGGCACCATATACAAGGAAGAAAGGGGTGAAGCCGGTTGACTTGTTCGGGGTAGTGCGCAGGCTCTAGAGGACGGCCGGCAGCTCGTCGAGCCAACAGCCGGCCGAACGCTCCAGTGGCACGACCAATCGAGGCTTGATGCCAGAGAGGATGAGGCCGTTTGCTCGCTCGACTTGGCCGTTTGACAGCGGGTGGGCAACGGACGATAAGTCTAGTCGGATGCCCTGTGTCGCGCAGAAACGTGCCAGTGCTCCCTTGGCAAAATTTGTGCCGTTGTCGGTGATGATGCTGTGTGGTATGCCATACCGGGTAGTAATGTCTGCAATGAATGTCATGGCAGTCGGCCCATTCAGCTTCTTGATCGGCTTTGCTTCAATCCACTTGGTAAATTTGTCCACAGCGACGAGCAGATGTGTCATGCCGCCGCGCGCCGTCTTGAATGGGCCCACCATGTCCAGTCCCCAGACGGCAAAGGGCCAGGTGAGGGGGATGGTCTTGAGTGCGGAAGCCGGAAGGTGTTTCTTGGACCTGAAGACTTGGCACCCTTTGCAGTGTTTGACTAACTCCTTGGTGTCTTCCAAAGTAGTCGGCCAGAAGAACCCATGGCAGAAAGCTTTGGCGACGAGTGATCTCGAGGCTGCATGGTGGCCGCATTCGCCTTGGTGGATGTTCTTAAGGATTGCTATGCCCTTCTCTGGCTTGACGTAGCGCTGGAAGACTCCAGTGATGCTACGCCTGACAAGCTCTCGGTTCATTATTGTGTAAGCTCCGGCTCGGCGTTGGCCTTGCCTTGCCGAGATCTCATCAGTCGACAGCTCTCTGTTTACTAGGAAGTTGAGGATGGGCTGGGCCCATGATGGAGCTGTGACTTCTTCTATTGCCAATACGGCTACTTCATCCCGGGCGGGTGGGCTGGGTGGTGAAGAGTTGGAGTCGGCCACCACCTGTTGTGTCGATGCAGTCCCGGGGCCAATTGCGGTAGTGCCCGGGCCGGGTTCTGAAGTCCCCGGGCCGGGTGCGACTATAATAGTCCCCGAGCTGCCTGTCAAAGTCCCCGAGCCGCCTGCTTGGTTCCCCAAGCTGGATCCGACTGCGTCGGGGTCAGGCGGCACGAAGATGGAATCAGATTCAGGAGATGGCTTGACAGACGGCTTGAGGAGGTGTTGGAGAGAGACGCCGGTTGGTATAGCTTGTCGGGTGGAGCCTATTCGTGCTAGGGCATCTGCTTGCTCGTTGTCGGCCCGTGGCACGTGGACGAACTCGCATCCTTCAAAATATCCGCTGAGTTGCTGAACGAGGAAGCGGTAGCTCACCATGTTTGCGTCCTTGGCGTCCCAGTCGCCAGATGATTGCTGGACTACCAAATCCAAGTCGCCATAGCACAGGATCCGGTGGATGCCGAGTTCTTTGGCTAGCCGGAGCCCGTGTATGAGCGCCTCGTACTCGGCCAAATTGTTGGAGGCGGCAAAATGAATTTGCAATGTGTATCTGAGCTTGTCGCCCTTGGGAGAGGTGAGGACGATGCCGGCTCCCAAGCCGGTGCGGATCTTGGATCCGTCGAAGTGCATCCGCTAATGAGTGGAGTCAGGGGCTGGCGCCAGGTACTGGGTCTCGGCCAAGTCGACAAGGAAGTCGGCCAATGCCTGGGATTTGATGGCGGTGCGGGGTTGGTAGAAGACCGTGTAAGGAGCCAGCGCAATGGCCCATTTTGACACCCGGCCGGATGCATACCGGCTGCCTATGATCTCGGCGAGCGGGGCAGTACATACGACCATGATGGGGTGCTCTTGAAAGTAGGGCTTGAGCTTCTTGGCGGCGAAGTACACACCATAACACATCTTTTGATAGTGGTTGTAGTTCTGCTTCGAGGTGGACAACACTTCACTGAGATAATATACCGGCCTCTGGACTAACTGAGCTCCGCCTTCTTCTGGGCACTGAACCACGATAACGGTGCTGACCACCCGGCTAGTGGTGGCAATGTAAAGGAGCATGGGCTCTTCTCAATCGGTGCCGCCAAGACAGGCGGCGTGGAAAACATCTTCTTTAGCTCGTGGAAAGCTTGGTATGCTTGGTCATTCCACCCAAAGTGAGTGAATTTCTTCATGAGTCGGTAGAGGGGGAGAGCCTTCTCTCCGAGCCGGCTGATGAAGCGGTTGAGGGAGGCCAGGCATCCGGTAAACTTTTGGACGTCTCGCAGCTTGGTAAGAATCTCCATTCTCTCTATGGCCTTGATCTTCACCGGGTTGCATTCGATGCCGCGTTCGGAGACCAGGAAGCCTAGGAGCTGGCCGACTAGTACTCCGAACATGCATTTCTCAGGATTGAGCTTGATCTGAAACCGGCACAGGTTTTCAAATGTCTCTCTGAGGTCTTCCAGCAAGGTGCCGCGCTTCTCCGTCTTCACCGCAATATCGTCTACATAGACCTAGGCATTTCTGGCGAGCTGCTTGAGGAGGCATTTCTGCATGCAACGCTGAAAAGTGGCACCGGCATTTCTCAAGCCGAATGTCATAGTTAGGTAACAAAAAGCTCTAAATGGTGTGATGAAGGTGGTCTTCAGGCGGTCAATTGGGTCCAATTTTATCTGGTGGTAGCCTGAGTAAGCATCCAAGAAGCTCAATAGCTCACATCCGGCTGTGGAGTCTATCACTTGATCAATCCTTGGCAGAGCAAAAGGATCTTTAGGGCAGGCTTTGTTGAGGCTGGTGTAGTCAATGCAAATGCGCCACTGCTTGTTTTTCTTCAACACCAGGATCGGGTTGGCAAGCCACTCTGAGAAGAACACCTCCATAATGAAGCCGGCTGCTAGAAGCCGGGCTATTTCTTCTCCGACTACTCTTCTCTTCTCTTCTGACAGGCGGCGCAAGGGCTGCTTGACCGGCTTGGCGTCAGATCGGACATGTAGCTTTTGCTCGGCGAAATCCGTCGGAACACCCGGCATGTCTTTGGGAGACCATGCAAAGATGTCCCGATTCTCACGGTGGAAATTGACGAGCTCGCTTTCCTATTTGCTGTCAAGGCCGGTGCCTACGACAGCGTGCCTCTTCGGGTGCTCCGGGTCTAGAGGTATCTTCTTTGTTTCTTTGGCCGGCTGGAAAAACCTTGAGCATCATATTTCTTGGGGTCGGGGGTCAAGGCTGGCTGCTTGCCGGCCATAGCCACGACTCGGTCCAACATCTTTTTCTCTTCAGCGATCACGAGGGACTCGGCCAGCTGGTTGCTAGGCGCCGCACACTCAGAGGATTTCTTGTAGTCTCCGGCTACGGTGATGATGCCCTTGGAACTCGGCATCTTCATCTTGAGGTAGGCGTAGTGGGGCACAGCCATGAACTTGGCCAGAGCAGGTCGGCCAAGCAATGCGTGGTAGGGGCTCTCTAGATCCACTACTTCAAACCATATTGTTTCTCGGCGGAAATTATCCTTGTCTCCGAAGAGGACATCTATCTTGATCTTGCCGATTGGTGAGCAAGACAGGCCGGGTACGATGCCATGGAACACAGTCCGACTAGGCATGAGCTGCTTTGTCTTGATGTTCAGCTTCTCCATGGTGTCACGGTACATTATGTTGATGCTGCTCCTGCCATCTATCAGCACGTAGGAGAAACGGGCTGCTCGCCTTTCTGTTGCGAGGGTAGTGTCCAAAACCAACGCATAAGAGCCGGGAGACGGCATCACCTCTGGGTGATCGGCCCGGCTCCAGCTGATAGGCTTCTCCGACCAGTGCATGAACTCGGGGTTGTTGGAGGCAACCGCGTTGACTTCTTGGTGCTGTCGGCGTTGGCTGCGCCGGTTTTCAGGCTGGCTTGTAAAGACGACGTAGGTGGCATGCTCGTTGGGGAACTCGTCTTGAACAGCCCTGACTTCTGGCCGAGCGGCCGACTGCTGAGGGGCTAGAGGCGGTTGGCCAGCAGGCGGAGGCGGTACCAGCCCTTCGCCCTTGGAGATTCATGTGAGCCAATGGCATTTCCGAGTCGTGTGGTTGTATGCCTTCGTGCCGCTGTGGAACTTGCAGGGGGCATCAAGGGCTTGCTCGTAGGAGAAAGCCGGCTGCCAAGCCGGCCTGCCGCCCTTCTGCTTCTTTGGCGCAGGCCACCCTTCGGGTTGTTCATCTTTGACTGTGGCCACCTGCCGACTGGTGGAAGGCGGCATAGGAGCCTTGCGCTTGTTGTCGTTCTGGTACGGGCGTCGGCTGGAGTCTCCAGCCGGCGTCTTGGGAGCTGGAGCGAGCACCTTCCCGAAGGCGTCTACTCGAAGCTCGATTTTCATTGAAGAGTCGGCCGCGTACTTGCATGCTATAATTAGCAGCTCGTCAAGGGTAGTCGGCTCGTCGCAGAGAAGCCGGTGCTTGAGGAGGGTGCCCTCTCGGCACCCGACGGTGAAGTACTCTATGGCTTGAACCTCGTGCACCCCCTCGCAGGAGTTGCGGAGCTCGGCACAATGCGTGAGGTAGTCGCAAGTTGATTCATTGGGCCCTTGAACGCACAAGGAGAGCTGTCGGGGCTTGGGAGCCCGTTTGTAGGTGCTGGTGAAGTTGCGAATGAAGGCTTCTGTGATGTCTAGCCAGCTGTTGATGCTATAAGGCTTGAGGCTGTTGAGCCAGGTGCGCGCCGTGCCTTGGAGCATGAGGGGGACATATTTCACGGCAACACGCCTGTTGCCGTTTGCTATGCGAGCCGCGGTGGAGTAATCGATCAACCAATCTTCCGGCTTCACGGAGCCGTTGTACTTGGGCGTGTCTCTTGGGAGTGAGACCCTTTGGGGAAGGGCTCGTCGCGGATGCAGGGGCCAAAGCAAGGCGGACCGACATCGTCTTCTTCTTCTAGCACCGGGGATCGCACTAGGCGGTCGATCCGATGGCAGGCGTCGTTCTCGCCGACTCCTTCGCAGCGGCCTAGTCGGCCGCTGAGAGTCAGATGTGTGACAGGTAGCGGGGTGGGGTATCTTTCCCAACGAGGCAGAGGAGGAGGCGGATCGCCTCGTCGCACCACAGCTCGAGGGCGGCCTTCTGCGTCGCGCTCGATGGTGATTCGAGTCCGACTGCGACTAGCAGCCGGCTCCTTTTCTTGCCTTGCGCGGGCGCCGCCCGCAGTCGGCGTCCGCAACATCGCACCATGCTCTCGGTGTGGGGGGGGGGGCTTCCAGCACGGACGCCGGCTTCATGCCGCTCTGCGGCCGCGTCGATCAACCGATGGATGCATCAGGTCATATAGGGGAGCTCGTCGGCCCCCAGTCCATTCAGCTCGTCTATGACCTACTGGGTGGCGCGTAGGTTCTCGAGAGGCGTGGCATAGACTGGGCGGTCTGCTCCTAGCATGTCGGCGATGGCCGCGCCATGCTTCTTGACGACGCCGGCCCGGCTCGGCCCGTCGGGAGGTGGCGTACCAAAGGTGGCGCGGTCGACTTCGCGCTGGTGAGCCTTAGTGAGGTGTCTCATGGTGGCTATCTTCTGGCCCTCCGGAATAAGGGCGAGGGTCGTCGATGACAACCACGTTGGTGGGGAAAGCATCAAGCGATATCGTGTCGGAGTCGACAAGCAGGCTCGCTGGAGACGTAGAGTTGGTCGGGGAGGCTGACGAGGCGGCTCTCGAGGCAGCCTATGCCCGCGTCGGACGCGGGCTCGTCGGAGATGCGAGGCTCGCCAAGAAGATCGGCGAGGCAGCTCGCTGCGCAGGCGTCGTCGACACCTTGCAGCGTGTTGGGGCAAGCGCCATTGGGCGTGCCGGGCTGGCTACGCTCGCTGGGAAGGAAAAGGGCTCCCGTCTAGAGCAGGTCTCCGAACGACGGTGCACCTGGCCCCACGGTGGGCGCCAAATGTCGGGTGGTAGGTGCAACATATGCCAACGAGTGGGTTATCATTGTGGGAGCCAGTAAGACGTCGCCGGTGCCTGGAAACGGGATGAGGCGAAGACATGCACGCCGGCGGATCTTACCCAGGTTCGGGGCTCTCCGTGGAGATAACACCCCTAGTCCTACTCTGCGGGGTCTCCGCATGATCACTAGATCAACAAGTGGCTACAAGAGGCTCCTTGAGCTGTTTGGCGAGAGGTAGAAGAAGGGCAAGGCTAGCTCTCTTCTCCCCTCAATGTTGTGTCTAAAACTATCAGAGTCCAACCCTTTGCATGGGTGCCCTGGGGGTTTATATAGGCCTACCCCCTAGGGGTACAATGGTAATCCGGCTGGGCGTGGGCCCCAGCCATTAGCGTCTACGTTCGCCGGCTTCTCCGCCGACCGCTGGGGCCCGCCGACTGGTGGGTCCTGCCGGCTGCCGGCTCCTGGTCGACAGGTAGGTCCCACCGCTTGGGGTCTTGTCGGGGGCTGGTACTGTTGCCTCACTCTTGATGACGAGGGCTTTTTCGAGGTAAGCATGGCTACAGTGCTGCCACCTGGCGGGTTCTCACTATAGCCTTACCTCGTCTTGTCTCCTTAATGGTGCGCATACTTCGAGGGAGGGAGTGAGCTAGCTGGTGAGAGCGGCTACGTCCCAGGCCGACTAGGGGAAGCGTGGCCGCCTTCGGATGTCTCTCTGACTTAAGGGGCCCGCCGCCTACGGGCCGTACTGATAGCCTATCATGGATGGCATCATGGTCAGCATGGCAACAATGCCCCGCCGGACGGGTCGTGGCTGCCCCGTATGGTGTACTGTGGCCATGCGTGCTCCGGGATTCGGGGGCGGCAGGCTTCACTGTTGCCACGCCCCGTCCCATCTCCGTCATGTGGGTGCAGACTTTGAGGGCACGATCTTGGCCGCCTATCAGGGGCCGGCTTCTTGGAGTCGGTTATCTCGTGGCCGGCTTCTTGGAGTCGGCCCTCTCGTGGCTTTCTTCATGAGGGTTTTAGGGTCGGGCCACCTTCCGGTAGTCGGCTTGTGGGATAGCTGGCCGGGGGAAGGCGGCCCCGTGTCTTGGGTGCTTGAAGGCTCGATCGGCCTGTTATTTTTTGAAGAGCCAGGGGGAGCCGGCTAGGCTACCCATGGTCATTTACTCCGACAACAACGCTACGTACGCTTCGACCAGGTGGGTCCCGACTGTCAGGCACTTCCTTGCGTGCGAAGATGTAGCTAGTCCCGGCAGTCAGGGGGGTGAATCATTTTTTTGGACGCACTTCCTTGCGTGCGAAGATGTAGCTGGTGGGTCCTAACAGTCAGGGGGGCGAATTGTTTTTTTCCCGGACGCATTTCCTTGCGTGCGAAGATGTAGTGGTGGGTCCCAACAGTCTGGGGGGAAACGTTTTTTTCGTGAAATGCAGTGGCCCGTCCGGTGGGTCCCTGCTATCAGGTGGAGGTATCATTATTTTCTGCGTAATAAGGAGGCACTTCCTTGCTGCGACCGTGGACCCAGCTGTCAGCCTCTCCACGTACGGTCCACGTCCTATGGAAGTCGTTCCTTGACCACGTTGACCACGCCGCGCCGAGAGCACCACGGCGGTGGACGACGGCGAGGCCTAGGAAGGGGAGGACGCGGAGCTGGGGAAGACGCGGCAGTGGATGCCCACGTGAAGAGGACTACAAGGATTCACTGGTTCGGCTGCGATGTGAGGCTGTCGTCGCCGCAGAATAACAGGGGGTGTGGGTGAGTAGAGGGATGGCCTGGCCAGTGGTGGGAGTAGTATGGGGGCGGTGAGGCCTTCGCGGCAGCACAGCCGACCACGGGAGGCAGGAGCAGGTGGCACGACCGGCGCTGCTTTGGGCGGCTGGAGCAAGAAGACCAGAGGTTGAAGAAGCACTATGGCCGTTGGATGGACATCATACGGTCACTGGAGCTAGAATCGTTCATATGGACTAAGTTGACAAAGCCCTCCATTCCCGTCAACTTATTGGGCCCACAAGTCAGCCTCCCACCATGGTGGGTCCCAGCTAGCAGGGGGAGTATTCATTTTTTTTCTGCTTAATAAGGAGGCACTTCCGGTGGGTTTGAGCTGACAGTGGCGGGAACATTTTTTTCGCGAAATACGGTGGCCCGTCAGGTGGGTCCCAGCAGTCAGGGGGGAAACATTTTTTCGCAAAATATGGTGGCCCGTCCAGTGGGTCCCTGTTGTCAGGTGGAGGAATCATTATTTTCTGCGTAATAAGGAGGCACTTCCTTGCTGTGGCCGTGGACCCAGCTGTCAGCCTCTCCACGTACAGTACACTTCCGATGGAAGTTGTTCCTTGACCATGTTGACCACGCCGTGTTCCATTGCATGCATGCGTCCATGGGTGTGGTGTGTCCCCACTATCAGCCTCTCACGTACAGTCATCTTCCGATGACTCTCGGTTGTTGACCACGTTGACCACACCGTGTCGAGCGCACCAAGGCCGGTGGACGAGGGCGAGGCCCTAGACTAGAACGACCCGGAGATGGGGAAGACGGGGCAGTGGAGCCGCAGATGGAGAGGAGTGGGAAACTTGACTGGTTCGGGTGCGCGGCAGCATAGCCGCGGCGCCGCCCATGGGAGACAGGAGCAAGAACAGAGGTTGAAGAAGGAGCACGGCTGTTGGATTAACATCCAATGGTCCAGCTGCTAGAATCATTTGTTGATTAAGTTGACAAAGCCATGCGTACACGTCCGCTTAGTTGGCCCACAGGTCAGCCACCAAATCTGACGGGTCCCAGCTATCAATGGGATGAATAATTTTTTTCGCAAAACAAGGAGGCACTTCCTTCCGTGCGAAGATACAGCCGGTGGGTCCCAGTTGTTAGGTGGAGGAAACATTTTTTTCAGCTTAATAAGGAGGAACTTTCCTTGCGTGCGACCATGGATCTCGTCGGTCCCAGCCGTCAGGCTCTCCACGTACAGTCCTCTTCCGATGACTCTCGTTTGTTGACCACGCCGCACCGAGCATAGCGAGGCAGTGGATGACGACGAGGCCCCGGACGGTAACGACTCGGAGATGGGAAGACGCGGCAGTGGAGTCGCAAATTGAGAGGAGGAGAAGGGTTATAACTTGTTCTGTTGCGGCGTGGGGCTACAGTCTGTGGAGAATAACAGGAGGTGTCGAGGGGTGGCGAGATAGCCTGGCCGGCGGTGGGGTAGCGCCTCGCAGCGATGCGTGCTAAGCAGAGCCGCTAGCCACCGGAGGCCGGACCAAGCGGTCCCGGCGACGCTGGAGGAAGAAGACGAGAGATTGAAGGTGCATGCCGGCCGTTGGATATAAATCCAATGGCTATGGATGGCACAATCATTTCTTGACCAAGTTGACAACGCCCTGCGTAGGCTTCGACCTATTGGCCCACATGCCAGCTTGCAAAAATGTGGCATATATTTAACCCATGTTTTCTAGAATGTACGGTCCATTTGCTGGGCTGGGTGAACAAATAATTTCGCATCAATCAGGGCCATTTATATTTTCTAAGAAATCCCAACCCATTTGCACTTCCTTGAAATACACGAATTAGCTGGGCTCGTTATATATATCATGTTATGTTAGAAGGAGCAATTAATATCAAAGAATAAACCGGAGATGCACATTTTTTATATATAATTAAAAAATTAGCGAGTTATTGTTCAAAATAAAAATGAGTGCGTTATTATTAAATTGGTCCTTAAAATCGTCGCAAGCTTTTGTACGCAATCACCAGGATTTTCCTCGCCTGTGAGTCAAAAACAACCAGGATTTTCCTAGCCACCTTCTATTAAACATTTACTTTTATAAGTTAATAACACGTGGTGTCGGATTTCGGGTTCCGGCAGACCCTTGAGGTTCGAACACTGGGGTGCGCGCGGAGATTTCACCCTCTACCTACCTGCTCCTCGCCGAATCGCTAGGATCTAAACTACGAAAGAAACAACACAAGAGACACAGGATTTATACTGGTTCAGGCCACCATTGTGGTGTAAAACCCTACTCCAGTGTGTGGTGTGGTGGATTGCCTCTTGGGCTGATGATGAACAATACAAGGAAGAACAGCCTCGCGAGGGTCAGTTCTTGGCTGGTGCGATGAACTGCTAGGGGGAGTTCAGTCGCTCTATCTACTGGTTTCTTGGCGAGGATCCAGATGCCTCTACCCTGGGGGTGGCTAGTCCTATTTATAGGCAAAGGCCCTGGGCCTCTTCCCAAATATTGAGCGGGAAGGGCGCCAACAATTGGCCATTTTGAAGGGGAACAGCGGGTACACTTATCTTGACTAAAGTTGGTCCTCGCCTGTCAAAGGCTCTGGTGGTGACGCCCGCTTGGGCTCCACAATGACTTCCTTCCTGCTGTTGGGCTGGTCTTGGTCTTGTTGCACCGAAATGGACGCCTTTGCTTGATACTCTCGCCTGCGCTTGCTCCCTTTGCACCAAAGAGGAAAGGAGGACACTATGTGGGATGGCGCCCGACTGGCATCCTTAGTCGTCA
Organism: Triticum dicoccoides; assembly: GCF_002162155.2. Lineage (NCBI taxonomy): Eukaryota > Viridiplantae > Streptophyta > Magnoliopsida > Poales > Poaceae > Triticum > Triticum dicoccoides. The sequence continues at coordinate 466,278,392 of NC_041389.1, read as the reverse complement.
TGGCTTGCGTCATGGGCACCTCGCGAGGTACCCCGCCTTGAACTCTCCGCCTCCTCGCGAGCCAGCCTGATGAGGCCGTGCCTGAGGAAGCTCCTTGTCGTCTGCCCCACGAGGCTTGGCCCCTCGCGAGGGTCTTGAACTTGTGTTGATGAAGATGGGCCATGCTGGGCCCCCTTTGAGCCACGCCGCAGGCCGCAGGCAGGCAAGTCTGGGGACCCCCGTTCCCAGAACGCCGACAGTAGCCCTCGAACCCACGGCGCGCCCGGGCTTGGCCGAGCAGAGAGGCGAAAGGGCAAGTGCGAAGCGTCACGGGCCCTAACAGCCTGCGGCCTTGGGCGCCGCGTGGCGGTTGATTCGACGTGGGCGCCTCAGCAACCGCGCGAGTTGATAAAGGAGCGGCATCTGTCCTTTGCCTCCTTTGCTTTCTCCAGTTGCTGCTCAGATCCCCTTTCTTGCGCTTCTCCTTCCTGCCTCCAAAATCTTCAGATCTACTCCATCCGCGCACCCTAGCAAGACATGGCGCCTCGCCAGGCCCCGGCCGGAGCTTGGTATTCGTCCTCCTTGGACTCGCCGAACGTGTCGGAGGCGAGCCTTGCCCGTGTGCGCCAGATGGCGGCGGCGCAGGGCATTGATGGGGCGAAGGTGTTCAAGGCCGGCTCTGCCCTCCCTGAGGGCCAAGGGAGCACCTTCTACCTGCTCTTCGCGAGCGCAATTGTCGCCGGTGTGGTGCCTCCCTTTTCTGAGTTCTTCTTTTCTGTCCTCCGCCATTATAACCTTCAAGCTCTGCATCTCCATCCCAACTCTGTCCTTCTTCTGGCAATCTTCGCCTACTATTGCGAGGCTCACGTAGGGGTGAAGCCCTCAGTGGCCTTGCTGCGCCACTACTTCTCCCTCCGGACCTCTCATGGTTCCGTCTCTGCGTGTGCGAGCTTCGTCGCGTACGGCAGCTCCATCGCCATTTCGAACCCCGGGAAAAGGATTGAGGGCTTCAGGAGCAAGTGGGTCTTGGTAGATGCTGGGCGCGTCCACCCCCGGCTGACCTTGCCCATGGGGCACCCCTCAAGCTCCGACGACTGGTCTCGAGTGGACCTTGTGGACCCCCGCGGAAGGCTGCTGCTGGAGAAGATGGACGCGGATCTGAGGCCAGCCAGCATGGCGGCGGCGAAGCTGACTGGTGCATCGCTGCTGAGGGAATTCCTGGAGCACCAGCTGGCTCCGCTTCGTCAGTACTCACTTCCGATGTGGAGGCCCCACCCGAGCCCCGCGGTCTTGGCCGATGAGGATCTGGCTGCGGTTCTCCAGTCTTTGGTCGGGGGCAACGTGGCGAGGTTGGAGGGCGCTCCTACGCCCCTATTCCTCCGCGAGGACTGGGAGCAGGTAGTGGGGTCCATGCCTGTCTTCAACGGGGACGGGCCCGTTCCTATGGAGGCTCCCGAGGACCCGGTGGACGTGTCCTCCGGCAACTCCAGCGAAGAGAAGGAGGAAGAGGAGCAGGAAAAGGGGGCTGACTCCGAGGCGGAGTCAAGGGCTCCCCCCCTTCGGCGCAGGTCCCGCGCTCTCCGCCTCTCTCTGAGTGATGACGACGAGGATGATGACGAGCAGGGCGGCGGGAGCCTGCCCCCGATCCCGAAGAAGGACCGGACCGGGCTGATCCCCCGCGGGTCTGCCCCAGCCCCGAGGCGATCTGCAAGCGCACCTCCTACTCCCGAGCTCCTTGAGGCTGATCCTTGCAGCCGGCTCTCGGGCTTCAAGTACGGCCGGAGGCTGCTCGAGCCCGCGAGCGACGACCTATAAGTGCTTGATTCCTGTCTTGTTTCTTGTTCTGTTGCTTAGGCTTGACATCCGTATCTTCTGGCTAGGCTGGCGCCCGCGGCAAAGAAGTCGAAGGGAGCTCCTGAGGTTCCATCCATGGCAGCGCCTCTGCCCGTGAATGAAGGTGACCGTGACGCACAGGCCTCTCCTGCCCGGTCGTCCTTGCGAGGCCTGGCTGAGCCGGCTGGGGCGAGCTCAGCCCCCATGGCCCAAACGACTCTCGAGGCGCCCTTGCCTGACGCCGCCACCACAGCCGTTGAGGCGCAGCAGGCTCCGCCACAGGATACCATGGTCACGCTGCCGTCTTCTCCTCCTACTCCACCGACTATTGTTTCCCCGACTCCTCCTACTGTTCTGGATCGTGCTGCTGCCGAACTGGACTGTCTGCGGCAGGATCTTCTGGGCGCCGACCCTCGTCTAGTGGTCGGGTGCTTGGAGCTAGCTTCCGGCTGGATTCGCTCTGACGCTTCGATTCGGGCGGCGCTGGTCCAGGCCTCGACGGCTTGCGACGAGGAGGAGGCCGTCCTTGGGGCAAAGGCTGCCCGCGACGCCTCCTTGGGGGAGATGGCTAATGTCCGAGGTTGCTGCCAGGCGCTGAAGAGCGAGCTGAAGGGCCTGCAGGACCAGCTCGCCGAGGAGGCCCGCCTTCGCCAAGAGCAGGGAAGGCATGAAGGCTCGCGAGGCAGCCATCAAGGACCGGTACGCCAGGCTCAAGAAGCGCCGTGACCGCCTAGGCGCGCTGGTGCAAGAGCTGGAGGCGAGGAAGGTTGAGCTGGACGGCAAGGCATGGGTTCTTGCCGAGGATCGCGTGGCCTTTGCGGAGATGGAGGAGAAGGCTCGCACTTCATTGAAGATGCTTTATGAGAGCGGCCTGGAGAGCCCGCTGGCCGGCGAGGAGGATGGCCCCGCCAAGCTGCTTCCCTTCTTGGTTCGTGCTCTTGAAGATGTCACCCTTGGCCTTGGCCCTACGGCTGAGGCCGAGGCACGCGTCTTGTCTTCTGCAGCACTGACGCAGGTCTTTACCCACATCTATCTTCACGACCCCAATGTCGACCTCGACAGCATGCTGGAGCCAGCGAGCGGCGAGCTTGCCGCTGCCGCTGCCGAGGCCGTGAAGGGTCGTGCGGAGGCTCTGCTGGGGAAGTTTCGGGCCTTCAGCACCAAGCCAAAGCGGAGCGTTGCCAGCCCTGCAGCTCCACAAGGCGAACCCGCTCCGCGCATCTCCACCGCCGGCAAGTGACCACGTCGTGGCTCCCGCCCTGCTTTTAATTCCTGCACATGTACCATGCCTCGGGGAGGCGTTATAACTTGCATTTGGTGCTGTGATAACAGTATGGACTGTAATATTTGCTTTTGAATTCCCTGAAATTTGCGCTATTCCTTCCTACTTGCTTATGTTCTACGTCGGCAGAGCCCGGCCCTGCGCATACCTCAGCCGCCGTTAGCCCCGACTGGAAACCAGGACGGGACCAAGGGGTGAGGGGCTACATGACAAGTTAGGCTCCTGAGTCGCGATGCTCGGGAGTCCCCCTTGGCGCTCAAACAACAAGTAGGGATGTGAGATGTGGGGGTGAATCCTTAGGGAGGTGAGATGCGGGTGGATCTACCATTCTACGTCGGCAGAACCCGGCCCCGCGCATACCTCAACCGCCGTTAGCCTTTCAGAACTAAGGAGTGAGGGGCTACGTGACCAGTTAGGCTCCTGAGTCGCGATGCTCAGGAGTCCCCCTTGACGCTCAAACGGCCTTCGTACCTTGGCTCCGCTCGGGGAGGGACATGCGACGAACCAGGCCCGGGGGGCCTGGCTAGGTGGCGTGCGTCTGGGCGTGACCCAGGCGCAGCCCCCGTGCCCAGCCCCCTCACGCGGCACTCCCGAGGGGAGGCGTTGAGATGAGGCTAGACACTGAGCTCTGGGCTCCCTGAGGTTGACGCGGCCCGGGGGCCACCCTCAGTTGTTTATCACCAGCGCGGAGCATAGCGCTTCCGTATGTGTACGGGCATAACCGCTCCTCGGCAGTGTCGTCAGCCAGCGCGGAGCATGGTGCTTCCACTGGTGCGCAGGAGGGGGCTCCCCTATGGGAGGAGCCCTCGGGGCGTGTACAGCCCCGCCCTGACACGTGGCTGGCACGGTAGGGCTTGACGAGGTGTATCTGGGCACCCGTGAGCCAGCACGGGACTCACGGGGCCCTACCTCAAGGTGGGTTGCGCCTGGCTCTGGGCCTTATCTTGGAGTGTGTTCCTGCAAATTTGGCTAGATGCCGGTGCTCTACGTCCTCGGGTCCTGGCCCTCGAGCAGGTCTCAGCCGTCGCTGGTATGCCAGGTCGCGATGCCGTGGACAAGACCAGAGGGTGAGGGCTCGATAGCCGGTAGGATCCCTGAGTCACGATGCTCAGGTACCCCCCCCCTTTAACATGCAAGCTGGGTTAGATGTCGAAACTCTACGTCCTCGGGTCCCGGCCCTCGAGCTGGTCTCAGCCGTCGCTGGTATGCCAGGTCGCGATGCCATGGACAAGACCAGAGGGTGAGGGCTGGAGAGCCGGTAGGAGCCCTGAGTCGCGATGCTCAGGTACTGTCGTGGTATTCTCACGGGGGGTGCTGCGAGACGACATATGCCACAAGGGCTTAGTGTGTGGGTAAGACTATTGCTGATAGGCCCGGGAGCGGGTATGCGAGTAGCACGCGGTGGTTTACCCAGCTTCGGAGCTCTCCGAAGAGATAATACTCCTACTGCTGCATGTTTGAGTGTATCTGGTATATCTGGTACAGAATGCTCCTGGAGCTGTATCTGAGGACAGTGCCATAGGCATCTGGCATCGTATATGCACGTATGTGGCATGTTCTAGTGGCCGGCCATGCTCATGGCCGTGAGCATATGGTGCTCATGCGTGAGTGCATGTGAGAGTGAGTGTCCAGGGGAGTCCCTGGGGATGGATGGATGGCTAGCTATATATAGTGGTAGGCATGGGTGGTGGTAGCGTTGGTTGTAAGCTACTGTAACGCCCTCGATGCGGCTATATCTCCCACGTGTCGAAGCACGACTTAGAGGCATAACCGCATTGAAAGCAATGTCGCAAGTGAGGTAATCTTCACACAACCCATGTAATACATAAGGGAAAGAGATACATAGTTGGCTTACAATCGCCACTTCACACAATTACATGAATAAAGCATTACATCATCCAGATACAATCAAGGTCCGACTATGGAACCAAAATAAAAGAAGAACCCCAAATGCGACAAAGGTCCCCGATCGACCCCAACTGGGCTCCACTACTGATCAACTAGAACGGAAACAACACAAAGGACAAGATCTTCATCGAGCTCCTCCTGAGCTTGGTTGCGTCATCTGCACGGACTCAATGGCACCTGCAAGCTGGTTTTGGAAGTATCTGTGAGCCACGGGGACTCAGCAATCTCGCACCCGTGAGATCAAGACTATTTAAGCTTATAGGAAGGATGGAGTAATGAGGTGGAGCTGCAGCAAGCGACTAGCATATATGGTGGCTAACATACGCAAATGAGAGCGAGAAGAGAAGGCAAAGCATGGTCGAGAAACTATGATCAAGAAGTGATCCTATAACAACCTACGTCAAGCGTAACTCCAACAACCGTGTTCACTTCCCGAACTCCGCCGGAAAGAGACCATCACGGTTACACACACGGTTGATGTATTTTAATTAAGGTTAACTTCGGGTTTTCTACAACCGGACGTTAACAAATTCCCATCTGCCCATAACCGCGGGCACGGCTTTCGAAAGTTCAAATCCCTGCAGGGGTGTCCCAACTTAGCCCATGACAAGCTCTCACGGTCAACGAAGGAATAGACCTCCACCCGGGACACTCCGATCAGACTCGGTATCCCGGTACAACAAGACATTTCGACAGGGTAAAACTAAACCAGCAACACCGCCCGAATGTGCCGACAAATCCCGATAGGAGCTGCACATATCTCTTTCTCAGGGCACACTCAGATGAGCGCTCCGTACAACTAAAACCAAACCTCGAGTTGCCCCGAGGGGGCGCTGCACAGGACTCTAGTTCGGACCAACACTTAGACAAGCACTGGCCCGGGGGGGTTAAGAAAAAGATGACCCTCGGGATGCGCGACTCCCAAGGGAAAAAGGCTAGGTGGCAAATGGTAAAACCAATGTTGGGCATTGCTGGAGAAGCTTTACTTAAGGCGAACTGTCAAGGGGTTCCCATTATAGCCCAACCGCGTAAGGGACGCAAAATCCGGGAACATAACACCGATATGACGGAAACTAGGGCGGCAAGAGTGGAACAAAACACCAGGCATAAGGCCGAGCCTTCCACCCTTTACCAAGTATATAGATGCATTAATTAAGTAAGATATATTGTGATATCCCAACAAGCAATAAATGTTCCAACAAGGAACGGTATCGCCATGTTCCAACAAGGAACAAACTTCAATCTTCACCTGCAACTAACAACGCTATAAGAGGGGCTGAGCAAAGCGGTAACATAGCCAATCAACGGTTTGCTAGGACATTGGTGGGTTAGAGGCTGAACATGGCAATTTGGGTGGCTGACAAGCAAGTGGTAGGCATCGTAGCATTGGCATGGCAAAAGAGCGAGCAAACTAGCATAGCAAAGATAGTAGTGATTTCGAGGGTATGATCATCTTGCCTGAAATCCCGCAAGGAAGAAGAACGAGTCCATGAAGAAGACAAACGGACGTAGACGAACGGATCCTCACAAACGCGACGTTATCGGAACCAACCCGAAGAAGCAACACCGGAAAGAAGCAAACAACATAGTAAACAACCAGCACATCAACATGGCATGATGCACAATCAAGTATGATGCATGTTCGGTTTAATGAAACACGGCATGGCAAAGTGCAACAAACAACACTACAAATTAAGTGGAGCTCAATACGCAACGAGTTGCATATTGATGGAACACCACGACACGTTATTTAGTTTGATCTCGTTTATGTACTCAACAATATTAAATGTTGGTTAACATGGCAAGAGGGTGAAGCAAATGAAAACTACCTATCTAGTCAAGGTTAAATGAGGCCGGAAGCAACGAACAACAATTCCAGAAACTCCCCATATGCATATTTTAGGTTTGGTCCTGTTCTGCCCTAAATACGATTTTAGGGTTGTTAAACATGCAAAGTAAGGCCACCATGTTAAACTAGGCAAAATTCTACCCCATTTACATATAAAGTTTATTTAAATCGGAGCTACGGTTATTTAGTTATGAAATAAAGCATTTTAACATGGCATTTGAGCAAAATTAAACAAACAGCATTTTTAACATTTTTAAACATGGATGAAAGTGGCAGAATATTAATCTACACAAAATTCTAAGCAGTTTGCATGTTTAAAACATTTTAATCCGATGCACGGTTTGTGAGTTATTAAATGCATGATGCTAAGGGGTTTTCTGTAAAACTGTTAATCACTGGATAAAGCTAAAATCGCAGGTCAGGAAAAAAAAATACACACGGGCTGAATCTGCTTGGCCCAACAGTAGAAAAAAAAACAGAGGAGGGGCGCTGGGGTCTGCTCACCCTTGGGCCTTGGCCCGATCGGTGGATAGGGAAGGCAGGGCGACGGATCTGCGCGGCTGGGCCTAGCGCGGTGCAGGGGAGCGGCTGGGCCGAAGCAGAGGAGGCCCAGGCGCGTGCGGTCGCGGGACTGGCGCGGTCAACGGGGCGAGCGGGCTAGCTACTCGTCCTCTGCTCGATGCAGAGCTGCGGGCGGCTCCTGGTGCAGAGCTCCGGCGAGCGAGGCGAAAGGGCGGCGAGGCAAACGGTGACGGGGGCGGAGCTGCATCTGGCTCCGGCGAGGGACAAGAACGGCGCGGGATCCCGGCGAGGTTCGGGGCTTGGCTGGCGCAGTGCCACGTGGGAAGGAGGGCGCCGGATCCACCGGACCGGGACGAGGCAAGGGGCGCCATGGATGAGCAGAGGGGTCTGCGTGCGGCGGTGTGGCGAAGCAGAGCCCGACGGGGGGGTCTCCACGGCAGAAGGCGAGGCCGGAGGGGTACGGAACGGATGGGTCCGTCCGGGAACAGGGCGGAGGCGAGCTGTAGGCCATGGCGACGACACGACGGGGCAGGAGGAGGAGCATGGCACGGGGGCTCGGGCGCTGCGGGATGAAGGACGACGGCGAGCGGAACCAGGCGCGCGACGGTGTTCTCCGGCGAGGGCATGGCCAGGATCCGGCGGACCCTGATGCGGGCGAGGCTGGGGAACGACGAGGCCGGATGGATCCATGGGTGGATCGGGCAGGGAGGCGGCTGCGCTCGGTGGAGTCGAGCAGGAGCACGGGCTTGAGGATGCACGCCTCCATGGGTGCTTGCGCGGCTGCGGGGACTAGGAGGCGTTGGGGTGCGCTGCTCGGGAAGGAGCACGGCTGACGGGAGAGAGCCTCGATCCCGACGAGATCGAGCAGGGATGGATTTGGAAGTTTCGGTGATGGCTGGTTGGAGCGAAGGGAATCTAGGTGGATCCCAAGGGAGAGGAGTGGCGGCGGGAGGATGGGGATGGGACAACCGGCCTAGGTTTTAGGGTTGATCTATTTATATAGCAAGTGGGGTAGGCTTAGGGTCATTTGGTCCCTTCGATTAAAATCGGACGGTCGCGAATAAAATAGTTAGGGAGCCCAAATAACAAAACAGAGATGTTTTGTAGACGTTAGGGGATGAACCGGACCCAACGGTAACGACAGACCGGTTTGGGTTCGGGACAACTTTCAGACGCGCGCGAGGGGGCTGCGGGCTGACGAGAGAGGTTAGGTTGGACCTGGCGGTAGGTAGTGAGCTGTGTAGACGGTCTCGCACTGAGAGAAGAGAAGAGAGGGAGGCCCGGCGACTATTTCCGGAGACCGAAAACGTCCGACGTTTTGACCGGCTACTATTGCCGCTATATTTATCCGTTGGGGCGTCAAACGAACTCCGATTGCGATGAAACTGGACAGGCGGTCTGTCTACACTATAATAAGACCACACACCAAATTTCAACCCAATCCGAGAACATTTTCCGGCCACTTATAAAATAATATTTCGGACATGCCGCGGGCGCGTGCAAGTGTGTCTGGGCTCAGAACGGACAACGGACGGAACGAGGAGACCGGGACGGATGCAAGTTTTGAAAACACGATGATGCAATGCACATGATGACATGATGAAATGCAACACGCAAGCCAATGACAAGACAACAACAACGAATAACTGAACGACACCTGGCACATCAGTCTCGGGGCGTTACAACACTCCACCACTACGAGAGGATCTCGTCCCGAGATCTAGAATGGCACCGGAGGGAAAACGAAAGGGAAAGAGAAGCGGTAAAACTAAGTTGCTTCTTTGACCAATGAGTGAAACCATGAACCTTGAGAGGTTGAGCAATTTAAAAGAAAGAGTATAGCAGAGACGAACGAGATTGCAAACAATCCGTTAGAAAAGAGGAACAAGGAAGATCAAAATCGGACAGCACCACGGTTGGAAAGAGATGCAAGACTTGATAAGATGAAAAAGAACTTGAAAGAAAAAGGCAGGACACTCCGGTTAAATGGATAAGCATGAAAAGAACATGATCTTGACAAAATGATGTGATGGGTGAAGAGAGCAACATCACAATGCCTCTCTAACGAAAGAAATAATAGAAGATATATCATTGGAATAACAGAATGGAGAAGAAAATGCCAACTTCTGCCACAAATGAGTTTGGAAAGCATCCTTGCAAAGAAGAATTGAACGGAGTTGTTGGAAAATCAACAACGAAAAGCACAAGCTTGTAGTGGGCTTATGGAAAACATCTCAAAATTATGAGGTGACGACTGGCCACTAACGGAAACAATTGCTTGCTTGAGATCAACGAAGAGATGAAAACTTCTTCCACCAAGATGATAAAGAGATAACTTGGATCATTGGCAAGCACCACAAATAGCAACATTCCCAATGGAAGGCTTTTAGGTGAAATATGACACAAGATAACTCCAACAACGAGGTTGATGGATTTAAAAATAACTCATTCTTAACAACATGTGAATCATGGAAAACATGAACTCAAATTATCAAGAATGACATAATACCACCTCCGATAATATGGTAGAAAGAAATTGCACTCCGGATTACAATATGAAGAAAGCTTGAGCTCCCTAGAAATGAATCTTGATGAAAACTTTGAGAAGGAATTAAATCCTTTATAAACCAACATGTAGAACCTCCATGAAGAACTCCGGTAAACAAAAGGAATGAAAAGAAAGAGAAATTGAAAACACAAGGTGAATCCTTGCAATGATTTAGATGGATCTCCGTGATAATTAGAGCTTGGAACTCCGGGAAAAAGAGAAGATGAAACAAATGAAACCGAGAATTTTAAGGGCCTCCGGAATAAAGAATTAATCACTTGGATGAACAAGAATAAGAATTATGTTATGCTTATCCTTCACCAATTAAATTGACGACAATCAACGGATTTGGCATACTACTTATTCTCGTAGAAAGGATTAAAAGAGATATATCAAAACTTGAGAAGGTCTTCAACGAACCACCGGTAGGATTGGAACAACAAATGAATTGATATGATGAACAAGGAAGAGAGATCTTGAAAGAACCATCGTAAGAATTGAAAATGATCGAAGTAGGGGTGCATCACCGGTAAGAATTAGCAAATGAACGAAGGTGCTTGAGACAAACTAGATACATGAGAACAAAGAGATCAAGAACTGATTAGAGGATATTCGATAGATGCACCAGCAAGATAGGAGAATGATAACTGACGGCTGAGAATGAATAAACCTGAATTGATGGACTCCGGATGACAAACTGAGAAGACTCTTGAATATCTCCTGATGGGTGAAAAAGATTCTCACAATCGAAAACAATTATGAGAGGATGGCAACAAGCTAGCACCATGAATCTTGAAGAGAATAGAGCAAGATTAAAGAGAAACTCTTCTTCGGTCTTCAAATGATGAGAATGACAACGAGAAACACCACCAAGAATTATTGAGGCACACCGGAAGAATCAAAAGCGAAGAGGTTGAGCCAACTATGAAAAGAATTTGAAAGATCTTGGAGAAAAGCATTTGACTGATGATAACTCATTCTTACGTCAAACTTGGAGAAGAATTTAGGATAGCTCTGGGAAAATAGAAGAGTCAGGTAAGATCCTGGGAAAAAAACCTGTGGGTTAGGGCCCACTCAAAAGAACACCGTTGAAAAGATTTAAAAGAGATGTTGCACCAGTTGAATTAAATGACTTGAATGAGATACCAAACTCGAAAGAGCTTGAACGAATGCAGAGTGGAAACACGAATCTTCGAGATATCTTGAGCACTCCGGAATAACAAATAGCGAGAAGTAGAATGATAATGAGGTGCACCGGTATGAGAAGACATTGAAATGAGGAAAAAGGTATGATCAACAAAACTTGACTTGAATCCACCGGAGAAGAGAAAGGAATGAGGAATGACGAACTAGTAGAACATCTTCTTGAGAACCACCGGGTAAGAACATTGACGGAAAAAAGAATGGAGAAACTTCCCATCAATAAAATGGATACTTGAAGAAGAAATTTTAGTCCTTGAAGAAAAAGGGGTGGGAGGGCGGGAAAACAAAAACAACTTGGGACGGATGAAACAAACACCGTTGAGAAAACTGAGAGGTGATCTTGCGAATGTTGAAATGATCGGATCCACTTGAAAAGAAGCACACCGGTTGGAAAGAATTGACATGACAATCTCGATGATCGAAAGGATTAGCACTCCCATAGAAATATGAGAACACCATTTAAGAAAGGTATGGAATCAACACTTGACTTCGAAGCAACTCGAATACCACAACTCAAAACAAAACAAAGGATTGGCTTGCAAAATAAGCCAGAACAAACATATGATAGAGATTTCGTCCGAAGTTTTCGTGGTGGGGCCTACACGGGCTCGATCGTACAGCACCATCATGTACAAGGCAGTGCACATGACATACGAAGCGTCCCCGAGTCGGCATAGCCAAGGACTCTTTAAGACACAACGAGACCACTGTAAAATCGACCGTGAATAGGCGGACCACTAGACGTCGAACCCCAATTTCATATCATACATCCGTCGGAAAGATATCCTAAGAGCTACTTGAATTCCCACCTATGAAACTCCCGAAATTTTCAGGTTATGCAATCAGGTGTTGGGGATACAGGGGAAGCATAATATCTCACCCAAAACTAACAAATCCTACATCCAGCTGTATCCATCCTTCAACACATAACCAAGAAACCTTCGGAAATCGTCTACCTCAACCTTCGAAAAGCATCCGTTATACAAGTCATGGCAATACTCCCGTACTCACCTCAGTACTGGGTTATCGGGGTTATCTCACCAACAACTGCATAAAAGAGATTTTCGATGTCGGCGTACTAAACTCAGGTATTCCAGAACTGCAACGATAAAATTATGACGACAACACCTCAGAGCTCAACTCCCCGGGACACTTCCACTAAACCCCTGACAGGAGGCACCAAGACAATGTTCTCATCATAAAACCATCGGAACGATTCCAAGATACCCGCGTGATCCTAAATTTTTTTAGTGAAATTTGAGAAGAGAAAAGTCAAAACTCTACGTCAGGATGCCTCGCAAGAGTGAGAAAGGGACTGAGGAGTAAAAAGAATTCCTAAACTCTCCGATATATAATTCCTAAATGACTCAAAACATTTTTCTAGACACAACTCGGCTGCTAAAAACGATCAAGCAATGGGGCTCCTAAGGTCGGGGAAGGCTCTGATTACCAACTTGTAACGCCCTCGATGCGGCTATATCTCCCACGTGTCGAAGCACGACTTAGAGGCATAACCGCATTGAAAGCAATGTCGCAAGTGAGGTAATCTTCACACAACCCATGTAATACATAAGGGAAAGAGATACATAGTTGGCTTACAATCGCCACTTCACACAATTACATGAATAAAGCATTACATCATCCAGATACAATCAAGGTCCGACTACGGAACCAAAATAAAAGAAGAACCCCAAATGCGACAAAGGTCCCCGATCGACCCCAACTGGGCTCCACTACTGATCAACTAGAACGGAAACAACACAAAGGACAAGATCTTCATCGAGCTCCTCCTGAGCTTGGTTGCGTCATCTGCACGGACTCAACGGCACCTGCAAGCTGGTTTTGGAAGTATCTGTGAGCCACGGGGACTCAGCAATCTCGCACCCGCGAGATCAAGACTATTTAAGCTTATAGGAAGGATGGAGTAATGAGGTGGAGCTGCAGCAAGCGACTAGCATATATGGTGGCTAACATACGCAAATGAGAGCGAGAAGAGAAGGCAAAGCACGGTCGAGAAACTATGATCAAGAACTGATCCTATAACAACCTACGTCAAGCATAACTCCAACAACCGTGTTCACTTCCCGAACTCCGCCGGAAAGATACCATCACGGTTACACACACGGTTGATGTATTTTAATTAAGGTCAACTTCGGGTTTTCTACAACCGAACGTTAACAAATTCCCATCTGCCCATAACCGCGGGCACGGCTTTCGAAAGTTCAAATCCCTGCAGGGGTGTCCTAACTTAGCCCATGACAAGCTCTCACGGTCAACGAAGGAATAGACCTCCACCCGGGACACTCCGATCAGACTCGGTATCCCGGTACAACAAGACATTTCGACAGGGTAAAACTAAACCAGCAACACCGCCCGAATGTGCCGACAAATCCCGATAGGAGCTGCACATATCTCTTTCTCAGGGCACACTCAGATGAGCGCTCCGTACAACTAAAACCAAACCTCGAGTTGCCCCGAGGGGGCACTGCACAGG
>NC_041389.1:466225543-466264485 GCF_002162155.2 Triticum dicoccoides | reverse complement strand
AGAAAAAGATGACCCTCGGGATGCGCGACTCCCAAGGGAAAAAGGCTAGGTGGCAAATGGTAAAACCAATGTTGGGCATTGCTGGAGAAGCTTTACTTAAGGCGAACTGTCAAGGGGTTCCCATTATAGCCCAACCGCGTAAGGGACGCAAAATCCGGGAATATAACACCGATATGACGGAAACTAGGGCGGCAAGAGTGGAACAAAACACCAGGCATAAGGCCGAGCCTTCCACCCTTTACCAAGTATATAGATGCATTAGTTAAGTAAGATATATTGTGATATCCCAACAAGCAATAAATGTTCCAACAAGGAACGATATCGGCATGTTCCAACAAGGAACAAACTTCAATCTTCACCTGCAACTAACAACGCTATAAGAGGGGCTGAGCAAAGCGGTAACATAGCCAATCAACGGTTTGCTAGGACATTGGTGGGTTAGAGGCTGAACATGGCAATTTGGGTGGCTGACAAGCAAGTGGTAGGCATCGTAGCATTGGCATGGCAAAAGAGCGAGCAAACTAGCATAGCAAAGATAGTAGTGATTTCGAGGGTATGATCATCTTGCCTGAAATCCCGCAAGGAAGAAGAACGAGTCCATGAAGAAGACAAACGGACGTAGACGAACGGATCCTCACAAACGCGACGTTATCGGAACCAACCCGAAGAAGCAACACCGGAAAGAAGCAAATAACATAGTAAACAACCAGCACATCAACATGGCATGATGCACAATCAAGTATGATGCATGTTCAGTTTAATGAAACACGGCATGGCAAAGTGCAACAAACAACACTACAAATTAAGTGGAGCTCAATACGCAACGAGTTGCATATTGATGAAACACCACGACACGTTATTTAGTTTGATCTCGTTTATGTACTCAACAATATTAAATGTTGGTTAACATGGCAAGAGGGTGAAGCAAATGAAAACTACCTATCTAGTCAAGGTTAAATGAGGCCGGAAGCAACGAACAACAATTCCGGAAACTCCCCATATGCATATTTTAGGTTTGGTCCTGTTCTGCCCTAAACACGATTTTAGGGTTGTTAAAAATGCAAAGTAAGGCCACCATGTTAAACTAGGCAAAATTCTACCCCATTTACATATAAAGTTTATTTAAATCGGAGCTACGGTTATTTAGTTATGAAATAAAGCATTTTAACATGGCATTTGAGCAAAATTAAACAAACAACATTTTTAACATTTTTAAACATGGATGAAAGTGGCAGAATATTAATCTACACAAAATTCTAAGCAGTTTGCATGTTTAAAACATTTTAATCCGATGCACGGTTTGTGAGTTATTAAATGCATGATGCTAAGGGGTTTTCTGTAAAACTGTTAATCACTGGATAAAGCTAAAATCGCAGGTCAGGAAAAAAAATACACACGGGCTGAATCTGCTTGGCCCAACAGTAAAAAAAACAGAGGAGGGGCGCTGGGGTCTGCTCACCCTTGGGCCTTGGCCCGATCGGTGGATAGGGAAGGCAGGGCGACGGATCTGCGCGGCTGGGCCTAGCGCGGTGCAGGGGAGCGGCTGGGCCGAAGCAGAGGAGGCCCAGGCGCGTGCGGTCGCGGGACTGGCGCGGTCAACGGGGCGAGCGGGCTAGCTGCTCGTCCTCTGCTCGATGCAGAGCTGCGGGCGGCTCCTGGTGCAGAGCTCCGGCGAGCGAGGCGAAAGGGCGGCGAGGCAAACGGTGACGGGGGCGGAGCTGCATCTGGCTCCGGCGAGGGACAAGAACGGCGCGGGATCCCGGCGAGGTTCGGGGCTTGGCTGGCGCAGTGCCACGCGGGAAGGAGGGCGCCGGATCCACCGGACCGGGACGAGGCAAGGGGCGCCATGGATGAGCAGAGGGGTCTGCGTGCGGCGGTGTGGCGAAGCAGAGCCCGACGGGGGGGTCTCCACGGCAGAAGGCGAGGCCGGAGGGGTACGGAACGGATGGGTCCGTCCGGGAACAGGGCGGAGGCGAGCTGTAGGCCATGGCGACGACACGGCGGGACAGGAGGAGGAGCATGGCACGGGGGCTCGGGCGCTGCGGGATGAAGGACGACGACGAGCGGAACCAGGCGCGCGACGGTGTTCTCCGGCGAGGGCATGGCCAGGATCCGGCGGACCCTGATGCAGGCGAGGCTGGGGAACGACGAGGCCGGATGGATCCATGGGTGGATCGGGCAGGGAGGCGGCTGCGCTCGGTGGAGTCGAGCAGGAGCACGGGCTTGAGGATGCACGCCTCCATGGGTGCTTGCACGGCTGCGGGGACTAGGAGGCGTCGGGGTGCGCTGCTCGGGAAGGAGCACGGCTGACGGGAGAGAGCCTCGATCCCGACGAGATCGAGCAGGGATGGATTTGGAAGTTTCGGTGATGGCTGGTTGGAGCGAAGGGAATCTAGGAGGATCCCGAGGGAGAGGAGTGGCGGTGGGAGGATGGGGATGGGACAGCCGGCCTAGGTTGTAGGGTTGATCTATTTATATAGCAAGTGGGGTAGGCTTAGGGTCATTTAGTCCCTTCGATTAAAATCGGACGGTCGCGAATAAAATAGTTAGGGAGCCCAAATAACAAAACAGAGATGTTTTGTAGACGTTAGGGGATGAACCGGACCCAACGGTAACGACAGACCGGTTTGGGTTCGGGACAACTTTCAGACGCGCGCGAGGGGGCTGCGGGCTGACGAGAGAGGTTAGGTTGGACCTGGCGGTAGGTAGTGAGCTGTGTAGACGGTCTCGCACTGAGAGAAGAGAAGAGAGGGAGGCCCGGCGACTATTTCCGGAGACCGAAAACGTCCGACGTTTTGACCGGCTACTATTGCCGCTATATTTATCCGTTGGGGCGTCAAACGAACTCCGATTGCGATGAAACTGGACAGGCGGTCTGTCTACACTATAATAAGACCACACACCAAATTTCAACCCAATCCGAGAACATTTTCCGGCCACTTATAAAATAATATTTCGGACATGCCGCGGGCGCGTGCAAGTGTGTCTGGGCTCAGAACGGACAACGGACGGAACGAGGAGACCGGGACGGATGCAAGTTTTGAAAACACGATGATGCAATGCACATGATGACATGATGAAATGCAACACGCAAGCCAATGACAAGACAACAACAACGAATAACTGAACGACACCTGGCACATCGGTCTCGGGGCGTTACAGCTACCTTGGGTAGCTTACAAACCAAGCTATGCAATGGCATGGCCTAGGCATGGTGCATGTCATGCTTGTCCCCTGGGGTACTTTACAAACCAGTATCCAGGGGACACGGTACACTGTAGATGACGTCGCGGTACGGCCGTCTTGTCCGCGGTATGGCCGCCACGTCGGGGTCTTGTCGGTGTCGGGTCGGGCTGCAGTCGGCAGCCGGCTAGTTGGCGCAGTCGGCAGCCGACTGGTTGGCGCAGTCGGCAGCCGGCAGCCGGCCGGGCAGGGCAGTCGGACGGGGATCCGACAGGAGTAGCCGGGCAGTCGGACTGAGGGGCTTTGCTAGCCCCGATGTCTTGAAATATCGTCTTGCCGTCTTCGGGGTACCCGTGGTCAATTACTCCGACAGTAGCCCCCAAGCCTCCGGTCAAGTTGGCAAAGTTGGGCGAAGGTTTTTTTGGCGAGTATTCATGGAAATGATCATGAAAAAAGACAAAGTTAGTCCATGCAGATATATCAAATATTTGCTTTTAGCATTGCAAGTTTTATGCGGAGGGTGCCGACTCGGTTTCGTCCGAGCCCCCTTCTATCTTTTTCATGTCCCCTCCGCTCTTTGGCTTGCGCTCTCGCTAGCCGGATAGCCGCTCTGCGGTCTGTGGCTGAGAGGGGGCCGCGGAGTGGAGCGTACAATACTCAGACTCTGGGAGCGAATTTAACCGAGTAGATACTCATAAAGGAAATGGTCGGGTCGCCCGAAGCGTTTTTCTTCCCGGACGTTTTTCGCGTGGGTGGCCTCTAGCATTCACTCTTGCCAGTCGGACAGCCGCTCTGCGCTCTGTGACTGAGAGTGGGCCTTTGGTACCGCGCATGCTACTAAGACATCTGCGGGAACTAACGTCTCAGGCCAAGCGGCCAGCCCCCGGGCCAACTCTCGCTGGCGCCGGGGTGAACAGTAGTGCAACTGTAATAAAATGCAGAGATAGCCCCCGAGCATCGCTCGAGGTTATCCGTGCTTTCGTGGTGCAAAAAATATGCGGGTGAGGAGCTTACATTGATTTTCGTGTAGTCACGGTCGTTGAAGACAGCCCGCGTGACTCGGCGCTCGCGGAGCGCGCCGGTACCCGCTGGGTGTAGCCCTCGAGCCCCCGGGTGCTTGAAGGGGGGTCCCGGCCGGTCAGGCTCGACCGGCCAGGCGGCGAGGTAACTTGCAGCGCCCTTTTCTTCTTTTTCTCTTCTACCGGCTGCTGAGAGCCGGACAGAACTCTTCTCTTGTCCGCAATCTTCTGTGGGGGCGCGCCAGCGCACCCACTGGGTGTAGCCCCCGAGATTCGAGCCGACTGCTGAGCAGTCGGGCCGGATCTTCCGGCAACTACTTTGTCTTCTTTCTCGCGGGGACGCGTCAGCGCACCCGCTGAGAGTTGCCCCCGAGACTCCGGGCGCTCGAGGAGGTCCCGGCCGGTCGGGTTCGACCGAACGGGCGGCCGGGCTGCGCTCGTGCCAGACAGGCGTTGAAGTGGGCAGGTAGGCCGGGTCAAGTCTGGCAGTCCGAGTGACGAAGCAGGCGGGCGGACAGACGGACATTTTTTCTTTTCTTTTTAGCTGTGGGCAGTCGGTCCTTTTTTTTCTTTGTCCGACTCGATGCGAGCAGCCGGACGCCACCACCCGGCCACTTTCTTTCTCTACTCTTCTTTTTTTTTCCAGCAACCGGCCTCTTTTCTCAGTCCGATCGGGCACTCGGACACAGCTCGCCCTTTTTTGCACTCGGCCACTTCTCAGCCGGATTGGGCACTCGGCCCTTTCTTTCTTTACTCTCTCTCTGTTCGACTCCACGCGGGCAGCCGGACCCTTCTTTTTTCTTTCTTCGATGGGGAGCCGGCCATGACTTTTCTAGCCAGCCCGTACACGCGCAGCCGGCCTCCACCTCTTTTCAACAAGCCGGCCTTGTCTTTCTCTTCCAGCCAGATCTCTCTCTTTTCTTAGTCCCACCCGGACTTGGGCAGCCGGGCCACCTCTTATGGCAGTCGGCCACGACGGGCAGCCGGCTACGGCGGGAGCCGGCAGGCGTGAAGCCGGCGCGAAGCAGGCAGCGGCTGCACCGGGGCGCAGCGGCGAGGCGGAGAACCCGGCCTGCTGGCGGAGCCGGCGGGCGAGACCCGGAGCCGGATGGGCGGGTGCACGGATGCAGAGGAAACCGGTGCGACGCAGGACGCGGAGCCCGCGAGCGGGAGGCGGCAGCGGCGACCCAGAGGAGGGCGCCGGCGCGGAGCAGCGGGGCTCGCCCTGTGAGGAACGATGGGGCCAGGGGCGGGCCCACCTCAATTCAAGGGTATTCAGTTGAATACCCATGATTTTTGCCAAAACAAATAGGTATATATTGTATATATACCATGTACGTATAAGGAGAAAACGAAACTGATACGCAGTACATGCTAGTTAGGCATTTCAGCCCAAAACAGAGGCTAGCCCACCCTCTGTTTTCCCTAACACCACGACTTGGCCCATTGGCCCAAATGGGTTTAGCGCACATCACACACACGTCCATCATCGCCCAAAAAAATCGTCCATCGATCAAACGCAGCAGGATAACCGGCACCTCCCTTCCCCCGTTCGATCTCTTCGCACACGAGCCGCAAGGGGCCAGAGCTGTTGCCATCGCCTGATCGGCGGTCGCACGTGCGTGCGGCGCCGCGGACACCACAACAAGTCCACCCCTTGCCCCCTTTGATTCTGATCACTGCAGTCCGCAACGAGCATCAGGCATCGATGCAATCTCAATTCTCAAAGCCACAAGCCACAGATTCAGGTATAACTGCTAATTAGATATATTAATCCTTCGTCTTATGGAATTGGGATTTCTCCTCTCAAGCCGATTCTTATTTCTTAGTCGGACTGAATTCATTTCTCACTGCTGGCAAGGGCATGGTTTTCTTCTCTTACTGTCCAGTAGGCTGCAGTACAAACATACAAGACTAGGTAAAGTTAGTGTGACCACTTGTCTTTCCATTTAATTATAGTGAAATGAGAGAGTTGCTTGCAGTCAATTATGAATTGTTTAGACATGATAATTTGCAACTTTTTATTTGAATTTGTAAAATGGGAGCGTGTATAAATTTTGAATTTGTTACAGTGAGCATAATCAATAAAGATTAGTCATTGAAAGGGAATTATTCTTACAAGTTAAGGATGAAGACATCATCACTCATTTTCAAAGCATCGGGGATCGCAAATTTATCATGTAATTTGTAACTTTTTTATCATTTCCTATTTTCTATCCTCTATATATCTTGGATTTTTGACATGCTATGTTGAAAAATTATTACTTCTATATATTGGACAATTCCAAGTATTTATGAATTTTTGTAAATATGATATATTGCAACATATCTTTTTTCTTAATATATTTTACAATGTGTACAATATATGTCCCTACAATCGGTTATACACGCCAAAAAGGAGGCTATAGGCTTTACAAATATAAGTTTTCCAAATTTGAATACACACACTTCAATTCCTGGGCCCGCCCCTGGACGGGGCCGGAGCGGGATGAAGCCGGATGCGGGGGCGCCGGCGTCCAGTCGTCCGGGTGAGGGCGAAGCCGGCGTCCGGGTGTGGGGGCGGAGCAGGCCGAGCCGCGCGCGCGACAGAACGGAGCAGGCGACAAGGACAGCGGTGGACGCGCAGTCGTGGGTATGGAGGTTGGAGCAGAGCCGGCAGGGGCGCGGGTTGCTCGGCCGCTGGCAGAGGCGGAGCCGGCTCGTTGGAGTGACGACTGTGGGATGCGGGAGGAAGCCAGCGCGGGGCGCGCGGGACGGCGCGGACGCGGTCCGGAGGAGCGAGCAGGCGCGGCGGCCGTAGCCGATGCTGGGATGAGTTCCAGCGCGAGCGTGGCAGCGAGGAGCAGCGGCAGTGCAGGGAGCGCGACGGCGGCCGCGCGTGGTGGAGAGCTGTTGGCCACGGCACGCGCCGGGGAAGGGAGCCGCCGCCGGCTTGCTGCTCCTGGAGCAAGCGCCAGATCGGCCGAGGCAGAGGGGCGGAGGCGCTCGCGCGCTCGTCTCCACGCGAGCACGGGAGCTGTGCAGGGAGGCGTAACCGATGCAGGGAAGGAGCGGCGAGCCGGAGGGCAGCAGGCAAGCGCCAACGGACGGGCGGGCGGAGCCGGCGATGAGGGTGCGGCCAAGCGGCCCGCGGGAGGCGGCGATGCGAGCCGGAGCCGCGACGAGGCCGGGTTGCGGGCGTCGGAGGCCGGCATGCCGGATGGCGGAAGTCGGCGCGGGCGATACCGGCCGGCCTGGTGGCGGAAGCCGGCACGCAGGACGGGCACGAGGGTGCAGGCGGAGCCACTCATGCAGGGGGCCACCGGGCGCGGCAGAACCCGGCCAGGGCCAGCGGCGAGGCGGAGCCGGACGGGGCCACGCGGGGCCGACGACGGGCGGGAGGATGCAGCCCCAGGGAACAGGCGGTGCAGTCGTCCGGCCGGCCGGGTACGGGCCTCGCGCGCGTGAGTGCAGCAGCACAGCGACGGGGGCGGCTGGCCCATGGGCGGAGATGCGTGCAGGAAGCGCTCGGGGGAGCGGCCGGAGGCGACGCGAGGGCGCCCGCGCTGGAGCGGCGACGGGGCCGGAGCAGCCACGGGCAGCAGCTAGCGAAGCAGTAGAGCAGCGCGCGAGGCGCGAGGGCGCTGCTGGGAGGAGCAGCAACGCGGCATGGCAGCCGCAAAGCGTCGGCGACGCATGGAGCATGGCACAAAAAATGCCATTGTCTAGCCATGGACCAAGGCATATACGGCTTGTATCTGACCATTGTCCGATGCGTGTACGAGGCATGTATGGCCATAGTCTGGGATGAGAATGGGTATTATCTGGCTGGTGTATGGCTTGTGCATAGGCATTGTCCAACTGGTGTCTGGCTATTATCATAAGCGTATATGACTTGCATGTGGCTAGTGTTTGACCATGGTTGACTGATGCATCTAGCTAGCTTGTAGATGATATATGGAGGAGCCAGCGCGCATGTCGGCCGGAGCGAGGCGCAACGCGGAGGAAAGCCGACGCAAGCGCTGCGTGGACGGACACGGCCAACCGAAGCGAGGCCCCGCACGCGGCGCGCGCGGACGGCCTGCGGGCGTCGCAACGGTGGTGACGAAGAGGCCGACGGTGAGGACGCGCCAGCCCTCGCGGCCACTCCAGGGGCGGGTCGATGTCGAGCCCCCGAGTGCTACCGGAGAGACGGTGCGACGCCGTGGCGGAGGCGATGAAGAAAAAAGGGTCCCGCCCGGACAGCAAAACCAGCAGCAGCGTGGTAGCATAGTACCACCCCACGGTGGGCGCCAAATCTCGTGGTATTCTCACGGGGGGTGCTGCGAGACGACATATGCCACAAGGGTTTAGTCTGTGGGTAAGACTGCTGCTGATAGATCCGGGAGCGGGTATGCGAGTAGCACGCGGTGGTTTACCGGGCTTCGGAGCTCTCCGGAGAGATAATACTCCTACTGCTGCATGTCTGAGTGTATCTGATATATCTGGTACAGAATGCTCCTGGAGCTGTATCTGAGGTCAGTGCCATAGGCATCTGGCATCGTATATGCATGTATGTGGCATGTTCTAGTGACCAGCCATGCTCATGGCCGTGAGCATATGGTGCTCATGCGAGAGTGCATGTGAGAGTAAGTGTCCAGGGGAGTCCCTGGGGATGGATGGATGGCTAGCTATATATAGTAGTAGGCATGGGTGGTGGTAGCGTTGGTTGTAAGCTACCTTGGGTAGCTTACAAACCAAGCTATGCAATGGCATGGCCTAGGCATGGTGCATGTCATGCTTGTCCTCTGGGGTACTTTATAAATCAGTACCCAGGGGACACGGTACACTGTAGATGACGTCGCGGTATGGCCGTCTTGTCTGCGGTATGGCCGCCACGTTGGGGTCTTGTCGGTGTCGGGTCGGGCTGCAGTCGGCAGCCGGCTAGTTGGCGCAGTCAGTAGCCGACTGGTTGGCGCAGTCGGCAGCCGGCAGCCGGCCGGGCAGGGCAGTCGGATGGGGAGCCGGCAGGAGTAGCCGGGCAGTCGGACTGAGGGGCTTTACTAGCCCCGATGTCTTGAAATATCGTCTTGCCGTCTTCGGGGTACCCGTGGTCAATTACTCCGACAGGTACCCCCCTTTAACGCACAAGCTGGGTTAGATATCGAAACTCTACGTCCTCGGGTCCCGGCCCTCGAGCTGGTCTCAGCCGTCGCTGGTATGCCAGGCCGAGATGCCGTGGACAAGACCAGAGGTGAGGGCTGGAGAGCCGGTAGGAGCCCTGAGTTGCGATGCTCAGGTACCCTCCCTTTAACGCGCAAGCTTCCGACATCAGGAAGAAAAGGTGCCACGGTCAGGCACCAAATAACAAGCATGATGGGTCGAAAGCATGGCCCTAAGATAAACGCAAGAGGGGTACACGCCACTGGGTCTGACCCAAGCGACTTGGGGATGATGCAGCCCGGGGGGCGCCCCCAATAAAGTAAGCTAAGAACATGAAATAAAAGGGATACACACCGCAGGGATGGACCCACGCGGCCTGGGAATAATGCGGCCCTGAGGGTGCTCCCAGCTGGAAATGAAACTTGAAAGATGTCACCTGATGATGTTGGGACAAAGGGGTGTTGGTGTAGCAGTGGGTTGCGGGAGCCGATCCTCACGAGCCCCCAGGCCCAGGGGCCTCGGGAGGCTCCGGAGGCGCTGGTGGCTCCTCGCGGACCATCTCCATCTCCACCAAGGCTGCGGAACGCCTGACCTCTTGAGCCTCCAGGATGGCCCTCATTAGGCGCTGGTACGCGGCAAACGCGTTCGGCAAGCCATAAGGCATGCGAATGTAGCTGTGGGGCGGAACTTCGCAGCGTCCCACTTGCGAGGGCCAGAGGCGCTCCTGAGACGCGGCTCGGTTGAGCCCTGGTATGTCGATGCAGACGTGCAGCCCACCATCCTCGCCTGGATGGGGGCCACAGCGGGTAAGCGGCGGCTGCCTCTCATGACTCTTGACTCCTGTAGCTCCTGAATGGCCTTGCTGACAAACTCCTGAGGGTTTGGCCCCCCTTGCCTTGCTCCTTCTTGAGGGAAACGTGCTTCGAAAAACGCTTCCACGTGGTGCCCAAGCGCCTCCCTCGTGACCTTGGCGAGGTCGGCGGCCCTCCAAGGGACAGCCCCCGAGCCCTGCCTGAGGAGGGCGCCAGACGCGCTTCCCTATGCGATGGAAGGAGGTTCCCCCTGAGCAGGCGCGGGCCCTGAGGGGCCTGCCTCCTGAGGGGCCGGGCCGGACGATGTCTTCTTCTTCTTGCGGGCGGCCTCGGGAAGCCTCCTGCTTCTGCGATCCGGGTCTTCCAGTGACGCGGCCTGAAAGGCTCGCTCCAGGGAGCACACTGCGTCTCTCTCTTCGCAGGGCACCATGATGACTCCGCCACTCCCTGGCATCTTGAGGACGTTGTAGCCGTGGTGGGTTACGACCATGAACTTGGCCAGCGCTGGGTACCCGAGGTTGGCGTTGTACGGCAGGCGAATGTGGGCAACGTCGAAGTCGATGAGCTCGGTGCGGTAGTTGTCGCATGCCCCAAAGGTGACAGGGAGGCGGACCTGCCCAATCGGGACCGTGGAGCCATCGGTGACTCTGGAGAAAGGCTTGGTTGGCTGAAGCTGATTGTAGGGTACTTGGAGATTGTTGAACGTTTCCACGGACAGGACGTTGAGCCCTGCCCCGCCATCGATGAGGGTCCTGGTGACCAGCACGTTGCTGATGATTGGGGAGCAAAGCATCGGGAGGACTCCGGCTGTGGCTGCGCACTTGAGCTAATCTGCTGAGCTGAACATGATGGCGCATGCCGACCACCTGAGAGGGCGCGTGGCCTCGAACTTGGGGAGGACTGCATTCACTTCGCGGGCGAACTGCTTGAAGATGCGCTGAGATGCTGGGGCCTGAGCTCCGCCCAGGATGCAGGCGATTGCACGTGGTTCCTGGAAGCCCCCAGCCCCCTCGTCCTGATGACGGTCCTCATTTCTCCTTGGCTGCGGCGGCAGCGGAGGGAGCCCTGCGTTACCTTGCGGGCGATCCTCGTGAGGCCGATCCCTCCAGCCTCCCTCGCGAGGCGGGTCCTACCAGCGATCCTCGCGAGGTTGGTCGCGCCACCCTTGGCGTGGGCCGCGGTCTTCCCAGCATCCTGTGTTCCTTCCTCCTCCTCGGCCGTAGCCCCGGTCGCTGCGGTCGGGACGTCTGCCGACCCTTCCCTCACGCATGGCCCGGAGCTCTTGGCATTCATTGGTGTTGTGGGTGTGGAGGTCGTGGTACACGCAGTACCGACTGCCCTTGGAGGATTCGGGCTGATCTCTGCCCCGCTTGGTGTCTGGCTCTGCCGCGAGCACGGCAGCCCCCTTGCGCTTCACGTCCTTGGCCTTGGGCTTCTTCTCTTCTGGGTCTGCGGCCGGCAGTTCGAGGAGGGAGAGGCGTCCTTCCTCAGCCCTGGCGCACTTGGACACCAAGTTGAACAGCTCCAAGGAGGTGCACAGGTCTTCATGCATCGCCAGCTCCTCCTTTATCTTGACGTCGCGCACGCCGTCGGAGAAGGCTGAGATGATGGCCTCCTTGGTCACCTTGGGGATCTTGAGGAGCGGGTTGTTGAAGCGCTGGATGTACTTCTGCAGGGTCAGCCGTGCCGTCGTAGCAAGGAGGCAGGTCTAGCTTGAACTTGCCGGGCCACGCGACGCTGCGTAGCTCGGAGGTGAAGGCGCGGCAGCCCGCTGTGGCCACGGGAGGCCTTGGGCGACGAAGAGCTTGGTCCTGCGGGTCCCCATGCGCTGCAGCTGGGAGCAGCGTGGGGTCTTGACGTGCTGGAGCACGGAGCGCTCGGGCAGCTTCTCGAGGGCGTGGGACTTCTTGGCAGCTCTGCTCTTGTCGCGCTGGCGCCTGACGGAGCGGGTTCCACCCAGGGGCCGCGCGCCTTGGGTCCAGGGCGCCTTCTTGAGGGGGAGGCGGCTGAGGCGCCCGAGGAGCTTCATTGCCCATGCAAGGCGGGGCGCGGTGCAGCGAGAAGGACGGCACGGGGGAGCCCCTAGCGGCGCGGACGAGCTCGGCGACTCGGTCGAGCCACTCTTCGTAGACGTCGTCGATTGGGCGATAGCGCAGGAGCTCGTTTGCCGCGATGAGCGCAGCTCGAGCCTCCGTGGCCGCGCGGGGCGCGCGGGACGAAGAACCAGCAGGGGTGAGCGAGGGTGTAGCAGTGCGGCCGTCTCGCCTCATGGATGGATGCTGGGATGATGCTTGCTGCTCTTTTCCTGCCGGGCCGGTGGCGGCGTTGACGACAGGCGACGGGGAACGACGAGGGCGCCCGCCGACGGGAGCCGTCTGGGTGACGCGGGAAGCGAGGGCGTCTCAGACATGGATGCGATGGTTGGAGAAGAATAGGACGACGGAAGGCGAATTCCGGCGCACCCCTACCTGGCACGCCAAATGTCGGATTTCGGGTTCCGACAGACCCTTGAGGTTCGAACACTGGGTTGCGCATGGAGATTTCACCCTCTACCTACCTGCTCCTCGCCGAATCGCTAGGATCTAAACTACGAAAGAAACAACACAAGAGACACAGGATTTATACTGGTTCAGGCCACCATTGTGGTGTAAAACCCTACTCCAGTGTGTGGTGTGGTGGATTGCCTCTTGGGCTGATGATGAACAATACAAGGAAGAACAACCTCGCGAGGGTCAGTTCTTGGCTGGTGCGATGAACTGCTAGGGGGAGTTCAGTCGCTCTATCTACTACTTTCTTGGCGAGGATCCAGATGCCTCTACCCTGGGGGTGGCTAGTCCTATTTATAGGCAAAGGCCTTGGGCCTCTTCCCAATTATTGAGTGGGAAGGGCGCCAACAATTGGCCATTTTGAAGGGGAACAGCGGGTACACTTATCCTGACTAAAGTTGGTCCTCGCCTGTCAAAGGCTCTGGTGGTGACGCCCGCTTGGGCTCCACAATGACTTCCTTCCTGCCGTTGGGCTGGTCTTGGTCTTGTTGCACCTAAATGGACGCCTTTGCTTGATACTCTCGCCTGCACTTGCTCCCTTTGCACCAAAGAGGAAAGGAGGACACTGCGCGGGCTGGCGCCCGACTGGCGTCCTTAGTCGTCATGGCTTGCGTCATGGGCACCTCGCGAGGTACCCCGCCTTGAACTCTCCGCCTCCTCGCGAGCCAGCCCGATGAGGCCGTGCCTGAGGAAGCTCCTTGTCATCCGCCCCGCGAGGCTTGGCCCCTCGCGAGGGTCTTGAACTTGTGTTGATGAAGATGGGCCGCGCTGGGCCCGCTTTGAGCCACGCCGCAGGCCGCAGGCAGGCAAGTCTAGGGACCCCCGTTTCCAGAACGCTGACACGTGGGATGTTTTTATAATGTATATATAAGTCTCTATAAAATATACGATAATA
Source organism: Triticum dicoccoides (assembly GCF_002162155.2). Lineage (NCBI taxonomy): Eukaryota > Viridiplantae > Streptophyta > Magnoliopsida > Poales > Poaceae > Triticum > Triticum dicoccoides. The sequence goes on along the minus strand of NC_041389.1, from coordinate 466,250,909 downwards.
GTAATAATATAAATATATATAATGTGGTTAGAAGGGAAAACATAAATTGGACACAACATTATTATTCTTATATATAGATAAATAGAACAGAGACCTGTGTTTTATTAAAAAAATACATTGGGCTGCCGATCTTTAAGAAAAAGCCCATAGGCCGGTATGGACCTCAAAAAATAAGTTGAAACCACTGTCTCCGTATGTCGTGGGCTACGCATGTTAAAATACAATACCTAGGCCTAGCTGATACTTGTTCGCCCTCTGGAAAAAATGATACCAGATCCCCGAGCGAATTGGATTAAAGAGGAGGCCGACGGCACGACTGAAGAAGCACATCAGGAGCGATTTTTTTCTTCAGTGGATGGCTCTCGATAGCGTTTTTTACTTGCCTCTGCACCATACAACTTGTATTTTTAGCCTCCTAGTCCGTCGTGGTGGACCAGTAGCCCATTTGCTGGGCGGGCCAACCTACAGAAACCAGCACTCGATTTTTCATCAAGCCCCAAAAACAACGCAGTACTATGTTTGTTTTGAGGCCGAAAACATTACGGCAGGGGTTGAGCGGGGGAGAGGGGAAGACAGAGTAATAAAATGATTAAAAAGAGCTGATGCACCATTGCTACCCTAACAACGCAGGTGCAATTCTTCTCGGGAAGGTGTGCCATTGACACCCACATGTCACATACCCCACAGTAGGCATACTGACAAGTTCACACACAAATACAACAGAAAAGTTAAACATTCATATCAAACTCAGGTTCACAGGACACGTTCATATTCATAGCCAACATTCACTATCAACAACTCAAAAGATTCATATATACACAAGCTCAGCATATCTATGCATCCAAATGATTGATAGATCACACGACAATATTCATACATAATTCACAAAAAGATTCAGATATACACATGTTCAGTATGTTTATGCATCCAAATGATTGAGATCACAGCCAATATGATCCATGGACGAACATTAATTACCTAGGGTACAGACTGGTAAATGGTGTTCAGTCAGAGGTACTTCATGCTAAAATTAGTTCTTGTACGAGTAAACTTTTGAGTACATAAGAGGCAGCACAGACAATCTGAACTTTGCTTGTAGGTTTATCCTCAAATAGTGACCTCGTGCCGAGCGAGGTTTGAGCAACTTGGCCACTACTTTCATCCAACTAGTTTACTGGCTCATCTTGGTCGTGTAGCTCGCCAAAATTCTACATTGCAGACGAGAAAGGAGGCGGTTGAGAAAATGAACCACCCAAATTTTTTGTGCAGTTCAACTGAAATGGAGCATCCCTGGCGTGCAGACTGACTAAGTGCCAGATGAATATATGTGTCAACCAACTTGTTTGGAATCTTTAGACTCCATGCCATACAGTTCGCTACCATATCTGCCGATAACCAAAAGGCACAAGTTGGGACCAAAGACTGGACTGTGTTCATCTGGGCTATGCGCCAAGCAATATTTTTGGCGTTCACTCTCCTAATACTTGGGAGTTTGACAACTGGTTGATGACGGTTGTTACTCGAATGAATATAGGCACTTCTTGTCAACATCAATGCTTGTCTGAGTGAACTTTGGAGTACATGGCAGCAACATAAGTATCTGTCCATCTGATCATTTTGTGCAGTTCTATTGAAATCACCCAACACAATGATTTGCCTGCGAGTTCAGGCTCCAAGTTACTCCTTTATAAAATCGGCAAACGGTAGCACAATACCAAATTACCAATACATGGCAAGCACAATAATCAGGATAAACACCATTACCAACCTGTGTGACGTAGCATATCAATTACTATTTCCTTTGACTAGAAGCCGAGATAAGCGAAGCGACTGACAGCGAAGGAAGAAAGCAAGCCGCGATTAGCGACTAACAGGAAATGACGGAAGCTGTCAAGGCAATGAAGCACCCAAAGTTTTTGTGCAATTCCACCAAAATCGAGCATCCCCGTTGGCACATATATTAAGAGAGTGAGATTACTGTAATAGTGGGACTAGTTGATGAAACATACACTAACAAATAGAAGCACCCTCACTATCTTAATGGGTAAAGTTAGCAACATAGTAGTCTTTCTTAAAGAGAGGTATTAGTTTATTTAATCGGTGCCAATTAGCTCAACACTCAAAGCATTGCCATTTATCATAGGTTGCAAAACTTTAACGTGCAAAGACAAAGGAGTTTCTCATGACAGTACCACGATACAAATAGAGATGACATCAAACTAATATGGATGAAGGCCTTAGGCCGGTACCAACCTGAGAAAAAAAGCTTATTCATGTAGTCCCATAAGAGATGATAAAGCACTCACTGGAATCACTCAATAATATATATTTTTGTGCACTTCAAATGTATTGTTGAAATCACTCTTCTTTACCAGTGCTGAGATTATATCAAAAGATTATCAAGAACTTCCAGCAGAGTTAAAGCACTGGCTGGGATACAGTTCATTGTATTGTCTTGTGTAGCTCCACTAAAATGTATGATTGGCACAACATGATCCCTGTTTGCACAAGTAGGAACAAGGTGAAACATTCATTAGCTTAGTGAGAAAGGATAGGAAGACATTAGCATATTACTCAAACAGTAGCATCAAATTCATGACGGACAATACGCAAAACATTGCCTCATTGAACCAATGGCAATAAATTGACATGCAAAACAATAGCACTATTATGTCATGACACTAATAATATTCCCTCCCTGCTCCACCACATGATTCACCTCCATAGACAAACATACACACGTACATGATTCAGCATAGGGTCCTACTAAAGATTTGTTTAACTCCGACAGGAAAATTAGGCAGCAATAAATTAGTGGTACTTAAGTACTCCTAATTAATTAAGTCAGACAGCAGAAGTGGAAGGGCTCCTTGGAGGATCGTCTCACATGTAAGGTAGTCATTGCCGGAGCACTTGAATGGCCTCGACTGAGGCCTCTGGCTTCAGCAAGATCGCTTTGGCACTGTTTATTCTTCTTCTTCTTCCTCTTCATGTTATGTTTCTCTTTCTCCTCACCAGTTGGTGAAACCAAGTACATGATTGTCCTTCTAATTCAGAATTGGTTTTGTCAGTGAGGGAGTACAAGTGTACTAGTAAAAATAGCATTATTTTCTCATGGCAGTCAGAAAATAGAGATGAACACATGCATTAAATATCATTCTGACCTAAAGGAAGGTTATGGCGCCAATATGTATGATAAGGATTGGAACACAGATCTCCCTTTGTGCAGTTCCACCGTAATGAACCAACTGTTCCATTCTGACATTCCAGTTAAACAACACAATAGTCACTTATTTTAAGAAGAGTTTTGTGCAGTGCACCAAAAGGTCACAACAGCAACCAGGTGAATTGGATATCACTGTTTGCACAAAAAGGTACAGAGGAAATAGTCAGAGTCTCAAACAATTACAGGAAAAAACATTTGGCTAAACTTGTCATGGCTTATAAGAGTGGCATGGCTTCATTTTTACAAGGGACATTAGATTAAGAACAACTAAATATTTGGTATAAGGGCATGGGATAGTGGGTGCACCAGGAGTCCAGCACCATGTACGTAAATAGGGGCATAAAGTGGTGATTCATAGTTTGTTACCCCAAGAAACAGACATCCAAGAAACATATCTGGGTTGGTCCCATTTTTGTTCACTCTAGCCACCTACTCCTATGTGTGGATATCAAATCTAGTCTTGGTCATACCACTGTGTACAGCGTTACCCCTATATTTCCCTTTTCGACCAAGAGACCGGTTGGATGACCAGCCTGTACTACTTTCACCCCCTTTCCTTCCTGTTTGTACCAAGTCCGATGTACATACTAAATTCCCCCACCCCCACTTTATTTCTTGTTTGAACCAAGTACTCCCTCCGTCCGGAATTACTTGTCATCAAAATGGATGTGTTTAGAACTAAAATACATCTATATACATCCATTTCAATGAGAAGTATTTTCGGACGGAGGGAGTACAAGATTCAACTCCATGAAGTAGCTTTACCTCTAACAATATAAAAAAAGGTGACGTTGGACCATCCGATCGAGAGGGGCTGAGAGGTAGAAAATGATGCACATGCAGCGACATAGCAAGCTGGGGCAGTAGAGCTAAGGCGGTTTCGAACAAACATATACCTGAAGGTCGTCGAGATGTGGATAGGTGGGCGGCGGGAGGCCGGATCCGCCCACGGGCGACGACGAAGGGATCAGAGGACCTCCCGCGCCGACGCTCGGCCAGAGATAACGGTACGGCCGATAGTGGGTCTCCTCCCTCGCTGTCGACGATGGCCTAAACGCTGCCCCTCCCCCCTTCACCGGCGGAGGGGGATACAACCAGATCTATAACCAGCGGAGAAGATAGGAAGACATTTTTTTGAAGGGAGAAAGACAGTGTTACCACCCCTATCTTGTTTAAATCTGGAGAGGATGAGAGTGTGTGAATAGAGCAACCCTAGCAAGCAAGCGCGGAGGCTCCGGCCTATATATACGTACTGGGGTAGTTTTCCTTTTTCACTCCATCAAAACAATCGTTTAAAATTGTGTACTACATGCCAGGTCGCGGTTTTTTTAATTGTTGATTGTTTTTTGAGATAGCTACCCTCTTGTTCCAAGTGGTGTTACGGTGTGCCAGGTCGCACTTTGTATTTGTTCAAGTCTGGTACTACAAGTCCCTCCATTAAATGAACAACCACCCCCTCGTAAAAATTGTGAACAAGCCCATGGCTAAAATTAGCAGAAACGTGGGTTGCCCCAACATGCATTATTTTTTATATTTTCTACTCCCTCCGTTCCTAAATATAAGTCTTTTATTAGCCACACCTAAGACAAGATTTTTTTATTAGCAGTGAACCCCGCATGTCATAGACAGAAAAATTGTGGCAAGATTTCCTTAGGCAAGCGAAAGTGTGTCTAACAATTTGAGCAACTCAAGTTAGGCAAGTGTGGGAAAAATAATGTGGCAACATAAGACAAACATAGTCACAATCCAAACAGCCTCGTAAATTTTTGTGACATGCATGAAAATTTGTTAGTTAAATTTATAGTCAAAATTTGGCAAGGTGCATGAAATCAACACATGCAAGTATCAAAAGGAAAGTCACGGCATGCATGCATGCGTTGTACTACATCCGTTTCCAAATATAAGTCTTTTTAGAGATTGCAACAAGTGACTACATACGAAGCAGAATATGTCTACATACATCCGTATGTTGTAGTCCATTTGAAATGTGTAAAAAGGCTTACTCCCTCCATTCCCCTATACAAGGCCACAAACTCATATTACAGGTACCAAGAAAAAAATTTAATGACTCCTTTACAAATCAACTTTTCTTTTTGTTAACCGGTATCGTTAATACACCACAAGCTTGCAGCGAATGAATGGGAAGGAAGTGGCTGAGTGTCATTATGACTACATGCATGTAAGTATTAAAAAGTTGTTAGTACGAGGAGACATCATTAATTTCTGCCTCGGTTACTGTTGGTGGCCTTGTATTGATATAAAATATATTTTTGATAGTGGCCTTGTATAAGAGAATGGAGGGAGTATATCGAGTGCAGTGCTTTGATGTGTCGCGTCAACTCGTACAAGACCAAGAAATTTGATTACTACAACGCCCTCTCCCTCGCGGACTGAGCTCCGGTGCCTTAACTGCACCTGCCTTTGGCTGCATGACAGGAGGGCCAACCACCTGTTGGGCCCACCTGTCATAGACGCAAAGGCAGGAGCAGTAAGTAGAAGCTTTCGCCACACGCTATCCCTCCCGCACGAGGTGGACGGACATGCAGCAGTGGATTCGACACTGTACAAGTAGGAGTAACATCATTGTTCGTCTTCTCGAAGAGGCGAAGAGCCAAGCGCAGCCCAAACGTGGCAGTTGCGAACGCTCGCGTGGTGCGGTGCCTTGGAGCACGCATATAGTAGCCAGGCTCTTGCATGAGACAAAATTGCTATTTGAGCCCACTATTGTAGTACTAGTACTTGCTACTCCCTCTGTCTAGGTGAGTAAGTCGTTGAATTTGGAGCTAAGCTTCCCTCATTGAATTGTTTAAGAATTAAACTCCATCATCCATTGGTTGATACTCATTCTGCATAGGTCCACGCGCTTAGCATCGTTTTCTCCTGGGGTCACCAATGTTTATTTGCTAATTAATAGCATTGCATGCAATGAAATAGCCATTGCAAGTCATTAAAAGCATGCGCACCTCTCATCTCTTATTGGTTGATATGTCAAGAAACAAGAAACAAGGTAGAAGTTAATGCACCGCACCTAAGTGTTTTGGGACTATTTGGTTTTCGTAAGATGACTTAGACACCTAGACGGAGGGAGTAGTATAGCCCTGTAAACCGGAAAGGAGTATTTGCCTTTCTAGAGATTTCAACAAGTGACTAGACTGCACCGCGTGCAGTACTCCCTCCCTTCCAGTTTATAGGGCTCAAATCTCAAATCTCATGAACCAAGGCATTATGTGATTGGAGGAATGTATCTCGTACTTTACAAAACTACCCTAATTAAACTCATGCATTAATTACGTAGTTCTATCATTTTCCTCTCCGCCTTGGTCGTGGTGCACAATATTGAGCACTCCTATATGACTAGCCGCTCTATCTACATGCGGGACATCAGACTAGCCATAGTGGGAGTAACTTCAGCAGTAACATCGAGTCCAAATCAGCAAATTTGCTTATCTGTCAATGAGTTAATGAGGAAAGAGGTAGATTGAGTAACCTAGCTAGTTACTGTAACATCACATGTCCCAATGCAATATGAGTCTATAACCTAATAAATAAAGCTTTGCATGTTACCACACTTATGTTACTACCCACTATGAAGGTAGTAATATAGTCTAGGGATATGTGTATGTTACTCCCCACTGTGGCTAGTCTCAAAGCATCCGGGCCCGCGTGCCATCCACCAAATCACAGCGAGGTGCTACAGTCGAGAGTCACCAGTCACCCCGGTGTGGCCGTCATGACCCGTCATATCACAAAACCCACACCTTTACCCGCAGTGGTAAGGTGGCCTCCAAGTTGGACTGGACGAAGCAACCATCATTTCACTGGAACACTCTTTGAAGCCCTTTCTTCCCTTTCTTGAAGAAAACCTCACTCCAGGCTACTCACTTCTGCCATTTTTCTTCTGTACCGACGAAGGAAAGGTGGGTGAATCAGTTATGCTGCTATATTTTCATTCCAAGAATCTTCTTCTTGCGAAGCACCGACTGATTCTCACATCCTATTCTTTTCCCATTTTCATTGTGATTGTGGTTTCCTTTCGATTGCTTTTTGTTTGTTAGTTCATTGATGGATCCTAGAGCACTAGGCAAAGAGTTGCCGGCGGACAACCCAGTGGAGACAGCGATCTCCAGGAAGCGAGCACCGACCAACGAGTTAAACATGTTGGCGGGCCAACCCATGGAGACGAAGAACTCCAAGAAACAAGCACTGGCCAAAGAGTTGACGATGTTGGTGGACGAACTCCTCAAAGAAATTTGGAAGAACAGCAAGGGCCCCACCGTGCCTACCCCAGAAACTTTGATGGCCACCTATGCGAGGCTCAAGGCCGAGTTTGAGGAGATAGTCGCCGTTGAGAAGCAGTATTCCCCTGGCAAGGTGATGGCCCCCATCGAGGACGAGGAGATGGCCCCCAGAGGGATGAGATCCCCCGCTGAGCTGCACAAGGTAAAAAATAATGGCTTATTACCATAGTTGTGGTTTTTGATTATTTGCAATGTGCTTGCTAATATGTTATGGTTGTGCAGGTGCCGGTGGACGTCCTTGATGATTCCGATGTCGCGGCGTGTCCTGTTGGCATCGCCCCGGAGATCGATTCCGATGCCGCTGTCCATCCTGTGGACATCGCCCCAGAGATCGATTCCGATGTCTCGGTCAGTCCTTTGGACATCGCCCCAGAGATCGATTCCCATGTCGCTGTCCGTGCTGTGGTCATTGCCCGAGAGATCGATGACAAGAAATAGTTGGTCGCGCTAATCCTTCAGGGTAGTTTGCATTGCCCTGTGTTTAATTACCAAAATGATGCGTGTTATCAAACCATCTTAGGGCTAGTGCACTGTCTTCTGTGGGCGGTACTTGCTACTTTTGTTTGATAGTGAATCATGCGAACCCCCTCTGAGTTATGGAAATAGATGTATCCTCACCAGCTTTTGATGTAATATATGGCATGCTTAGATGTAAGTTTGAATTGTTTATCATATCGGCAGGGCTTGTTTGATGATTCTTCGTGTTAGTAGGTTAGCTACTGTGCGAGCTATAGTACTTGCAAAACACTCACCAAAGAGAAACATTGGGGCTGATGAGCTCGTGGTACGCTTATACTTACCTAGCTCCTAAAATTGTAGGCTTAGCGATCAATCAGACAATAGTCGACACAGATACATTCAGGCCTCATTTGGTTCATAGGGTAGGAAAATCGTAGCAAACAGACACGTACAACACAAAATCATAGTAGTGCAGAGACGTACTCCCACCGTTCCAAAATAGATGACCTAGGCGGGCTAGTTTGGCCTAGTGGGTTTCAGTGATATGACGTGGTACAGTGCCGTCCAGTCTTTGCATGTGGTAGCAGTATTGCGGGTACAATAAGTTTTCTTGAAGAAGCGGAATTCAACGAAGTCATGATGGTTCCTTCGTCCGAACAACTTACAGTGGGAAAGGTTGGGCCTGCGATATGACCGGGGTAGACCAGGATAATTTTGTGCATGGCAGGTGGATCAGGATGGTTGACGTCCCACATGTCGGCGAATGAAAGTATTCTTTCCGATATAGAGGACGAGCAACGAGTATTCATTGTTTATTTTTGATGAAAGCTATTGTCTCCACTGTTATGACGGAGCAGTGTGAAACACGGCAGCCTAGTGAACTTGGCATGTGCACCACTCCCTCCTTCCTCATGTAATGCTACCATACTGTTGGCTATAAGGTTGGCTATAAGGTTACAACTTTTTCTCACTTTCAATTACAGCCCCACATGTCAGTGAAATTGCAAGACAACGCTTCTCCCCTCTGGTGAGCGGCGTGCGAGCCCGACTGTCGGGGGTGCGACGCGTATGAGTTGTAAGTGTGCCGCCTTTTCCTTTAGAACTTACGAAGCGTAACATTTTTGCGCGATCGATAGAAATCCAGAACAAAATGACGAGGGCGGTGCTTTCCCGCTTGTTAGGCGGGCTAGTTTGAGTGATATGACGTGCTACAGTGCCGTCCACTTGCTCCATTTTTATGTAAGCAAGAGTTTACACTCTTATGTCGGGAGGAGTGCGAAACACCGCGAATTTGATTTTGATCGAGGGATAACTGTTCCCTGCCAAATAATGGAGGACTGTTAGCGATTATAGCATGATGGTTAGGGCATCTCCAGCGCTGGCCCACAAATTTACACCGGCATCTATCCAAGGACACTGATGGATGCCATCCGATGCTACCCGCATACCTTTCGACAACTATATGAACTAACCGGACAAAATTCGTGCAAACAAAGCAAATTTCAAATTAACCGGATGAAATTCATTACATTTCGAAAACTTTTCCTACAAACTGGACGAAATTCATTACATATTTCACATAAACCATACTAAAACCTACTATAAACCTAATCTAAACGATCGCCGACGCCCGACCACCATGTCCGGCCATGAACCCGAGAAAGCCGGCCATTTGCCTCCTCCTCATCCGCCTCGATAACCTCCTCCTCCGGAGCACAAGGTCCTAAAGATTTCCGCCTCCACGTCGTCGTCAAGCGGCTAATCGGCCGCCGATGTTTACCCCACCAAGCTTGGCGCCGACTGAGTGGAGTAGCGGTGGCCTTCCTGGGACCAGAGCGGCGGTGACCTACCGTGTACTACTCTTCCTCACTGTCGGCTGTGTTCGCGCACGCGCGCCGGCTTCGTGGTCGTGGCGGCAGAGGGCGGCCGGGGGGGGGGGATGCTGGCGATCTCCTTCGTTTTCTCCTCCGACAGTATGTCGAAGAGAGCTTTGGAGCGCACCCGATGTCCCTCGCCCGCTCCTGTGACAGTACGTCCAAGAGAGCTTCGGAGCGCCAGGAGGCCATGGTTGGAGTGGTGCCGACAGAAAGAAGGGACCGGAGGAGAATAAGTGTGGGTCTTTGGCTATGGCTAGGAGCTAGGGCTAAAGTTAATATAGCGGGCGAATGGCAATGAGCCGCGGCAGGCGGATGGACAACTAGCGCCGAAGTAGGTTCGTCGGGCGTGAATGTGAACGCTGCTTCAGTGACTTAACTGCAGATGCATTGGGTTACTGATATGTGGTCCCAACGGGCATCTGGCCCGCATGTCAATGACACACCAGTTTCACCTGCAGTTAAGTCCGGTGAATGCGGCATTGACGTTCTGGAGAGACGGTGACCGTTTCAGGCGGGAAGCGCGCGCTAGCGGTGGAAGGGGTTTCGGTAGGCTAGGGCGGTCAGACGTTGGCGTGGTGGTAAAGTGTGAACTCATGGATGACGAGCCTTTGAAGCATATGCGACACGTATTGACAACCGCTCTTGTCGCCAGCTAGCCTTCGACGACCACTATAGACACCACACAACCATGCATTACTTATGAATAATGGACGAATCGATCAGACACACACTCGTGTGCAGTGGCACTAAGATCGGTCGCTCACGATAGTACATACTCCGTACCATACTATCGTAGTACCCTCTCTAGCTAGGCTGTTTTATAGATTGTCATTGTGATGGACGATATACATGAGCAAGGCGCTCAGAGTATGACCGTTGGTATTGAGTCGGGTGAATACATGCTCAACGTTCGCGTAGGCCTCCATCAAACGTCTAAAAAGTAATGTCAGGCACCGCCGGGGCACGCAGGTGATGGACTCGCCGTTTGCGTTGCGCCATGAGCAGGACTTTGATTTAGAGGGCGACGTGCATGCATTAGCATGCTTTAACAGCGTGAGCATGAGTGTCTGACATGAAGTATTTCATTTTCATTTGGCTGACGAGGGTGCGTTGCAGCGACGAGTCCGCGGTTTGATTCCCCACATGCTCATAATTTTGGTTTTTACAGTATTTCTTTCTCCATTGACAGGTAGGCCCACGTAGATAGATAAAGAACACGAGCTGATGAGGCGCATGCGGACTGTTTGACTGGTCAACCAGACAAATACGGAGATATAAGCTGAGCCAGTGACCGTATAATCACCATATCTCTTATACAATGATCAGAGTGAGCTATCAGGACAAGTTTGATGACCGCCAATGCATTTTACTCGGTAATAAATGACCATGATTGAAGGGGAATCGAAATTTCCTTCGTCTTCTGTCCTTGAGCTCTTGACAAACCAATGCACTATACGATTATCCCCAGAGCTCTCACCAAGCGTCGTTCATGCCACCGCGCCGCACACTAACCGGTAAGGCAGCGATGGCATCCCGCCGCGCCGAGTTCCTCACCACCCACGACCGCACAAAAAATGGTAGGGAAGCGATGGCATCCCGCCGTGCCGAGTTCATCGCCGCTCGCGACCTCACAACTATGTGGGAGGAATTTGAAGATGCCAAGGCCGAATGGGCGGTAGAGCAAGAGGCGGCCAAAGCCGCACAGAGGGAGTGGAAAAGTCAGAAAGCACTCAAGAAAAGAGAGGCCCGCTGCCGCAAGAAAGAAAATGACACACGCGCTGCTGCGGAGAGGTCGGCGGAGAACCAAGCACGATGGGGTGTCGCTGACAAAGCCGGGAAGGAGAACGACGGCGTCTGGCCAGCATGTGAGAAGTAGTAGTACTAGTAATTAGTGTGTGTGTCTATGTCTGAGTACGAGCATGTACCAGTACTACCAGTTACTACTGTAGTTTTTAGAGCAAATTACCAGTACATTAGCATAGACTAAATGGAAAAATTCCTATCCTATGCATCAAATGGCATCTCTTTCTCTATAGGAATTGAGATGCATGTCATCTCACTTCCTATGATTTTCATATTCCTATAAAATTCATATCCTATGAATGAAAGGAGGCCTCTGTTGGAGTAACTATTGTAGCTAGCAGTACTGCTGGTATAGTAGTTTTCTTCAAGAAGCGGAATTCAACAAAGTCATGATGGTTCCTTCGTCCGAGCAACTTCAAAGTGGGAAGTGGGCCTGTGATTTGACGGCTCATTAGTCATTGTTACCGTGGCGCGACGACCGGGGTGACTCTCCCTTGGAGTTCTGCGTGCATGGCAAGTGGACCAGGATGGTCGACATCCCACATGTTGGCAAACGGAAGTATTCTTTCCGATATCAAGGAGCAAGGAAATAGCGTGGTATAGTATCACTGCTGATTGGTTCTCAAAAAAAAGTATCACTACTAATTTATAATATTTTTTATTTCTGATGAATGCTAGTGTTTCAACTCTTACGACGAAGAGTGCCAAACACGGCACGTGCTGGATGTCCCACATGTCAGCGAAAGGAGTGGGACATGATCAACATGGTAGAGCCCAGTAAAAAAAACAGCATGGTAGAGCGTCTCCACTTCTTCCACTTCTGGGTCGGAGACCACACGTAGTAGTACTTAGTGGTATGAACTATACAAAGTGCGACCTGGAGAGAAAGACACGTCTAGTTGGAAGGTCTCGGGGCATACACGTAAACAAATATAAAAGTTAATATGTGTCTCCAACTAATATAGTAGTAGTAGAGTACTTAGGCACGTACTCCATAACATCACCGTGCATTGCACATACAACATTTAGTGGTAGTACGTAGTAAGAGACAAATGCCGCCCAAGAGTTCCCTTCTTGACCTACTTTTGGGTGTTTGGTAGAGTGTATGGAGGGTGCATGAGTCCGCACTAGTTTAGCACAAATACACTAGAAGCATGCATGAAGAGAGCATGCATGTAGAGGGGTGTTGAGTTGAGCATGCATGAAGAGGGAACAACTATGCTGAGACGAGAACGCAACCAAACACACCCTATATGCCACGCATGTTCATACCATTTGTGCCTTTCTACTACACTTACTGCACTACATTACTCAGGTTCGTACGTCCACTCCTGGGTACTTGTCCGTCTCGTAGTTCCAATCCCACGTGTTCTTCATATAGATGGAATGATCCTTGCATAACACGTGCACCTTGATGCTAGATGTCTCGCGTGTTGGCAAAAGGATGAACAAAGCTCACGTAAAAAAAATAGAGTGGAAGAACATAGATTCCCAATGACCGAGAAGGAGCAAGGAACCTCGTGGTGGAGCGTCTGCACTATTAATATTTAATATTATTCAGCGATATAAAATCAACCAATCATTTCCACAGTGGACTGGAAGAGTATGAAACATGGCAGCCCAGTGTAGTTACATCATACTAGTACATGGCTAACCCACGCTATCACCATATTTCATGGCTTCCGTGCGACACCTATCTCTAGTAATCTAGCAGCCTGTATCGCTTCTCCCTCCTCGTATCTCTCAAAGTTCGGCGGGCTGGCGTTTTTGCCGTCTATTGAGGTCGGTTAACTCATCACATGTTAGCGACATGCCAAGAGCATTCTAAAAAAATTTCCTTTCACGTTCCATTTTCAAAAAGAAAAAATCCTTTCATGTACGAATTTGACTGTATGCTTTGAGCAACTTGCATGTCCTATACTGCTCCTGTTTGATTCTCTAACTTAGCTAGAGGTTAGACTAACTCATGACTAACCCTGAACTAACTGTAGCCAAAGAGGTGTTCGGGTGATAGGGTTAGATTGACAATAAATGCACTTGATGGAGAGAGAAAAATGAATTTTTTGTGGTCCCAATGAGAACTATCTCTAGTTAGCACTGAGGGAGTCCTAGACTAGGGGGTGCCCGGACAGCCGGACTATCATTGTCAGCCGGACTCCAAGACTATGAAGATACAAGATTGAAGACTTCGTCCCGTGTCCGGATGGGACTTTCCTTGGCGTGGAAGCCAAGCTTGGTGATACGGATATGTAGATCTCCTACCATTGTAAACGACTCTGTGTAACCCTAGCCCTCTCTGGTGTCTATATAAACCGGAGGGTTTTAGTCCGTAGGACACACAACCATTACAACAATCATACCATAGGCTAGCTTCTAGGGTTTAGCCTCCTTGATCTCGTGGTAGATCCACTCTTGTACTACCCATATCATCAATATCTATCAAGCAGGAGTAGGGTTTTACCTCCATCGAGAGGGCCCGAACCTGGGTAAAAACATCGTGTCCCTTGTCTCCTGTTACCATCCGCCTAGACGCACAGTTCGGGACCCCCTACCCGAGATCCGCCGGTTTTGACACCGACATTGGTGCTTTCATTGAGAGTTCCTCTGTGCCGTCACCGATAGGAAGGATGCCTCTTCCCGTCTTCAAAGACGGTATCTTCGCCAAAGGAGACTTGGCCGCGGGCCAAACTATCCGGCTGGGTGGTTTTCTCATGACCGCCTGTTCGGCCACCGCTTCGACGACGATCTCCCAGGTCGTCAAAAGCAATCTTCGCGTCAACTCGGAATTCGCCGAGCAGTTGGATCCAATAGAGCTCTCATCCGTAAGCGAGCTCTTGGATCGCATCGCCGCCCTGGGAGTCGCTACAGACTACAATCAGATTGGGTTTAAAACCGATCTGGGAGAGATTAACTCTCCCCAGGTTACCCACCACGTTGCGGTGGTAGAGGAACAATGCGATGACTCTTCTCCTAGATTGAAAACTAGTCATGTCCGGGCTTCCGAACCCTCCATGCCGGATTCCCGCGGGGGGATGGACTTCGATCAAGCACTGAACCTAAAGTCAGGCGTCGGACTGGACTCGTTGGACAATGTCCAACGATCCAAGCTTCCAAATTCGGAAATTTCTCGGCCCTTGAGCCTCGAGATGGGTAGGATCCCAGACTTAATTCCACCAACCCACCCAGACATATGCGATCTATCTCAAATCTGGCAAGAGCCCGCTGAAACAGTACATCATTACTGGGCCAAATTCCTCCTGGTTATGGATAGGATAAAGGACTGCCGAGAGGAAAACACAATTTAAATTTTCTGCAATAATTGCACGGACAAGGGAATCTTGAATGCCGTCAGTCGCCATGAAATTACACGCTTCTCTGACCTGGCGTCCATAGTACGAAAGTACTGTGCGATGGAGAGTTTCCAGAAAACCGAAACCAAGTTTTGGGACAATCCGGTCCCGAATACAACCCTAGTCCTTAACAAAAGGGTGCAGCACACTCAGGCACCAGGTACAAAAACCAAAAAGCAAAAACCCCATAAAGGGCAAGGAACCGTACTGGAGGGATGGCTCAGCGGACCCTGTAAAATTCATAGTGCAGAAGGCGCCACCCCAACACATAGCCTTCGAGCATGTTGGATATTGCGGCAGGTGGCCAAAAGTGGCGAGGAGCTTCTAGCCCCGGAAAACCACTCCAACAGTACCAGTACGGTGTCAACAGTCTTCGAGACTTTCGCATCAAATAATATGCGAAAACGAACAATCCGCAGCCTCGCCGAAGTCTACCAAGTAGCAACAACAAATCCATGGAGCGACACGGCCATCACCTTCAACGCCAGCGACGAACCTAAATTCCGAACAGCCCGAGCACCAGCCGCATTGGTCCTCAGTCCAATAGTGGACGACTTTCGTCTTACCAAGGTACTCATGGATGGCGGCAGCGGACTAAACCTCATCTACGAGGAAACTCTTCAAAAAATGGAAATAGACCGAAGCCGCATTGAGCGAAGCAGCACAACCTTTAGAGGAATAATCCCTAGCCGGGAAGCGCGCTGCACAGGAAAAATCACACTTGATGTGGTGTTCGGCTCGCTGGACAATTATAGGTCCGAAGAGGTCACGTTCCAAGTGGCCCCGTTCAGCAGCGGATATCACGCTATATTAGGACGAGAGGCATTCACAATTTTTCAAGCCATACCCCATTACGGGTACATGAAGCTTAAGATGCCTGGGCCCGGCGGACAATCACTCTCGCTAGTGATCCAGACATAGCACTCCGTGCCGAAAACAAGACAGCCGCATTAGCCCTGGAGGCACTATCCGAAGCCCTAGCGGCAGAAGAACTCACTACGCTACGCTCTACGGTGAATAGGGACGATGTGATACTCGATAAGAGATCCAAGTCCACCTCTTTCAAACCAGCGGACGAAATAGTCAAATTCCAAGTCCACCCAATGGACCCAACAAAGACGGCCTCCATCGAGGCACAGTTGAACCCTGATGTAGATGCCGCACTACGAGAATTCCTTCGGGAAAATTGGGACATCTTCGCCTGGCACCCTTCAGATATGCCAGGAATCCCACGCAGATTGGCAGAACACAGCCTAAACATCCTAAAAGGATTCAAGCCAGTCAAACAGGCTCTTCGGCGATTTTTCGAACCCAAAAGACAGGCAATGGGAGAAGAGCTAGCCAAACTACTGGAAGCCGGATTCATCAGAGACATCAAACATCCGAACTGGCTAGCAAACCTGGTAATGGTACCAAAGAAGGACAAATCCTGGCGCCTATGTGTCGATTTTAAAGACCTCAACAAGGCCTGCCCAAAGGATCCCTTCCCCCTCCCCCGCATCGACCAAATAATCGATGCTACTGCAGGGCATGATTCATTGTGCTTCCTTGACGCATATTTCGGCTACCATCAAATCAAGATGCTGGAAGCGGACCAAGCCGCAACGGCATTCATTACTCCATATGGACCATTCTGCTTCAACATGATGCCCTTCGGACTCAAAAACGCCGGCGCAACATAGCAGTGCATGATTTAGACATGTCTGGCTTCCCAGATCGGCAAAACAGTAGAAGCATACGTAGACGATGTAGTCGTCAAAACCAAACACGTCGAAACTCTAGTAGATGATTTGAGGCTCACATTCGCCAACCTCCAAGCATACGACATCAAGCTGAATCCGGAAAAATGCGTTTTCGGCGTACCAGCCGGAAAGCTCCTGGGCTTCATTGTATCCGGTAGAGGAATTGAAGCAAACCCAGCCAAGATCCGAGCTCTGTCACAGCTAGATATTCCAAAAGACCTCAAACAAATACAAAAACTAACCGGATGCGTGGCGGCCCTAAGCCGCGTTATCTCCCGTTTGGGAGAAAAGGCATTGCCCCTCTATCGCCTCCTCAGGCGCACCGAACACTTCGAGTGGACGGATGCTGCCACAGCCGGACTCAAAGAAATCAAAGCCATATTGGCAACAAACCCGGTCCTGGCTGCGCCTAACCCGGGCGAACCAATGTTGTTATACATCACGGCAACCCATCAAGTGGTAAGCGCGGTACTCGTCGTCGAACGAGAAACAGAAGGGCACAAATTCCCTCTTCAAAAACCAGTGTACTACGTATCCACCGTCTTAACTCCCTGCAAGTCCCGTTACCCGCACTATCAAAAGATAGCGTATGCGGTGTTCATGGCATCCCGGAAGCTCCGACACTACTTTCAAGAGTGTTCGATAACAGTGGCCTCCGAAGTACCCCTCAACGACATTATAAACAACCGCGACGCGACGGGCAGGATTGCAAAATGGGCCATTGAGCTCTTACCATTTGATATAACTTACAAATCTAGGCGAGCAATAAAGTCATAGGTCTTGGCTGACTTTGTCACTGAATGGACTGAAACCTAACTCCCTAAAGAGTACGGCGCATACTCCAATTGGACTATGCATTTCGACGGCTCCAAAATGTTGGCCGGCTTGGGGGCTGGCATCGTATTGACGTCCCCAACCAGGGATACAGTCCAATATGTACTTCAGATAATGTACACGGACTCCAACAATGCAGCCGAATATGAGGCCATCCTACATGGCCTCCGGATGGCAGTCTCCATGGGCATTCAACGCCTAGAGGTGCGCGGGGATTCAAACCTCGCAATATCCCAAGTAAACGGAGACTTTGACGCCAAGGATCCGAAGATGGCAGCCTACCGTAATGCTGTCCTAAAAATGTCAGCCTGGTTCGAAGGACTTGAATTCCACCACGTAGCCCGGGATAATAACCAAGCAGCCGACGTATTGGCACGCATCGGTGCGAAATGCGACGATGTCCCTCCAAACATCTTCCTGGAACGGCTCTTTAAGCCATCCGTACTATGGCAAGAGGAGTCCGGAAATAACAACCCGGAAGCAGCCGCACCACCCAATACAGAACAATCTGACATAATCGGCGATTCAACCGATGAAATAACGCCTTCAGCCCACGAAATAATGGCAGTAATTGCCCCGTGGACAGAACCATTCCTAGCCTACCTGATTAGGTAGGAGCTTCCCGAAGACCAAAATGAGGCTCGCTGCATAGTTCGGCGGTCTAAAGCCTACAAGGTCCACGAGGGGGAACTTTACAAGAAAAGCACAACCGGAGTCCTTCAAAGGTGTATCTCCGAAGAGGAAGGGCGAAACCTTCTGGCTGAAGTTCATGCCGGACTAGGCGGACACCACGCCGCAGCCCGGGCCCTGGTAGGCAAGGCATTCCGTACAGGATTTTATTGGCCGACGGCCCGGGAAGACGCTCAGGACTTAGTCCAAAGATGCGTCGGCTGTCAGATCTTTGCTAATCAGAGCCATATGCCACCCACCGCCCTCAAAACTATACCCATTACCTGGCCGTTCGTGGTCTGGGGGCTTGACATGGTCGGACCCCTTAAAGGGGGAACCCACAAGCAAAGGTAGTTATTGGTCATGGTGGACAAATTCACCAAGTGGATAGAGGCCAAGCCAGTTAAAACGGCAGAGTCCGGACCAGTGATAGACTTCATATCTGGGGTAGTACACCGTTATGGTGTCCCCCATAGCATCATCACCGATAACGGCACGAACTTTACGGCCGACGAGGTTAAATTATGGTGCAAAAATATGGGCATTAAGCTCGATTACGCTTCAGTCTATCATCCTCAAACCAACGGTCAAATGGAACGAGCAAATGGTCTAATAATGAGCGGCATTAAACCCAGACAAGTGCGGTCCCTTACGAAATCTGACACGCACTGGGTAGAGGAGCTCAACTCCATACTCTGGGGGCTGCGGACAACGCCCAACCGTACTACCGGATTCACAACATTTTTTATGGTATACGGCGCAGAGGCAGTTTTGCCCTACGACATAATTCATGACTCACCTCGAGTGCGCATGTACGAAGAAAGAGAAGCCGAGCTGGATCGACAGGACAGCTTGGACGCATTGGAGGAAGAACGCGACATCGCCAAGGCTCGTTCCGCATTCTATCAGCAGCAGGCTCGAAGATATCAAAGCAGAGAAGTACGAGCTAAGACTTACAATGTTGGTGAACTAGTTCTACGCCTGCCGGACAAGAAGAAGGATAAGCTCAAGCCCAAATGGGAGGGACCCTTCATTATCGATCAAGTCCTGACCGGCGGAGCGTACCGTCTGCGAAACGCGTCAGACAACCGACTCGAGCCGAACCCATGGAACGCAGCCCGCCTCCGAAGATTCTACGCCTAGCGCCGGACTAGGAGTTCGTCTCCTTCCCTCGTCCAAATTTTTACACTTCAGCTGTCTTTTGTTTCTCTTCTTTTTCTCTCACCCCTTTTCATAAAAGCCCTTAAAGGCCTACTTGCGCATTGTTCGCACACACTTGATGTGCTATCCGCACTCATTATACCTGGGGGTTCTTTAACAGAAGCTTACTTATAAGGGCTTCATGCCCACCACATGTGTCAAACTTCCACATGTACCTTTTATTCACCATTATATGCATCGATATGACTTAACTTTTAGCCAAGCTGGGTTGTCGGGCTCCTGTGCTTACCCCTACGTTCCCGATTGTTCGGCTAGGAGGTAAAGGGAGCACCTCTGCGATTGTTACTGCCGGGTCAGCCGGATGTGTACCTCAGACTGGGTGAAGCCGAAAGCTAGCGTTCTTAAGGGAATATTCGGTCGGTGACTTGAAAGATGATTTTTTACCTATTTATTTATCTGCCCCCAGATGTTTTCCTGCTCTTTTCGCAGTCCGGACATGCACTTTAGGGCATGCCTCCCAGGGAAAGGAACCCTTAACGGAACTATTCTCCCTGGAAGATGTTTCTTACTAACCACGTAATATAACATAACTAGTTGGGCACTTGTCTGATAAAGCACTAATGACCCCTACGCCTGGTCTCCATGCATGCCCCGGTTGTTTCTTAACCAAGAAGGTATTCGGACACACTCCGGACTCTAGGGTCCCGAGGTTGAAGCGAAAAGGTCGGCAAAGACAAACGATCTACAATCCGGCTAGAAGGCATTTTACATGTCATTTTACAATACATTGTCAAATCGACTGACTGTATTCCTCCTCAATCCCGTCTGACAGGCTGTCTAATTCACAGTCCCATTGGGAGTATTTAGCGGCCAACTCTACTTGGCCGTACACTAAGCTCACAGGGATCTCCTTCCCGTCGGGCCCCACAGGTCCGACCTCGGCCATGTGGTTGGGATTCGCCTTCTTGTACCGCGTCTTGACCATGGCCCAGGCCTCCCTGGCACCTTGACGGCAGGCCGATATCTTCCATAAACGGAAGCGCCACCGCGCTCCCTGAAGATTCTCCGCAAGCTCTCCAAGGCCCTCGGGTAGGGAGAGGGACGGCCATAAGGCCTGGACGACGCCGCTCATCGCCTGACGAACTCGTTCGAGCAGTTGCACCAGTTCGGGAAGTTGACCACCCGTTGATACGGGCATCTCCTCCGCAGGGCGACCTGTGAGCACACCTACAGACATATTTCTGTCAACTGACTTCCTCGCTGAACTCTTCTTTTCAAAGGACTTCGCTCAAGCACTTACTATAGATGCCGCGACGAAGCCGCTGATTCTCCTTCACGGAGCCAGACAGCTCGGCCCGAACACCTTTCAGCTCCTCTCCAAGCTGGGTGTGGGCATCCTGGAGCTTGTTCCTCTCCTGCTGCACCTTCGTCAGCACCCTCTCGCCGGCCTTCAGCTGGCGCAGTAGTTGTTGCTTGTCCGGATCCAGTCCGGCAACTTCTGCAATATCATTGTTAGACTTACACGCAAGCCGTACACCGCTTATCATTTTGAAATAATGTGTTACCAGGAGGGGTCTCTGTGTTTCCTCCTGCGGCAGCGAGTGCGGCCTCAAGTTGGGCCTTGCACTCTTGTAGCTCCTGGGACAATTGGGTATTCTTCTCTGTAAGATCCTGCATATCAAATGATCCTTAAATTAGTTACTCTAACTACTTTAAGTCTCGGGGGCTACTGGCATATACAACTATTAAAATCTCTTACCCGTATGTCCTTTACGTACCGCTCCGCGGCTCTGGTCAAACCATCTTGAGCAGCACGGAGGTGCGCGTCCCCCGTGTTAAAGGCATTCAACACCACAGGGGAGAAGCACGCGTCACGAAAAGCTGTCCGGCGGCGCCTATGGTTCATGGCGCTCTCCACCTCAGACCTGGTGGCGGACAGTCTGTCGGCATCCTCCGTTGGAGGAGTATCCGGCTCGCGCCTTGCGCTCGCCTCCCCCTCCAGACCAGGTGTTGGAGCCTGGCTGGCAGAGGCTTGGTTGGCAACCTCTACGCCCACAGTCCGGCGGGCACTCTTTCTCCTGCAAAGGTCATGAGCATTCAAACACTTCCTAGGAACTTCGTCCTAAAATACAACTGGGAGCTATACCGTTGCGGCGACGTTTCGATCCGCGCCACACTCCTCTTCCGCCTGCTGGGCCGGACTGACCCTTGTTGGCCAGCCGCCGCGGGTTCGGCTTCCTGCCTTGAAGGTACCTCCTGCGAGACACCATTGTATACGGTGGTCAGAAATGCGCAAGGACGAAAATAATGGTGTCAGGACTTCGGTCACAATCACCTGGGGAGCCGGAGATAGGCCGGGGTAGTCAGTCGTAATGGCGACTAGAGCATTATCCATGTTGAGCTGGTGAAACACCCCATCAATTAGCTCCACCTTTATGTCTGGATCCTCTTTGGAGGATGCATCAAGGGATCTCTCTGGATCCTCGGGCTGTGGCGCCGGGCTATGTATGCTCTCCACAGTCCGGCGCAGATCCTGCGTCAAAACCATAAAGTAAGATACTTAACTTTGAAAGCGTGGGTCGGATAAATGAACACCCGCTTACCCAGCTTCGAGGGTTGTTCATGGAGAACCCATTCAATGGGCTCATCTAGAGAAAGTCCTCCTTCTCCCCCTTGTACAGGCCGGACAGAATCTTCACCAGATCTTCGGCCGATCCCAACCCTTGGCGGCCATGGCGAGTGGCATCATTCTCTCCATTGAAATCCCACATGGGGTGGCCCCTGTATTGCAGTGGCTGCACCCCCCGCATGATGCACGTGGCCATGACTCCAATCATGGTCAGTCCGGAATGGGCCAGTAACCTTATCCGGCCCATCAAATAATGGACGCTCTTGTCCTCCTCCAGCTGGGGGCTCCGCGGACGCCAACTCAGGCGTTTCTTCAGAGAAGCATTGCTAAACTCTGGGAGGCCGATCCGAACAGGGTCCGGCAGCGGAGTGTCTTCTACATAAAACCATTCTGAAGGCCAGTCTTCGGACGCCTTCTTAGGGGTCCCGGATGGATATCCGGTCCCAGCGATGCGCCATATTTCGGCACCGCCCACTTGATATATCGACCCCTTGTGAGAACGGGGTACGAGGCAGAATAACCTCTTCCACAGTGCGAAATGGGGCTCGATGCCCAGGAATAGCTCGCAAAGAGCTACGAAGCCCGCGATATGCAGAGTCAAGGCGGGCGTGAGGTGATGGAGCTGGAGTCCGTAGAACTCCAGAAGCCCGCGGAGGAACGGATGTACAGGAAATCCGAGCCCCCTTATCAGAGAGGGGACGAAACATACCCGCTCCCCTTTATTGGGACTTGGGGTGGCCTCCGCTTGCTTCCCACCTTTGTAGGTGGCCAGCCCGGCTCGAACCGGGACCATAAAGGCCGTCCCTCCGCTTGGAGCGTCACCAGCTCGTTGTGCGGGACAGAACATTTCCTCCAATCTCCTGGCAGAGTGCTAGGAGCGCGAGAGGAGGAGCCGCGTCGACGGTCCATGATGGAATGGAATTTTGGTCAGAGGCGCTCCGATGAGTACTCGCGGAAGGAAGATGGTATGGTTTGGATCTGGATCCTTGCCTCTCTTATAGGCAGGTTATTTGCGCAGCTAGGGAGTAAAACATAAAAGATACCCTGGCCTTTCGCATTCGTGTGACGCGTGGAAGACGGCCATTATTGGGCGTGGAAGCCAAGGAGCGCAACATTTGTAAGGGAGCCAGACACTATTTGGCAAGCACATGAAATCTGGAGGAGAACCCGCCTTGCAACGCCGAAGACTATATACGCGCTGGACTTATCGTCATTGAAGCCCAGTTCGGGGGCTACTGAGGTAGTCCTGGACTAGGGGGTGTCCGGACAGCCGGACTATCATTGTCAGCCGGACTCCAAGACTATGAAGATACAAGATTGAAGACTTCGTCCCGTGTCCGGATGGGACTTTCCTTGGCGTGGAAGGCAAGCTTGGAGATACGGATATGTAGATCTCCTACCATTGTAACCGACTCTGTGTAACCCTAGCCCTCTCCGGTGTCTATATAAACCGGAGGGTTTTAGTCCGTAGGACACACAACCATTACAACAATCATACCATAGGCTAGCTTCTAGGGTTTAGCCTCCTTGATCTCGTGGTAGATCCACTCTTGTACTACCCATATCATGAATATCAATCAAGCAGGAGTAGGGTTTTACCTCCATCGAGAGGGCCCGAACCTGGGTAAAAACATCGTGTCCCTTGTCTCCTGTTACCATCCGCCTAGACGCACAGTTCGGGACCCCCTACCCGAGATCCGCCGGTTTTGACACCGACAAGCACCTCTTGGGTGGGATAGTTTTTTTGGTGGGTTCGGTGCAACTTGCTCCAATTTAAACCCTCATGCTTGGATACTTTAGGGCTATTTGAGCCCCAACTAGCTCAAACTAACTCTAACCCATGGATCCAAACAGGGCCTATGGCCAGTCTCGACGCGGAGTAGTTGCGTGCACCGGGAAGCGGCGCTCTCTCGATCGTCGCGCCACTTCAAAGCCGGCGCCAGTGAGAGGTCGCCTCCGCTCTGGCCGGGCATTAATTTGGTACTGAAGCTCCAGGGCGACGCTGACCGTTTCATGTGGGAAGCGCGCGCTGGCAAGGGAGTATAGGTTTTGAACCGTTTCAGGTGTAGTACTGGTAGTTTGCAAAACTACTCAATTATTGCACTCGGTTTCCTAGGAAATTGTGGTAAAAACGTTACTCCACAGCCTGCTTCCCTTCTTCTTCCTCTTCCACCGCCCGCGCACGTCCGCGGGAAGCGACCGGTCAACCCTTATATAGGAGTGCTAGCACAAAAAGATGCATGCATGACCACTAAAATTTCCATATTAAAGCGCCGCTCCGGCGGGAGTATGGTGTATGTTGTTACCTTCGGCCGGGCCATGGATACCGGGCGACGGTGACCGGAGAAGAGGCGGCGGGAGGGGAATGAACACAACTACTGTTTGGGTTAGCCTTCCGGCTTATATAAATGCGCAGCATCACGTGTACCCGCGGGTGCACAAATTGTAACATACGTGTCTGCTTAAGTGGGCGTCACGTAACTGGTGTGTGTGTGTGTGTGTGTGAGATTCTGAGAGACAGAGTGCGTGTGTGCGACTCTACTCTTCGGACATGTACTCAACAATTTGCATCGGGATATAAGTATAATGGTATTTACTTTAGCTACTGATTTACGTGGCCATGTTAACGTGGTTGTGTAAAAAAATGTCACTTCCTGCTCGTGATTTGCGTTATATAATTACAAGCAAGATGCTCGTGCATTGCACGGAACATCAATATGCAGTTTTTTACAAAACACCTGTTGTTATTGACCCATGCAGGAGTAATCCCATATGTAAAAACTAATGATATCTCGAGAATTTTATCAGAAAACTGGTATCTCGAGAATGTCATCGAAAAAATGAAATATGAGAGATAAGGTGAGGAGGAGTGGAGCGTGGTGGTGACTGGTGGTCGGAATGGGCGGAGGCATGGGGATGGACGGCGCCGGCAGGCGGCAGCGGCCACCATGCTAGATTGTTCCAGAGACTTCCTTTTTTAATTGCTGAGCAAGAAGGTTGTGGGAGATAAGGATGTGGAGAGAGGTGTGGGTATCTTTTGTAAAATTATCATAGTTTGCTTTCTATCCGTCAGATATAGATTAGATGATCTGTATTACAAGATGGCAGGCACACCATCACTGCCAACTCGTTTTTTATAAGGGTACAGATGATAAGTTTGCTGACTACTAAAGTAAAGTGGATTTTGTCCGTGTTATTCAAGTAAAATAAGGTGATTGTTTATCATACGGGTAAGGTTGGATGAAGGGTGGTAGGAATAAATGCTCCACCTAGAGCATGTGTGTGTGAGATGGAGTCTTACTGTGTGTGTGTGTGTGT
>NC_041389.1:466210647-466224806 GCF_002162155.2 Triticum dicoccoides | reverse complement strand
TCCAGGCGCAAGTTATGTGCACACAAGAGGAGAACGATTCGATGTGGCGTTAGGATTGAGGGTAATTAACTACATATGGAGACATAGAGACCTTGAACATGCATGTGTGAGAGGTATACATGTATACGTGGGATGTGTGTGTGTGCGCGCACGCATGATCGAGATAAAAGAAAGAAGATATAAGTCATAAGATCAACGAGATGGGCGAGACGGATCGGTATGACAATATGCATGCATGTGAGAATGCAGGGAAGAAGGCCTGACGATTGAGCATGTGTTTTTGTCTTTAAGAGATAGTGGCGTGGGCTGGAGCATGCATCTATGGCGAGAAGAGGGAGTGAGGCACAACGAATGTGCAAAAGAGATCAAACTATAAATGCCTATGTATGGAGAGACATATATAGTGTGGGTGATAGGAAGCAAGAGTGCGAGAAAGAAATGTTGACGGAGAAACTACAGATAGATACAAAGATGGAGATGCTAGCTAGAGGGACATCCGCTAGTTTGGGTGTTGGAGATGACCGCCGGGTGGTTCAGAGGGTGAAGTTATATGTTTATGTCAGAGAAAAATAAAAAGAGGGCACTTGACTGCATGTAGAGAGAAACATATGTAGTGTGCGTGATAGGAATCAAGAGTGAGGGCGAGAAAGAAGGTTGATGGAGAAATAGATAAATAGAAAGATAAAGATGCTAGCTAGTGTGTGTTAGAGATAGGAGTCGAGTGGATCAGAAGGCTGAGTTATGTGTGTGGGTGTGAGAGAGATAGAGAGAGGGTGCATGTGAGTCACATACAAACAGATATCAGAGAGTTTTGTGTCTGCGAGAGAGAAAGATATTTCACAACGAGAGTGATAGCTGGAGAGACATATGAGGGAACGCAAGATATCTCTAGGGAGAGAGAATGTGTGTGAGCGACATACAAGAGAACAATGGAGAAATATGAGACCCTGGGAGACAGAGTTTGTTTTTGTGTGTGAGAAAGAGATATTTAAGAGGAAGAGTCGTAGGTTCTCATATATAAGAAGTGAAAGACATCTCTGTATGAGGGATGTGCGAGTGGCACACATGGGAATAGTAGAGAGAAATGAGACCCCGGGAGACAAAGTTTTGTGTTTGTGTGAGAGAAAGAGATTCCACATGGAGAATCATAGTTAGAGACACATATCAGGGAGCGAGATATGCTTAGAGAGATAGAGTGATGAAGGTCAAGGGAGAGAGTACCGTCAGTGTGTTATGAAGATAAAAGATCATTGTCGACATACAGGTAGCACGAGAGATACCTGAGAGATGATGAACGCGTATAGGTCCATAGAGATAGTCCTATATAAGCATGAGTGATAGCTATATGAGACGAATATCTGGATTAAAGGGGATTCAAATATTTAAACTGGAGATCGCGACATCGATAATATCATAATGCAAATTGGTGTATCAAACATGCATATTAATTTGAATTTGGGCACATGTGTAATGTTATATAGTTTATCAATATTGGTGATCCATAGATTCTTTAATTACAAACAATGCATGGTTTATAAGCAATTAATGTCTAAACGGGATTATACTATATGTTGTGTGTGTGAAACACATTATACATGTTTGAGAAGTAAAAAAAACGCATGAAACACACATTAATTGGAGACAGTTAGCGAGGAATGCATACATTGGATTTCAACATAAAGTGGCTTCAAATATTTGAAAATCCAAATTGATGGATACAACCTTATGAATCTGAGATCATGCCATTTGTAAACCATATTTATGTATAAATGGTGTTGTGATTTTGAAAGTATATACTCCCTCCGTACCTTGATATAAGGTGTATAGATTTTTGAGAAAAAACCCAAAATATAAGGTGTATTGCCTTGTACCACTCATTTGGAGATTTTTTTAGGGATTTGATTACATTTCCTTATATGAGGAAGGCTCCTCTATTTTCTCATGTCAATTAGTCAGGTGTAATCTTGCCCAAAATTTGTGAAATTTTTCCTCCATGTGTGTTCTTTAATTTCCGTGCCAAAAACTATACACCCTATATTTAGGAACGGAGGGAGTATAAAAAATGATGTATATAGAATTGAATTCCAATTGAAAATGGATCCCGCCCGAAAAAAATAGAATACAAACGGGATTTGAATTGAGTTGTCACGGTAAACGTGCACTCTGCAAAATTTGAACAAAGCGGGGAAAGTCGCAGTAACCACCCGAAACCAAAATCTGCGAGATGGAAATTACTACTGCCTATCCCTGCCACGCAAAGCCTATCTGCTGGATTTCTATAGGTTTCAATAGGGGTAGGTTTGTAATTTCACCCAAACGTGACGTAACCGCCTCTCACCTGGATTCACACACGGTGGGCGCCAAAACACAGTGTGTCCTCGGCCGAAATCAACTCCCTCCCCGATTCATATTCATACACGGTGGGCGCCAAAAACAAACTCTCGTCGGCAAATATTCGGTGTATGCGAGATTACCGTCCTATCCCCAACCGACTAATATTGCTGTGATGTAGTAGAAATTTTAAACGGGGGCTAAGTTTGTAAATTTCCTCGCATTTGAGACAAGCGCGCCCTGAATACATGGTTCCCCTTCCTCTCTACCTCCCTTTTCCCCATTCGTACTCTGTGGGCGCCAAAACACCCTCTCCACCCCAACCTCCTCCGTCCACCGCCGTCCGCCACCCAATCCACCACCGTCCTCCTCCACCATGCCGGAGCTGATATCCCGATGCCGCCGTCCATTACAAGAGATCGACCCCTCTCATCCACGGCTTCGGACCGGGATCCTTGCATCCCGTCCTCTCGCTTCATCCCCGCCGTCGTCCACCTTGCCGGCGCCGCTCCTATGACCGTCTCGTCCATCGCGCCCTGCCGCCACCGTCTACCCTCCTAGATCTGCTTCCACGCCGCCGACAGCCATCGCTACCGCAGCACCGTCAAATTCTCAGCAGATGCATACACGGCGCCGCACCAGAGACGGTACTCTTTCGTATCTGCTCAACTTATTTATTGCAGCAAGAAAATAGATCGCCACTGCTTTACTCTGATTTCTTGACTTGGTTGCGAAGTTACCTTTGTCCGGTTTGCACCTTCAGATATGCCATGGCAAGCTCAACACTATACTCCCAATGCTTATGGTTTTCCCCTTTTATATTCCACACTAGTTAAATCACAGTAGACTAAATTTCAAAATTGGATCAGTCGATTTTTCAGAGCTCGCCGGAGTTCGCCGGTGCGAATGAAGGGGCTCGGGTGGTTGTGGGGCCTCGCCGAATGAAGAAAACTCGACGTGGGTGGAGGCGGGGGTGGGGGGTGGGGGTGGCGGAGGAACACAGGCGGTGGGGGCCGATGGTCCGGCCGGCAGCCCGTGCGGTGTTCTGTATGGGAAGAATCAGAGACGAGGAAGAAGAAGGGTTAGGAGACGTAGGATCTTCATCCAACCGCCTGAAATGGTCGAGAGACAGCTGGGAGTTGCATTCTTAATGCGCTCTGGTTCATCATGTGTGGGCACTGTGCAACCAACATTTTATTATCCAAAATCTGCTCGTTCTTCTTTACCATGTTCCTCTTCCATTCTTCTTTAATATGTACTCTCTCTGTTCCTAAATACAAGTCTTTGTATATTCCACCATGGACTACATATGGAGCAAAATGAGTGAATCTACACTCTAAAATGTATCCATAGTGGAAATCTCTACCAAGAGTTATATTTTCGAACGGAGGGAGTATGATATTAGTACAGTATTTTCCTTGTACTAAAGATGAGCAGGGGCATTTGCAGTGTAGAGGTCTATACGGTCGGTTGTGATGGACACTTTGAGCCTCTTTGATTCGTAGGATTTTGTAAACATAGGAATAGGATTTGTACTGGCCTGCCCACTTGAATCCTATAAGAATAGCAAGGAAATGCGGGGAGCTGTGTCGCCTTTGAGAGTTACACTGATATTAACAGTACCGCATCTTCACTTGAAGAGAGCCGGTATCCGAAGCCTTTCTAGCCGTATCGGCAATACTAACACATATATTCCAGCCAGTTCCACTTTGCTGATTTTACTCTGATGCTTAAGGTTTTCCAGTTATATCTACACTATGATCTGTGTAGCTGCTTTGTGTCGCACTAGCAGCAGTCCACTCTTGAAGCTAAACACTACAATGACTTACAAAAATGGCACCAAGGCATTGAGTGCCATTCTGGGTGCAATGAAACTCATACGCTCCCCACCTGTTGACTCTTGTTTAGAATATGATCCTAATGACTCTTGTTCAAAATTGCCACATATAGAGAGACAACATGGAATTGCATTTCTTTGGGTGCTGTGATTCATCATGAGTGGGCAACCAACATTGTATGCAATGAAGTGGAACCTCAAGAATATGCTTCCTCTTCTGTTCTTTAACATGTTCCTCTTTGTTTATTCTGTATTTAGTACATACAGTATGTTCCTTGTCAGGAAGGGGCGCAGGGACATCTGCAGTCAACAGCTGATATAGTTGGCCTGTACGTGATCGATAGGCTTTCAATTACTAGCAGCAATACAACACCGTAGTTTCAAGCTAGTTCCACTTTCCTGATTTATATATCGTAGTTATGGTGTACCTCTGTTATGTACACTATGATCTGCCTAGTTGCTCTGTGCTCTTGTTATCATGGTTTGGCAATAAACTCTCTATATAGTATATTATGAAACTATCATCTGCCAACTATCCTTACTTTTGGAGCCTATTTTTTTGTGTACTTGTGCCAGATTATATAAATGCACGCACCATATTACAGCACACACGAGCTCTCTCATCAGAATCCAGTGATAGCACACAAGTGTTTAGAAGGGAGCCCCTATATCAGACTATCATCTGCATTACAAAGATAATCTCATAACTATTTATGTTTTCATGGTTCTCAGATATTATATGCAATTACAGTGAATATCAGAATCTGCGCATCAGAAGAATATTGTGGAACACTGCAATGACTTACAAAATTGGCACCGAGGCATTGAGTGCCATTCTGGATGCAATGAAGCTCATACGCTTCCCACCTGTTGATTCTTGTTCAGAATATGATCCTAATGACTATTCTAACCTCGAGGAGTCAAAGGCAGATGGCCTGTCCAGTTCACCCATTAAGGTGCCTGTTCTAATTTGGCAAGGTTTTATTGATTGCGCGTATCTTTCATATGTTGTCTTGCATTTCTTATACTTTGTTGCACTGCCATCTGCTTAGTTTACTCATCATATATGTCGAGATGCCATGCCCATCCATTATCAATACATATTCCATCTGTCACCATACCATGTTTTTTCACTCAAATGTTGTTCTTGTGCATCAGACATCAAAAAGGAAGAGGGTGATTGCCGAACCTGAAGGAACACCAGCAAAGTCCTTTAAAAACATGGTGGTGCCGGAGAAATCAGACATCACCCCACTTATATTGGCTGTACAACCAGTGACACAAAACGTAGGACCGACTCCAGCAGACTATACCCATACTTCACTGGCCCCACCACACAGGACCTGCACTCCAGCAAAACGTATACCAATTTCATTTGCAATAGCACCAGCCGTACCACAGAAAAATCCCACTCCAGCAAAAAGTACAGCAAGTCTACCGGCCAAAGACCTATCCCAACTGCAGAGACGGCCAATTCCTATAGATTGGAACCCCATTCCATTTATTCCCAGTTTAAAAGACAATGCTTTCAATGTTGCTAGGGACTACGTGCATATATTCCCATCACGGGAAGATTATAGTGAAGACAAACACCATTTTCACATCTTCCTGTCCAACTTACGTGTAAGTGCTATTATTCATGGTTATTATTTTCATGTTTTATGCTGATTGAACACATCAATGATTTACATTACATTGTTGTAACTAGGCGAGGGTCAATCTGGATAGTCATGACAAGCAAAGCTTGCTTGTGCTTTTCAAGGAAGCATTGCAGCAGTATCGGTGTTACCTGAGGAAATCACACTTTGATGGCAAGTCTATAAACGAATTTCCGGTGAAGTCTCTTGTGCTAAATTTAGAAGACATTGAATGGAAAAACCTTGTTATGCACTGGTCTCATTCCCAGGATGAGGTACTGTCTATGAAATCACATGACAATTTGAACTTCTACTTTTTTGCATGTGCCTTACGGATCTTTTTTGCAGGAAATCTGCTCGAAGAAGAATTCCCGTTTGAAAAGAACGACAAGATATCGCAAATATGCTGCCCGCTGCTTTGCTCTTGTTAGTACCTGTTGTCCTGTATCACTGTACTTGCATACATACCTAGTTCATTATGTGACAGCAGTATGCATGATAGCTTGCTTATCAATTGTTCGCTCCAAATTATCTCATCTGTATGAATGGTTACATTAGTGTAGAATATATCCAATGCCAATGAATTTTTTTAGCTCTGCATTGTTCTTGTAAGTACATGCTGTCCTTTATCAGTGTACTTATATTGATAGGTAGTTGTTCATGTACCATCACTTTGCAGCTTATTTTTCTTTGCCCTCCATTTTCTTCACATCAGATCTATATTTACTCTTACCATAAGGTTGGTACTGAAGAAGTTTAGTTGTGCATTGCTCTTGGTTGTACCTTTTGCCTGTATCACTGCATATACATTTATAGCTACTTGGTTATGTAGCATCACTCTTCATGTTATCTTAAATATTCTCCATTTTTCATATATTATCACATCTATATTTACTCTTAACAAAATGTAGAATAAAGGCAATGCTTATGAAGAAGATTGTGTGGTAAACTTCTTGAATTGCCCCCCCCCCCCATCAGCATGGACAAGGGCTTTATAGAGCCTGTCTTCACCAATAATGTAAGTTTGTCCTTCTCAAGCCTTCAAACTTTGTTGTGTATATTTGGTTAGACATGACTGCAATAGCTGTTTATTTTTGGTTTTTGCATCAAATTGCATGTTTAAAGTTTATTATGTAGTTCATAAACAAAAGTTTGTCCTTATCAATTTAAGTTTTCAGTTGTACAACGAAGTTCCTTCTACATACCATGTAAATTAAACTATACAGAGCAAGTGATCTTCTTTTGCACTGCATGTATGCTTCTGTTCTTCATCCGTAATCCAGTGGTGTGGTGAACCTACCCACTACAGCACAATGTCATATTCTGCAATGTCTTAACTATGAACAATGTCATATCATTCTACTATTATTTAAACCGTCTCTTTATTTGCCAATCTGAAATGGAATAAATTGACAGCACACTAACCATTGATACTTATGAGTTCTTGATCTATAATCCAGTGGTGTCGTGAAGCTGCTAACTCCTTCACAATGTCATTTCCTGCCATGTATTGACCTGAACAATACCATATTGTGTTAATGCAATTTTAAACTGTGTCACTTTATTCGCCAGTAAGAAATGTGATGAATTGTTAGCACGGATACTTTTATGTGCAAAACATGTCATCTGTCTGCTTGTTTATCTTTCAGAGTGAGGAAGATGTAAGTCTTGAACAAGCTCAGTCTCATCAGCTTGCTCAGCTGTTTGCGCTGCAGCTCCCCAACAGGGCTATCCTTTCTTGAAATCTATTGAAGTGATGTCAGTTTTGTATATTATTTTGTCGGCGTGTTTATTTGCACTGGTGGCGATCTTTGATGCCCGGTGTATGTAATCTACTGTCTGCTTGTGCTTTATTATCATAGTGGCGAACTTTGATGCCCAGTGGATGTAATATACCATAATTTCTTTATTGTATAGTCTAGGTTTTTTCTTGTTCACGATGTTGCAGTTATTTTACTGTATATATATCATGTCTTCGCAGTAAACTGGCCAAACCATAAAATTACGGTACATAATCGGGCCGTCATGCAATCACGATGTATGATCCGCATCATGGCCCCCGTCATCTTGGTCCGTTAAAAGACCAAAAGTAAACTGGCCCACTAGTAGATTCGGGCCTTTAATAGGCTAGTAACCCCCGACCCTCTTTTCGCAAAAAAACTCAATGGGCTTTTAGGAGGCTGAGAAGTAGGTTGGGCCTGAAACATGCCGAACAGCTCACGGGCCGGCAGCAGCCCAAAATGGACCCCGACCCATGATTGTGTGAATCAAATCACGGGCTTTTAACAGGCCAAAATTGTCTCGGTCCTTGTTTGGCCCAACCAGATATCGGCTGCGAGCAGGCCGGATGCAAACCGGGCCGTAGTTAGGCCCAACTATATGACGGGCTTTTAACAGGACAAAATTAATATAGGGCCCGAATGTTAAACGGGCTCTTAACAGGCCGAAACTAATATCAAGCCGAATTACTAAATGGGCCTTTAGCAAGTGGGCCATAACGCATAGCTTCCAATTGACGGGCCGAATCTGATATGGGCCATAATTTAGCCCAAAGCCTCTTAAAGGGCCGGACTTGATCTGGGCCGTAATTTGGCCCAGAACGTGGTAGGCCTTTAATGGACCGGATCTCATATGGGCCATTATAGGCCCGGAACATGGCAGGCCATTAATCGGATCAAATATGGGCCGACATTTGGCCCAAAACATGGCAGCCAGTTAATGGGCCGGCCTACTAGGGTCCTCAAAATCTTGTGGGCCTATAGCTGGGCCGGCCCATTAATGTCGGTGAAATCTTGTGGGCCTTTAGTTGGGCTGGCCCATTATGATCCGCAAGAATCTTGTGGGCCTTAACCTAGGCCGGCCCATTAAGGCACACAAAATCTGGTTGGCCTTTACCTGGGCCGGCCCATTATGGCCCGCAAAATCTTTGTGGGTCTTTAGCTGGGCCAGCCCATTATGGTCTGCAAAATCATGTGGGCCTTTAGTTGGGCCGGCCCATTTAAACTTGATGGGCCGGTCCATGTGTCAGCATATCATAGGTGCATCTCGCCCATTGGATGAGTGAGACCTGTGCCACCGCGGAGCTGACACGTGTGTCCTCCAGCCAATGATGATTTTACACATGGAAAATCCCCATTGGTCGAGTCTGTTAATGGCTTATCGGATCCAAAACCCGACCCGATAGCTTAACGGCATTCCATTACGGTCGATGCCATGTGTCCGTCACCCTTGACGAAAGCACTTCTGTGACGCACGATTTATCGTCATGGAAGTGGACACTTCCGTGATGATAATTTTGGTAATGTCATGGAACACTTCTACGACAACACAGGTATGACTATCTTGATTCTGTCATAAAATCGTCATGGATGTACATGCATGACAAAAAACGCGACCTACTGTGACAAACACGTATCATCATGGAAGTGTATTTTTTTGTAGTGCACGAGGCGGAACCTTGGCGGAACCAATCTAGGGCTCCGGCGGAGCTGTTCTGCCAGGGACACTTCCCTCCAGGAGGGGGAAATCATCACCATCGTCATCACCAACGATCCTCTCATCGGGAGGGGGTCAATCACCATCAACATATTCACCAGCACCATCTCCTCTCAAAACCCTAGTTCATCTCTTGTATCCAATCTTGTATCAAAACCACAAATTGGTACCTATGGGTTGCTAGTACTATTGATTACTCCTTGTAGTTGATGCTAATAGGTTTACTTGGTGGAAGGTCATATGTCCAGATCCTTAATGCATATTAATACTCCTCTGATCATGAACATGAATATGCTTTGTGAGTAGTTACGGTTGTTCCTGAGGACATGGGTGAAGTCTTGTTAATAGTAGTCATGTGAATTTGGTATTCGTTCGATATTTTGATGAGAAGTATGTTGTCTCTCCTCTAGTGGTTTTATGTGAACATCGACAACATGACACTTCACCATTATTTGGGCCTAGAGGAAGGCATATGGAAGTAATAAGTAGATGATGGGTTGCTAGAGTGACAGAAGTTTAAACCCTAGTTTATGCGTTGCTTCGTAAGGGGCTGATTTGGATCCACTAGTTTCATGCTATGGTTAGGTTTACCTTAATACTTCTTTTGTAGTTGTAGATGCTTGCAATAGGGGTTAATCATAAGTCGGATGCTTGTCCAATAAAGGGCAGTACCCAAGCACCGGTCCACCCACATATCAAATTATCAAAGTACCGAACGCGAATCATATGAGCGTGATGAAACTAGCTTGACGATAATTCCCATGTGTCCTCGGGAGAGCTTTTCTCATTATAAAAAATTGTCCAGGATTGTCCTTTGCTACAAAAAGGATTTGGCCACCTTGCTGCACTTTATTTACTTTTATTGCTTGTTGCCCGTTACAAATTATCTTATCACAAAACTATCTGTTACCT
This sequence comes from Triticum dicoccoides, assembly GCF_002162155.2. Taxonomy (NCBI): domain Eukaryota; kingdom Viridiplantae; phylum Streptophyta; class Magnoliopsida; order Poales; family Poaceae; genus Triticum; species Triticum dicoccoides. The sequence continues at coordinate 466,214,594 of NC_041389.1, read as the reverse complement.
ACAATTTTAGTGCTTGCAGAGAATACCTTACTGAAAACCGCTTGTCATTTCCTTCTGCTCCTCGTTGGGTTTCACACTCTTACTTATCGAAAAGACTATGATAGATCCCCTATACTTGTGGGTCATCAAGACTCTTTTCTGGCGCAGTTGCTGGGGAGTGAAGCACCTTTGGGCCTTGTTCTGGGCATCTTCGCCCCAACCAGTAGAGCAAAGAGTTGCTCCTCAACCTACTGAACCTACTGAAAATGTTTACTTTGAGATTCCTTCGGGTATGATAGAGAAACTGCTAGCTAATCCCTTTGCAGGAGATGGAACATTGCATCCCGATTTACACCTTATCTTTGTGGATGAAGTTTGTGGATTATTTAAGATTGCAGGTATTCCCGATGATGTTGTTAAGAGGAAGGTCTTCCCTTTATCTTTGAAGGGAGATGCATTGACATGGTATAGGCTATGTGATCATACGGGATCTTGGAACTATAAACGATTGAAATTGGAATTTCACCAGAAGTTCTATCCTATGCATCTTGTTCATCGTGATCGTAATTACATATATAATTTTTGGCCTCATGAAGGAGAAAGCATCGCTCAAGCTTGGGGGAGGCTTAAGTCAATGTTATATTCATGCCCCAATCATGAGCTCTCAAGAGAAATGATTATTCAAAAAATTTATGCTCGGCTTTCTCTCAATGATTGCACCATGCTCGATACTTCTTGTGCTGGTTCCTATATGTTAAACACTACTGAATTCAAGTGGGATTTATTGGAAAGAACTAAACGCAACTCTGAAGATTGGGGTTCCGACGATGGTAAGGAGTCAGGTATGACACCTAAGTTTGATTGTGTTAAATCTTTTATGGATACTGATGCTTTTCGTGGATTTAGCACTAAATATGGACTTGACTCTGAGATAGTAGCTGCTTTTTGTGAATCTTTTGCTACTCATGTTGATCTCCCTAAGGAGAAGTGGTTTAAATATAATCCTCCCATTGAAGTAAAAGTAGTTGCACCTGTTACAGTTGAAGAAAAGACTCTCACTTATATTGATCCCATTGTTCCTACTTCTTATGTTCAGAAACCACCTTTTCCTATTAGGATAAAGGATCATGCTAAAGCTTCAACTGTTGTTCGTAAGAGTAATACTAGAACGTATACACCTCCCGAGCAAATTTAAGTTGAACCTAGTATTGCTATGGTTAAAGATCTCTTGGATGATGATACGTCCATTTTGCATCATGCTTTTATATCAATATTTATTGCATTATGGGCTGTTATTACACATTATATCTCAATACTTATGGCTATTCTCTCTTATTTTACAAGGTTTATCATGAAGAGGGGGAATGCCGGTAGCTGGAATTCTGGCTGGAAAAGGAGCAAACATTGGAAACCTATTCAGCACTGCGCCAACAATCCTGAAACTCCACGAAACATGTTTTTGGAATTAATAAGAATTATTGAGCAGAAGAAATACATCAGGGGGCCCACACCCTGGCCAAGAGGGTGGGGGCGCACCCACCCCTACTGGGCGCGCCCCCTGTCTCCTGGGCCCTTGGTGCCCCCCCGGGGTCCATCTTCTGCTATATGAGGGCTTTTACCCTGGAAAAAATCGTGGGCAAGCTTATGGGACGAAACTCCGCCGCCACGAGGCGGAACCTTGGCGGAACCAATCTAGGGATCCGGTAGAGCTGTTCTGCCAGGGACACTTCCCTCCGGGAGGGGGAAATCATCACCAACGTCATCACCAACGATCCTCTCATCGGGAGGGGGTCAATCTCCATCAACATCTTCACCGGCACCATCTCCTCTCAAAACCCTAGTTCATCTCTTGTATCCAATCTTGTATCAAAACCACAACTTGGTACCTATGGGTTGCTAGTAGTGTTGATTACTCCTTGTAGTTGATGCTAATTGGTTTACTTGGTGGAAGATCATATGTTCAGATCCTTAATGCATACCCCTCTAATTATGAACATGAATATGCTTTGTGAGTAGTTACGTTTGTTCCTGAGGACATGGGTGAAGTCTTGCTATTAGTAGTCATGTGAATTTGGTATTCGTTCGATATTTTGATGAGATGTATGTTGTCTTTTCCTCTAGTGGTGCTATGTGAACGTCGACTACATGACACTTCACCATTATTTGGGCCTAGAGGAAGGCATAGGGAAGTAATAAGTAGATGATGGGTTGCTAGAGTGACAGAAGCTTAAACCCTAGTTTATGCGTTGCTTCGTTAGGGGCTGATTTGGATCCATATGTTTAATGTTGTGGTTAGCTTTACCTTAATACTTCTTTTGTAGTTGCGGATGCTTGCAATAGGGGTTAATCATAAGTGGGATGCTTGTCCAAGTAAGGGCAGTACCCAAGCACCGGTCCACCCACATATCAAATTATCAAAGTACCGAACGTGAATCATATGAATGCGATGAAAACTAGCTTGACGATAATTCCCATGTGTCCTCGGGAGATCCTTTCTTATTATAAGAAACTGTCCAGGCTTAGCCTTTGCTACATAAAGGATCGGGCCACCTTGCTGCACTTTCTTTACTTTATTTACTTGTTACTCGTGACAATTTATCTTATCACAAAACTATCTATCACATACAATTTCAGTGCTTGCAGAGAAAACCTTACTGAAAACCGCTTATCATTTCCTTCTGCTCCTCGTTGGGTTTGACACTATTACTTATCGAAAGGACTACGATAGATCCCCTACACTTGTGGGTCATCAAGACTCTTTTCTGGCGCCGTTGCCGGGGAGTGTAGCGCTTTTGGTGAGTGGAACTTGGTAAGGAAACATTTATATAGTGTGCTGAAATTTTCTGTTAGTTGTCACTATGGAAACTAATCCTTTGAGGGGCTTGTTCGGGGTATCTTCACCCCAGCCATAACAGCAAAGAGTTGCTCCTCAACCTACTGAACTTTTTGAAAATATTTACTTTGAGATTCCTTCGGGTATGATAGAGAAACTGCTAGCTAATCCATTTGCAGGAGATGGAACATTGCATCCCGATTTACACCTTATCTTTGTGGATGAAGTTTGTGGATTATTTAAGCTTGCAGGTATTCCTGATGATGTTGTCAAAAGGAAGGTCTTCCCTTTATCTTTGAAGGGAGATGCATTGACATGGTATAGGCTATGTGATGATACGGGATCTTGGAATTATAAACGATTGAAGTTGGAATTTCACCAGAAGTTCTATCCTATGCATCCTGTTCATCGTGATCGTAATTACATATATAATTTTTGGTCTCATGAAGGAGAAAGCATCGCTCAAGATTGGGGGAGGCTTAAGCCAATGTTATATTCGTGTCCCAATCATGAGCTCTCCCAGGAAATGATTATTCAAAATTTTTATGCTCTGCTTTCTCTCAATGATTGCACCATGCTCGATACTTCTTGTGCCGGTTCCTATATGTTAAACACTCACTACAAAAAAGGGACACATGTGTGACATTTTGGGCCAAACGAATTTTTTTCCTGTCATACATGACACTTCTATGATGATAATTGTGACAAAACCCGGTATCATCATAGATGTGGTGGGCTCCTACTTCTATGAAATAAAATCATGACAGAAAATTGGCTTTTCGTCCTGGGCGCGCCGGAGACGCAGATGCATGACATTCTTTGGGCCGTCCATGACGGAAAAAACCATGGTAGAAGCGAGGGGGAGGAAAATTTCGGGGAGTTGCCGGTTATGGTGGGAGGTCGGGGGCCGAGCGATGCGCGTTTCTCTCGTATAGGTACGCGCGTGTGTGTGAGGCGTTGGCTCTAACTGAACCCGAGCGAGGCATTGGGCTCTAACTGAACCCGAGCGATTGCACTTTAGGCTACGCATTACTGAACCCGAGCGATCGGTCGATGGCTGTTAACTAAACCCGATGGAGCGATTCCTTCGCTACTGCTGCTAACTGAAGCCGATCGATTGGATGGACAGTGAGCG
>NC_041389.1:466207017-466210496 GCF_002162155.2 Triticum dicoccoides | reverse complement strand
AGAGGTGGCGTTGCCTATGGATGAACAGGACCCGTGGTGTCGAGGGCTGGATGAACAGTAGACGGTGGAGGGGTGACCGTGGAGGGGTTGTTGAACAGGACCCCGTGGTGTGGAGGGCTGGATGAACAGTAGACGGTGGAGGGCTGGATGAACAGTAGACGGTGGAGGGGTGGTTGAACAGTAGCCGGTGGAGTAGCCCGCGGTGGAGGCTGGATGAACAGGAGCCCGTGGAGGCTGGAGGAGGTCGACGGTAGCCCGTGGAGGCTGGAGGAGGTCGACGGTGGAGATGAACAGTATCCCGTGGAGTCCCGTTTTGCGGTACGCCACACCCCTCCCGATGAACAGGACCCCCGTTTCGACTGTAGCGCTCCAACACAAGTCCGTTTCATCCGTTTTGCCGTACGCCACACCCCTCCCGATCGACAGGACCCCCGTTTCGACCGTAGGAGGTCCGTTTCGTCTGTTCTGCGGTACGCCACACCCCTCCCGATCAACAGGACCCCCGCTTCAACCGTAGGAGGTCCGTTTCCTCCGTTTTGCGGTACACCACACCCCTCCCGATCAACAGGACCCTGTTCCGAACGTAGGAGGTCCATTTCCTCCGTTGTGCGGTACGTCAGGCCTCGTTTCCATCGACTGTTCCATCCAAGCCCTCCCGATGAAGACGACCACGCATTCCGTTCCGACCCAGCCGGTTGGCTCCCACGCGTTCTGTTGCCTCCCGAAGAACACGACGCATTCCGTAGCCTCCCCATGAACACGACGCATTCCGTTGCCTCCCCATGAACACGACGCATTCTGTTGCCTCCCCATGAACACGACGACAACTCTGTTTCTCTGTTCCAACCCAGCCCTTTACGTATGCGCGAGTAGGCGTTCGAGACCCCGCCCATATGTACGTACGTGGCCATATTTTCTTTCTTGCACCCTGGCCGCTGTACGTACGTGTACATGCTACGTGCACGCCTCTACTACGACACATACGCGCCTCTACTACGACACATGCGCGCCTCTACATCGACTAGTATATATGTACGTACACGTTCGCGACTAGAATGACAACGCTACGTACGCTTCGACCAGGTGGGTCCCGACTGTCAGGCAGTTCCTTGCGTGCGAAAATGTTGCTGGTCGGTCCCATCAGTTAGAGTGGCAAATCGGTTTTTTTTGCCCGGACGCACTTCCTTTGCGTGCGAAGATGTAGCTGGTGGGTCCCAGCAGTCAGGGGGGCGAATCGTTTTTTTTGCCCGGACGCACTTCCTTGCGTGCGAAGGTGTAGCTGCTGGGTCCCGGCAGTCAGGGGGCGAATCGTTTTTTTGGCCGGACACACTTCCTTGCGTGCGAAGGTGTAGCTGGTGGGTCCCAGCAGTCAGGGGGCGAATTGTTTTTTTCGGACGCACTTCCTTGCGTGTGAAGATGTAGCTGGTGGGTCCCAGCAGTTAGGGGGGCGAATCGTTTTTTTCCCGGACGCACTTCCTTGCGTGCGAAGATGTAGCTCGTGGGTCACAGCAGTCAGGGGGCGAATCATTTTTTTTGCGAAATATGGTGGCTCGTCCGATGGGTCCCCGCTGTCAGGTGGATGAATAATTATTTTGCGCGTAATAAGGAGGCACTTCCTTGCGGCTGCCGTGGACCCAGCTGTCAGCCTCTCCACGTACAGTCCACGTCCAATGGAAGTCGTTCCTTGACCATGTTGACCACGCCGCACCGAGAGCACCACGGCGGTGGACGACGGCGAGGCCTAGGAAGGGGACGACGCGGAGCCAGGGAAGACGCGGCAGTGGATGCACACGCGGAGAGGAGTATGAGGGTTCACTGGTTCGGCTGCGCTGCCGTCGCCGCAGAATAACAGGGGGTGTGGGTGAGTGGAGGGATGTCCTGGCCAGTGGTGGGAGTAGTAGGGGCGGTGAGGCCTCCGTGGCAGCACAGTCGGCCACGGGAGGTAGGAGCAGGCGGCACGACCGGCGCTGCTTTGGGCGGCTGGAGCAAGAAGACCAGGGGTTGAAGAAGCACGACGGCCGTTGGATGGACATCGTATGGTCACTGCAGCTAGAATCGTTTATATTGACTAAGTTGACAAAGCCCTTGGTACGTCAACTTAGTAGGCCCACAGGTCAGCTTCCGAAACGGTGCGCCCTAGATGTCAGGGGGAGGAATCATTTTTTGGGCGGGTGAAGCTAGAATATCCGAGATTGAAGAAGAAGCACGGCATCCGTTGGATGGACATCCAACGGCCACTGCTGTTAGAACCGTGTGTTGACTATAAGTTGACAAAGCCTTGCATACGCGTCAACTCTGTTTTTTTAGGGGACGCGTCAACTTAGTAAGGTCAGAAGTGTGTGGCAGAGAACTTATAGCCCATTTGAGATCTGTAAGAATGTGTCGCCCATTTTTGAATTCTAATGGAATTTACTACTGCCCATTTATAGTTGTTAAAAGTACAGCCCATTTCAACCAACCGTTCAAAACAGAATTCAATAAAATTTCCCACATTTTGATGGGATCCGAATATTTTTATCCCGAAATTTCTAGTCAGATTAAATACAATTTCAATATAAATTCATATTGCGTAAAAATCCAACAAAACATTGCGCCCGCAACAATTAATGAAATTAAAATTTTCAATATTCCAAAAATAATATTTTATAAAGTAATCACTATTTGGTGCATTTTTTTATAGTTACTACCCAGTTTTTATAATTACATCCCATTTATTATTTCTTAAAGCCCATTTTCATGTTAAGCCTCATGCATCCCTCCTAGGAAAGATTTGCAGCCCAGCGGGGCGGAGAATAACAACTTGACCTTGCCTGGGTATTCCTAAAAAAAGTATAGCTGGGCTAGCCATTTTCAGCTTGAAAAAAATTAATATCTAGGCTGGATATCTAGCCTGGGCTAGACGGGCCACAGCCCGCGCAGTTAATACCTGCAGCGATATTTTCATTCTTGTTCAGAGGAGAAAAATTAATATCTGGGGTAAACATCAAAAAACTCTGTAGTGCTCACACCTCAAAAATACAAATACTGCTCGAGCTGCTTGGTCTCAGCTGTCGGCCGCTTCTTGTGCAATTCTCTCGTTTATTGACTACTCCCTCCTTTCCGGTTTATAATGCTCAATTCAAAAATCTCACCAATCAAGGTAGATGGCGAGTGGTGGAATATTTTTTGTAGTTTTGCAAAAGCACCTAATTAATGCTCTTGTTATCCTCAAAAAATTATGTTTATCAATGCATTAATTGCAATGCATGCATGCATGCATAAAGTACATGCATTGGTCAATTTTCTCTTAATACTTGCATGCAATGATTTAATGCACCTTGGAATCTGAACATGTGATGGAAAACAACCAAATTGAGCCTTATAAAATGGAAAAACTAAAATTTTCAGATAAGCCCTATAAACCGGAAAGGAGGGAGTACATAGGTTGATAATGGTGTGGGACCGTGATGTCAGGAAACCAGGAGGAAGCAAAATAAATT
>NC_041389.1:466194514-466206660 GCF_002162155.2 Triticum dicoccoides | reverse complement strand
TAACGAGGCACTTGCGTACGTGAGGTTATGGACCTGGTGGGTCCCTATTGTCATCCTATCCAAGTAAAGTCATCTCCTCGCCCATGCGCGGTTTCTGCCAGAAACAGTCAGCACCGGTCGCCCCGCTTCCCGGTGCAGGCGATTGCTCCGCCTTCAAACGACACAAGTGACGTCCGTCCGTCCATCTGCCGCACACATTAATGATACGCGGTTGCCAAGGCGGCTACTCCGGCGCCACATGTCCGTCCCTCCGCCCGCCCACCATGGCTATATAAACTGCTGCGCCGGCCATAGCCGCAGTCATCCGCATCCATTCCCTTTCTCCTGTCCACACCACTACTGCCCACCATGGCTTCCTCGTGCTGCAGCACTCTTCGGGACGGGCGGACGACGGACCACAAGGAGATGGCAGTCATTGCTGCCGACCGGCTGGCCGGCAGCCAGCCGGAGGACGACGACGTCCCAATGGAGAACATGGTAGTCGACGATCCGGCGCCAACCCCCTCGTCCGCGCCATCCTTGCCGGTGCATTGCACCGTGACCATCGGCGAGGCCCGTGCCCAATATATGGACAGGGTGAGGCAGATGCGTGAGGAGCAGTTCCGGGAGGCGCAGGCCGACGCCGCCTACAACCACCATCTCCTCCAGGAGCACCTACAGGCGAAGGAGCAGACCGCCGCGTAGCGGGCGAAGCAGGAGGCGCTGCTCGACTCGTACCGCTCCGCCCGCAAGGGCCGCCTCTAGCGCTGGCGGTACCGCACGCGGGTGGCGGAGGCTGCGGCCGCCTACAAAGAGGCTAGCAAATAGGGCGATGAAGCGGGCGAGGCACTGTTTGGCGAGACCGAAGATGAGGCAGAGGACAATGCCGGCTCCGACGAGTCCCCGCTCCGCTGCCGTCGATGACGCCCTGCTCCGCCGTGGCCTCGCGGCGCCAAAAACGAGGCAGAGGACACCGCCGGCTCCGCTGAGGCCCCGCCCCGCCAACAACGAGGCAGAGGACATCGCCGGCTCAGCCGAGGCCCCACCCTGCTGGCAACGTGGGGGAGGATTTCCACCGCTCCGCTGAGGCACCGCCCGCCGGCAACGAGATAGAGGACATCGCCGGCTCCGCCGAGGCCCCGCCCCGCTGCCAACGAGGCCGCGCCACACAAAAAACGAGGAAGAGTAGAACACGGTAGGTCGCCGCCGCTCGGGTCCAAGTAAGGCCACCACTGCTACCCTCCGGTTGAAGCCAAGCTAGGCGGGTTGACCATTGACGACCGGTTAGCTTCTTGGCGGCAACATGGAGTCGGAGAGCTGCGCTGGAGAAGAACGCTGCTTCTACTTAACTGGTGGTGCAGTTGGCTGACTGACACGTGGGCCCAACAGGCCACATGTCAGTTACGCAACTGCACCTGCAGTTAAGTCACTGAAGCTTCTGTTCGGCTCAGCGGGACACGGGTGGGTAGCTTCGGTTAATTAATTATACCTCCAGCGCACCCCTTTTTAGTTTTTTTTGAAAAGGAGGATGACCCCCGGCCTCTGCATCTGGGAGATGCATGCGGCCACAAACACCCCTTTTTAGTTGAAGAATGTATGAAATGTAATGAAATCCAGCATGTTTATATGAAATCCGACCATGTATGAATGAATTTATTTCGATTAGTTCGAATTCCTGTATCACTGGCATTGGATGAACATGCAAAACAATACGTACTAGCATTATTCCCAGGGTGATCACCCCGTTTGCAGTAGTTTCACATGTACTCCCTCCGGTCCTTTCTAGTCTGCATACAAGTTTTGTCTGCAGTCAAAGTATCTCTACTTTGACCAATCTTATACAAAAAAGTATGCACTTTCACAATGTGTGAAGTAAAAAGGAACAGAAGGAGTACAAAGAGTTTGAGCAGCTTTTTAGCGTTTCTGTACATTGCAATCAAACACACAGGCCTGGCAATTCATAGAGAACATTCAAAACAATCAATGATTATGCATCTCAGCGACTCACATGTCAGAGGCAATATTTACTTCACAAGTAAAGAATAAAGAAAAAATTGATCGCCGCTGCTGACAGCAAAGGGCGTCCCATTCGAAAATATCAAACGCATATCTTGCTAAAATCAATGAGCAAAATTTGACAAGGTTGTCCCATTCCAAAATATCAAATGCCTACGATTGTGGAATGGGCAGGGTTTTCCATCAGTTCGAACATTGACATGGCACCTCGTGCTAAATAAACCAGCTGTTCTTTTTGTGCAGTTCCACCAAAATCAACCAAATTCGCGCGTAGCTTGTACGATTTCGCCCTTATATGTTGCAATGCCTTGAACTTATGGGCACCTCCTTTCTTGTGGTGGAAATGAATGATTCGATGTATTCATGAACATTTTGTGCAGTTCCCGTTGAAATCAAGCTGAGCACCCCTGTTTGCACAAATACAAAAAAGTGATTAGTATAAAGCAAACTGTACTATGAATTGACAGTTTCAACAGGCACATACATGGTCCATGTAGAGTACACTTTTAGAAAAATGGAACTCACCAGAAAGAATCCTAGAACAACATTGTACTCGCGCATCACAGCAAAAAAATGGAGATTTGTTAGTCCTTCTGAGCTGAAGTTAGTTTGGTCTTGTGGGGAGTAATGTAACCATCCTTCAACTGCTCCTTCTGATGAGAAGATAGACAAGGCTTCTTCATCCTGGCATAATCGGAACTAGTCACTTCACATACTCCATATTATTCCTCAGAGGAAGATGATCCCTGTTTGCTCGAAAAAAAGGAAAGGAAATATTTAAAACAGCACAGATAAAGAACTTCTCAAGGACAATACCACTTTTTCAAGACAGTATCTAAATAGTAGCACAACACCAATAGAGATGACAAAGCTCAATCATATGGATGAAATCAGTGGGTGAGTACCAACATTTGTTACGAGGCTGATTGTGTAGAGCATACAGATGAAGCCCTTCTCGGGAACCATCTATTGCTATCTACGGGGGTGGCCATGCTTACTATATACTCCTCGATTAGTTTAATGTTTCCAACATCTTCTTGTGCAGTTCACTAAAATATATGGTACCTTCAAAGAAGATCCATGTTTGCACAAGTAGAGATAATTACGTATGGCATCAAATTAGTGGCAAAACAATTGCTCGTTCCAGCCATAGCAATAAATTAAGATGCAAAACTGTATCATTACTTGTGTCATCACAGTTCTAGTGCTTCATTACAGCACCTGGAGTTGATTTTTGTTTTCTTCAGCTTGTTCTTCCCCTTCATCTCTTGGTTCAATAACAGACAAGCTCCGCCTTCAATGTAAGATTTGGCATGTCAATTAGGGAGCACAAGTATAGTACTAAACTTAATTTTCTGATGAAAGTGGCAAAATACAGGCCAGCAGTTGTGAAATATCCTTATCTTACCTCAATGGGATATTACGGTGCACATACAGATTGGAAGTCTTGTCTCCATTTGTGCAGTTCACGAAACATTATCGTACAAGTAGCACAACATATGAAAGCACACTGTAGAATCATGTGAAAAAAGGCTAGTACTGACCTCTCATGATGCGGAATTCAAACAACTCACAAGAAGAAGATCTAAACCAAATCCGCCTTAATGGATAGGAAGTAAGATCTCCTCTTGTGCAGTTCCTCTAAGATCAAGCAATCAAGCAACATTGTCGGTGTGACATTTTGGTTGAACTGCACAAAACACTCTTAAAACAAAAGTGTTTTGTCTAGTGCAACAAAAGGTCACAATGGCAACGAGGTGAAGTAGATAACCCTGTTTACAGAGAGGTGCAAAGGAAATAATTAGTGGTCAATAACGGTGGATGACACAGAAGCCAACAAAAAGAAGCACCTACCTTATCTAAATGGGAAAGAAAGCAAGACAGTAGCATTTCTCAAACGGTGGCATTGATTAATACCAACATAGAGATTATATTAACAATAAAATTCGTTAAACATGTAATTTGCTTTTAACTGTGGCATTGCATCAATTTTCTAGCGGCATTGTTAGAGGGTGTTTGTTTACAGGGACATTTTGGTGTAGGGACTAAAAAAACTCCGTGTCAGTCACATCTAAACCAAACAGGAGGGACTTTTCGGGACTAAAAGTGGGCATTTGGGACTAAAGAAAGAAGACCCCGAGGGAGTCTTTTTGGGACTTTTTCCAATAGTTGCCCCTGCCACGCATCGCACCTTGTTTCTATTAGTTCATTACTAGGGTAACATGGTATTTTATCATGTCATTTAATAACCTCTAGTCCATGTTTCTTCCCTGGAACCAAGCAGGTAGGGACTAGGGAGTTTTTAACCAAACAGGGCCATAGATTAACAACAGCTAATGAGTTGCACGGGATAGTGGACGCACCAGCACCATGTGCATCTACCGATGTACTGTGATCATGCACAGTCTGTTGCAACAAAGAACAAACAACCAAGGAGCATATTTGTGTTGGTCCCGGTTTTGTTATCTTTAGACAAATTTCCCTATGTGAGCGCAGCAAATCTAGTCCTCCTAAAACTCTACAGCCTTGTCCCTTCCTTTCCTTTTTGAACTAGTACTTTCGCCCCTTCCTTTCCTCTTTGAACCACGTCCTAGATTTATGCGATACAACTTTCCCCACTACTTTGCCCCATTCCTTTCCTCCTTGAACCACGTCCTAGATTCATGCGATACAACTTTCCCCCTTCATTTCCTCTTTGAACCACGTCCTAGATTCATGATATATACAACTTTTCCCACTACTTTCCCCCACTATTTTCCTCTTTGAACCACGTCCTAGATTCATGGTATACATGCAGCTAGAGCAATGCATGTGGAGTAAGTAAAATATACCTTAAGGTTCTTGGGGCGTGGTTCGGTGGGCGACGGGACGGCGGTGAAGAAGAAGGGGTCAGAGGCCCTCCCACGCCACCGCTGGGTGGAAAGTGAACAACAACAACGGTAGTGGATTCCCTCCCTCGCCGACGGTGATAGTGTTAAGACTCCTTCTCTTCCCGGTGGACGGATCCTGCCGGCTCTTTGAGAAGCAGTGAGGGGAGAGAGAGGCCAACAAAGTCTTGTTTAGATCTGGAGAGGGTGAGAGAGTGTGAAGAGAGCAACTACAAGCGCTGAGGCTCCAGCGGGAGAGGGCGAGAGAGTGTGAAGAGAGCAACTACAAGCGCTGAGGCTCCAACGTGTATGTATATACTGGAGAGAGAGTGTGAAGCGTGCAAACCCTAGAAAACATTTTGACCAGTCAAAGAATCCTCCTGGCAAAAATTATGCTCAAGTGTAGTTATCGAACCCGAGACCTCAAGTTTGATGAGCGAACATGCTAACCAGCTACTCAACCCTCCCGTTATGTTCAACGAGAGGAAAATAACCTTTTATACATTCCTGCATTCGTGTGACAGGCATGCCATGTTTTTTTGTGTGTGTGAGAGTCATTAGGATTTCAATCATAATCGTGTCATGTGGCTTTGGTGGTAAGACTATCCACAGTGGTGCAGAAATAATGCAGCCTTAGTCACCTTACCTCTCTCCACATGGTACGTTGGGTCCCACCAGTCAGAGGGTGAAACAAACAAATTAATAAGAAAAATTAAAAGCGCCAGCGGTGTATCTTACTACCTCACACATCTCGCTACTGCTCGGGAACACTGTCCAATTAATCCCTGTGTTCGCTCACGTACTATTTTAAGTGAATCCTTATTATAACATGCACACAAATTTTAGGCACTTGTATTCGATTTAAGTCAGTGTGCCACCGTATCTCGTATACTTACTACTCCCTCCATCTAGGTGTAATAAGTCACGTTAGAAGGTGCAACGGGACCAAGGTGCGTGCGTGTGCGTGTGTGTGTTTAAAAACATGTGTGTGTTAGAGAGTGCGACAGATCGACCTACTCCTACAGAGATATGGTGTGTAGTGTACGATTTTAGCCACGAGATTCGGTGCATCCTCTCGTTTCCGGGCGTGTTTGGTAGGGACATGCGGACAGCTGCCATGCCCGCTCCTGACCAGCCTGGCCCACCCAAAGCCCCTCCATCGCCCGCGCGCGCTTCCCGGCCGAAACGGTCAGCGCCGCTCCAAAGAATCGGTGTCGCATTCATGCCCGGGCAGAGCGGACGCGACCTCTCACTGGCGCAAGAGTGATGGTTGCTTCGTCCGTCCAAGTTACTGCTGGGTCTATGTGATTTGACAGCTCATTGGTCTTTATTACTGAGGTGGTAGGACTGCTGGATGTCCCACGCTTGCGGCGAAAGGAGGTAGTAGATTACAATTTTCTCCATTCTTACAGGGGAGGAGTGCAAGAGCAGTGAAAACACGCAGGCTCAGTGATTACATGGCCCACCTCACACTATCACTGTGCGACACCTAACTCTTTACATAGTACTCCCTCCGTTCCTAAATATTACTAGATGAGTCCCCGCTCGTTGCCGCGGAACAACGATATATCTCTCTGCGCAAAATTGTCGATTTCATAGAACTAAAAAAAATCTATAACCGCATGACAAATGTGGTAGCCAAATTATATAAACTCCCATCATCATTTAGATCATCCCACGTAAGGAAAAAAGATCAGCCAACTCCTACTGCATAATGGGATTATATTTTTCTTTTTGACATGTTAATGGGACTTAAAAGCTCACTTACATGTATGCTACCGGTGCATGCTTGCATGCAGACATGTTGATGTGATTTAAAACCGACTCACATGCATGTGCCACGGTATTTCTGCATGCTTGCATGTGGCTTAGTGCAGAGCCTCTCAACGTCTAGATCAGACGCCTATTATGACTGATTTACTTCATCTAACGGCTACGTCAATTTTGATGATGTGGCTGAAGGAGAGGATAGAGAATTCCTAGTAGTGGGGGCTAGCTATTACTAGTAGATAAGTCTTTGTAGAGATTCCACTAGCTGAACTACATACGGAACAAAATGAATGAATCTACACTTAAAATGCATCTATATACATCCGCATGTGGTTAATGGTGAAATCTCTACAAAGACTCATATTTAGGAACGGAGGAAGTACCAGTATAGTACTAGTACGTACTGTAATTTATCAGCGAGATAAATTTGTACAATGCTATGAAGCTTCCAGCTCCTGTTACATGTATCTTGCGTCCAAGGTTGCCCGTTGCAACATTTCATCAAATACAAAGGAGACTAACATGCATGCTATTGCATCTCAATGATCGACAGATCATAGCAAATATGTACTCCCTTCGTTCCAAAATAAGTGTCTCAACTTTGTGCAAACTTTAGTACAAAGTTGTACTACTACTAAAGTTGACACTTATTTTGGAGCAGAGGCAGCTAAAGAAAAAATTGATCCATGCAGCCCCTAGCCCTTGAACCGTGAACCCTGACCAGGTTTCAATTTACTGGCAATGTTCGAGCTTCCTAATAAATGAAGTTTGCAACCTTTTGACCATCGGATCATTTTGTGCAGTTTCACCAAAATCGAGATGAGCATCCCTGTGGCAAAGAAATTGAAGAAGCGTGATTAGAATAAGATTACTAGGACTAGTTGATGAGACATAAACTCATCACAAATACAGTAGGTAGAAGCCAGTAGAGGTATCAGGTATGTGTGGGGCAAAGAAGTAGAGAAATATCCACATGGAGTGATGTGGGCAGCTGGAGAAGTGGTGCAAGCCAGCTGTAAAGGGAGTTGTACCTGAGGGACATAGCTCAACCTTGAGGAGGGCGGCGGGAGACGGCAACTGCCCACATCGTGGCAGTGAACAAGGGACAAAGGCAACATCACCGACTTTGTGAGAGAGAACGGCGGGGACCCCTGATCGAGACGTGCCGACAGTGGGTTTTTGCCGTCGGCCACGGCCACCGCATCTACACTAAGCATCCACCCCTTCCCCAAGTAGACGTGATCCGCCGGGATGTTAGACATGTGGCCACAGTCGTTTTGTGCGAGAGAGTGTGAAGAGAGCAACCCCAGCAAGCAACCGTGTAGGCTGGGCCGTCCTGACTATGTATATAGTGGAGCGGTTTCCTTTTCTCTCCATATGAACCTATCATATTACGTGCATGCCACTGAAAAAAAAAATTTATAAATAACGCGGCACCTACTACTCGTTCTCCTATAACCTTGCGCTTGGCATCTCCAAAATATTAACCTTGCGATTGGCTCTTCGCCTCTTCGGGAAGTCGAGCAATAATGGTAGTGCGGTATATATCGTTCGGGCTATATGAGACCGAATGAATTGCTGCACGTCCACCACGTGGGCGAGGGTCGAAGGGCGAGGGAGAGTGCTACTACATACGGAGCAAAATGAGTGAATGTACACTCTAAAATACGTCTATATACATCAGTGTTTGGAGTGTGTACTAGTAGTTCATATTGAAATCTACTAAAGGACATATATATTCCAAACAATATGATATAATCTCTATAACCAAGGTAGTAGGGACGAGGAGTAAACGGAGGGAGTAGTAAATTTTTCTCCTCGTCCTGCGAGCCACCGCGCGCATGGGCGAGGGAGGAGCAAGCTTCACCTCATCCTACGAGCCACCGTGCCCGTGGGCGGGGGAGACGGCGTACTAAGCAAGCTTCTCCTCGTTCTGCGAGTTGACGGGACACATCAAAAGTACTCCAGTGTATAGAGCCTTGCCTCTAAGGTAGGCCCCACCAGGTTTGCCTCTTTTTTAATTTAACATAACGCGTCAAGTCGCAATTTGTTTGTTCACCCGTGGTAGACGATCCTCCCTCCACCAAGTGGACAACCAGTACACG
Organism: Triticum dicoccoides; assembly: GCF_002162155.2. Classification (NCBI taxonomy): domain Eukaryota; kingdom Viridiplantae; phylum Streptophyta; class Magnoliopsida; order Poales; family Poaceae; genus Triticum; species Triticum dicoccoides. The sequence goes on along the minus strand of NC_041389.1, from coordinate 466,197,923 downwards.
TGCCAAATTACCATGTGGGCTGCCTTTTTCGTACAGAAATGAGCTTCACTGTGTACCCACGCGGGTGTGGTTGGGAAAGAGACGGGAGTACGTGCACCGTGCATGCACCTCTTCTCTTCATGCACATCCCCCACCTACGTGGTTGTGTGTGAGAGATACAAACCGCGTTCGTGAGTGTTTTTTTTGTGGTGAGGGTGGGGGTGGGATGGGGGGTTGATTTCGTGAATTATTTGTGGGAATATGTGTCGATGACATCTCAAACAAAATTTTGCATGGAATGCGTGTGAAATGAAGGCCTATCCATATCATATATAGAGGGTCGGGCAATCCACGATAAGAGAGGGAGGGGTCATAGCTATAGATATAGTCGAAGACAGGATCAAGTGGGTGGGTGCGAGATTGATGAAGAGAGCCATCGAAATTGTGTGTGTGTGCAAGTCAAAGATATAGGGCGACTTGCCTACCGGAACATTAGAGGGCACATGTCAAGTTTGTGTGTGGCAGGGAGACATGACTGGAGCACTTGATGTATAGGTGTGTGGGGGGGGGGAGGGGTAGGCAGAGGCCTAACTATAGAGGTAGAACGACTCGTATATGTGTTGAGAAGGAGAGACCCAGGTATGTCTTGAGGGAGATCGGTCGACATCCATACATAACTGAAGGACGGGAAATATGATGGGACAGAGAGAGAGGAGAGAGAGAGGCAGGGAGAGGGAGGGAGAGGGGTAGAGTGCTGGATGGGTGATGGAGTTGTTCTCGGAGATGTTGGGAGAGGCCTACTAGACAAACTAAGTGTGGAACTGCAATGTTATCAATAAGCGTGGGGATCTGTTTCTGTGTGTGCCTGTGCGTGATAGATCTGTCGGGACGCATCCATGGATGATGAAGGGGAACCATGTGTTTGGTAAGCAAACCTAACTAGATCGGTAGATCAATTGTTGTTTGTCGGAGGAAGGGAGAGACACAACTAATGCGTTAGATCGATCGATGTGCGGGTAAAAACGAGTTATAAGGACCTAGCTGGCTATATGTATAGCGAGAGATCGGTCGGTGTACGTCCATTTTTTAGAGGCAAATAAGGCCCAGCGAGACGGATAGACAGAGAGAATGGAGCTAGGAGGTGGTGCGAGAGGCCCAACTACTAGCTAGATAGGGGGAGGAGTGTGCGGTTGTGAGATCGATGAAAAGAGGGGTGAGAGTTTACACGTGTGTCAGACCATATGAGAGACACGAGGCAAGGACACATAAATGAGGAGATTGAAGCTGTGTGTGTATGCTGTAGGCAGGCATCGCTGGAGAGGTTTATCGATCGGTGTGTGTCGGAAAGGAGTTGTGGAGACTCTGGGAGAATGACCTAAAGAAAAAAATGAATGTGCCCGGTGGATAGAATGCCGAGGGAGGGGGAGGGCGAGGAGGGCGTGTGCATGCACGAGAGGAAGTTAGTGGTAGCTACAAAGGTTAGAGGATTGTGTGGGTGTAAGAGACTAACAAAGATCATAATTTGATATGAAAGCGGATTCATATATTTGAATAGGAGATCATAGTGTTTTAAACATTGCATGCCTGAATATAGCGGTGATACACGTGTTGTGCACATGTTATACCATAATGTGATAATGCATGGCGTTTGCAACTCACAACTAAATGCCGAACAATATAAACCATACTATACATCAAAAAATCTCACATTTTATTTGAATTTGTGATAATGTGCGGTGTTTGCAGCGTACAACTAAATATCGAGCAATCTAAACAATACTATATATCGAACATTCTCACATTTTATTTGAATTTGTGGTAATGTGTGGTGTTTGCAACTCACATCTAAATACTTGTAGGCATAGGGGGCGGGGCACCATACATAATGTGATAAACACATTATACATATGAGACATGGTTTAGATTATGAAGATCTAGATAGAGCCAGAAATGTAATGTGATTTGAAATAAAAATAAAGTGGATTCAAAAAATCTAGTTCGAGTTCATATAGTACACATAGTTCATATGTAACTCGAGACTGATCATGTGGTGTGCTGTGAAGATAATACACAAACGATGGTTTAACTTGACAATAATGATGATTGTAGATCTTATTAAAATAGAGAAACAAATTCAAATGCTTTGACTTCACAACAATCATTACTGTAGATCTTATTCAAATTTAGTTCATATTGAAGAGGTAGTATATACGTTTGGAATGCACTAAATGTTCATTTGAGTACTAGGTTGCATGCATTATACACGTAGTGAAATATTTTAATTGAACATAACATCAATTCAAAGTTTTGAATGACATTTGTAGTGCGCATTGATTTGGTATAGTACACGTTAGGCTTCTCCGGAAATTTCAACCCGCGCCTTGTTAGCCCGAAATATTTAAGATATATCTTTGTCTCGTTGTGCTCCGACAACTCCCTCCATCTCAACCCCGCGCCTTGCTATTCCGAAATTACAACGCGCGCGAAAACTCCCACCTCCTGTGAAATCCCGACACACAAAATGCTCGTGGTACCCCTGAACCGAAAGAACCGCCTCAAATCAGTGAGGGGTACTTTCATAACTTACCCCACATTTTGGACAAACGCGTCTCTAAGCCATGGTTCCCCACTGCCATCGCATCCGCCGACCCATTCGTACACCGAGGCCGCGAAAACCCGCGACGAAACCCCACACCCTGCTCTGTCCACCACCCAGCTGGAGCCTCTTCCCCGACGATGTCGTCCACAGCAACACCTCGACGTCCCTCATCCACCGTACCGGATGAGGATCCGTCGTCGATCTCATCGTCCCGCCGGTTCAGCCACCCCGTCCTCCACCTCCAAGGAGCCGCCCCGATGTTCCCCTCGTCTTTCGCGCCACCTCCATTCCCACACCACCGTCTTCACCTGCACCATCGGAAGAGCATCATCATCACCGTTTCCTCGGATGAAGCTGCGGCCTAATCAGCGCCACCAAAGAGGTTGTACACTAATCGCCACATTTTCTTCTTGATTTGATCACATGGTGCTGCCGGCGCTCGGTCCCGAGCCAACATGGCGTGGCTCCATCCACGGCGGCGTCGCCGGCCACTTCCTCCACGGCGTCGCTCCCTCGGCGGCGACATCCACATCAGTAGGAGCTGCTGCTGCTGCTTTAGCTCTCGCTCGCGCTGCTGCTCTGCTCTTGCTCTCGGTCCCCTACCTGGTCTGCTCTTGCTATTGCTCTTACTCGCGCTGCTGCTCTTGCTTGTGATGCTGCTCCAATTTGGCTACACTTCAGTCGACTGAATCAACTTTGGGGTCAGTCGATTTTCAAGGGGTGGGCTCTCTGGGGTGAAGGAAGAACCAGCCGCAGCGGGGAGAGGGGCTCACCAGAGAGGTACCCCACTATCTATCTTAGGGTTCAGGATGGGGGCGGTGGTCGCCGGCG